>NC_037669.1:162797830-163097830 GCF_003255815.1 Theropithecus gelada | reverse complement strand
TCAGAGCTCTCCTTTGGCTGTCGCCACACCAAGAGTGGCACAGCTCCCCTTGACTGCATTCTCCCACTGCTTGTCTTTGGTGTTCCGCTGCTTTTGCTTTGCTCTTTCGTGAACCTGCCAGTCCTCCTCCGGGCTTTTGCACTGCCTGTTCCTCTGCCTGGAAGTCCTCCCCCAGGATCCCCTTGCTCATCTTCAGAGAGAACGGGGTCCTTCTCTCTGAAACTTTCTTTGACCACCTCTTTAAAATTTCTACCTTCTTCCCAATTCCCCATGTCTTTCCCCTCTTGATTTTCTCCATAGCACTTCTTACCATGTAACCTGCAATATATCTTGCTTATTGCTATTTGTTTCCTCTTTGTTGTCTGCCTTCCTTCATTAGAAGATAGAATCCCTTCCCATGAGTGCAGGGATTTTCTCTCTTATTCTCTGCTGCTCCCTCAGTGCTTAGGACAGTGCCTGGCACTTAATAGATAATCAGCAAATAATTGCTGAATGAATACTCACCGTATGTTTTTGAATCCTGCTTTTATGCGACTTAACATTGTACAGTGAGGTGTGCACCTGTCGTGCCTATGCTTGGAAAGTATGATTTAATGGCTATATATGATTTAATCACTCAGTATACCATAATTTATTTTGCAGTCCCCTTTTATTGGACATTTAAGTTATTTTGGGCTTTGGGCTATTACAAATAATGTTGTGATAAGCAATGTTGTCCATAAATCTTTGTACACATTTCTGACTATTTCCTCAGGAATTACTGAATTGAGGGATGCGAATGTCAGCACTCTTGATAAATTGCCCAGTTGCCCTGTAGATAGGACCTGCTTGTGTAAAACACACATCTGATTCTGCACAACTCTTTAGGGCGTTTCCCTGGATGGATGAAGTTGAGATTCAAGCCAGAGCTCAGGGCTTTCTGTAGCTTGGTCTTGCCCTTTGTAGATCCTCTCCCTATCGTTCCCTGGAGAACGGTGTGTCACGGCATTGCCTACTGCCCCCGCCCAGGACCCTCTTTTCTCTGCTTCTCTGATTCAGTGCAGGCAGCCCTTTCTGCACAGGCCCCCACGTCTTACTGCTTGCTAGGACCCCACCCACCTGGGTTTGTTCCTTCTTGACAACCATTCTATCAGAATTACTCTCTTGTGCACGCCTGTAGTTTGTCAATACTGTCCTTTTGACACTTTGATTACATCATATATTAAACCTATTTGTGTTTCCCTGGGGGCAAGGACCAAGCCTTGTTTATTTTTCTGTTTGTCTTCCTTGTTCAGCTTTCTAGCTGAGATGAGCCTGTCCTGAATAGCTGGGTCCTAGTAAACCTAGAACTAAATGCTGACTCCTTTCCCTGGCAGTCTCTCATGTTTTTCTTCCAGGAGTTCTAATGAGATTATTCTTTATTCTCCAGAATGGAGCTGACATGTGTTGAGTGCTACTATGAGCCCAGTCCTGTAATAGGACATTACGTCTTGATCTCATTTTTCTTTCTTTTTTTTTTTTTGAAATGGAGTCTCGCTGTGTCACCCAGGCTGGAGTGCAGTGGTGTGACCTCGGCTCACTGCAACCTCTGCCTTTCAGGTGCAAGCAATTCTCATGCCTCAGCCTCTTGAGTATCTGGGATTCCAAGCATGCACCACTACACATGGCTAATTTTGGTATTTTTAGTAGAAACGGGGTTTCACCATGTTGACCAGGCTGGTCTCAAACTCCTGACCTCAAGTGGTCCACTCACCTCGGCCTCCCAAAGTGCTAGGATTACAGGCATGAGCCACTGCACTAGCCTGATCTCATGTTTCTGAAATTTTTCAGCTTTATCAAAGTATAAATGAAGTAAACTACATTGCACATATTTAAAGTATTCAAACCCATAAAACCCTCACCACATCAAGATGCAGAACATTTCCATTGCCCCAGAAGTTTCCTCATGCCCCTTTGTTATCCCTCCAACCCCAGACAACCACTAATCTCCTCTCCATCACTGATTTTTTTTTTTTTTTTTTTTTTTTTGAGATGAAGTCTCTGTTGCCCAGGCTGGAGTGTGGTGGCACAATCTCGGCTCACTGCAATCTTCACCTCCTGGGTTCAAAGGATTCTTATGTCTCAGCCTCCCGAGTAGTTGGGATTACAGGTGCCCGCCACCATGCCCAAATTTTTTTTTATTTTTAGTAGAGACGGGCTTTTACTGTGTTGGCCAGGCTGGTCTTGAACTCCTAACCTCAGGTGAGCTGCCTGCCTCAGTTTCCCAAAGTGCTGGGATTACAGGTGTGAGCCACCTCGCCCGGCCTCCATGACTGAGTTTATTTCCCGCAATGTTATATAAATGGAATCAAATAGTATGTACTCTTTTTCAAAACCTAGCTCTTTTTATTCACTCAGCTTACTCATTTAAGATTTATTCATGTTGTTGGTGTGTTTTCTGTTTTACTGCTGAGTAGTACCCTGTTGTTTGCTTGTACCACAGTTAATTTTTCCATTCACCTGTTGATAAACATTTCCAGGTTTTGGCTATCACAGGTTAAGTTGCTGTGCACATTTGTCTTTGTGTGGCTTCTTATGTCGTTTTATGTTTGCAGTAACCAACTAAGGTAGGTGGATAAACTCATTTCTTTTTGCAGACAAAGAAATGGATGCTCAGTGAGGTTAAGTAACTTGCCCAAAGAGGTAGGAAGTGGCAGGGGCAAGAATTCGAATATAGAATTCTAGAATCTTGGGCATCAAAGCTCTTGTGATGCCAGACTGCAAGATGCTACACAAATAGACATTCACACCAACTGGAATGTTGTTGTTAGAAAACTTATTATCACGTAGAATGGTATAAGATGATTCCTCCCCCATAAGATTTTAACCCCAGCAGATTTTTGAATGACACTCTATACACTTATTTTTCATGGAGAAGATGATTATTTGACTCTTAGGCAAATACAAGTCAGGGAAAGGGTATTGGCCCATGTCCACCTGATGGCTTAGGTAGGAAGGGTGCCGCCATGTGCATTTTCAAAAAAGTCAGGATCAGCTGGGCGCGGTGGCTCATGCCTGTAATCTCAACACTTTGGAAGGGCGAGGCAGGTGGATCACCTAAGGTCGGGGGTTCAAGACCAGCCTGACCAACATGGAGAAACCCCGTTTCTACTAAAAATACAAAATTAGCCGGACGTGGTGGCACATGCCTATAATCCCAGCTGCTCAGGAGGCTGAGGCAGAGTTGCTTGAACCTGGAAGGCGGAGGTTGCGGGGAGCCGAGATCACACCATTGCACTCCAGCCTGGGCAACAAGAGTGACACTCCATCTCAAAAAAAAAAAAAAAAAAAAAAAAAAGTCAGGATCACAGTTAACACTGTTGAGTTTGTCCCTTGCCTAAAGCTCAGTGCTGTTGTTGAAGATACTGGAACATGCAGCCCCACTTGTGGGGTTGGCAGAGGCAAAAGCAGCAGGAATCTTACAGTGAAGCACATAAGCTGCCAAAAATCTCAATTCTGGGGGATTTGATTGGGTCTTAAATTTTCAATTAACTCTGGTCACCGAGGGATGAACCTGCCCTTTGATGGGTTTCATCACAGACGGAGGCCCATAAAGCATCACAATTTCTGCAAAACGGTACCCCATTATGCCTTTTATGTGAGTGTTTTGCCAGCCTCTCTGTGCCAGGCCACTCTAACACCACTTGAAAGCTACCTGTGTCAGCTCTGTGAAAATCGACTGTGTTTTATGCACATTTGGTGCCAGGGACAGTTGGCACAGAAAGCAATCTGTGTAATGAGGCCAGTGCCCAGGGCTTGGGCCTTCCTTGAACGGTGCAGTCCTGCTCTGACTAGTACAGGAACCACCATCACATGGCATTTATATGTAATCATTAATCAAAACAAAGTAAAATAAAATATTCAGTTCTTCTGTCACACTACCCACATTTCAAGCACTCAGCAGCCATGTGTGGCTGGTGACTGCTATTGGACAGCACAGATAGAGAACGTTTTTATCATCATAGAAAGTTCTATAGGATAGCGCTGTTCTAGTCTGTTTTCAAGAGAGGAAAACTCGGTTTCAGGTCAGAATCTGTGTCTCTAACTCATAACAATGTACCATTTTATCGTGAAGATTTGCCCTTAGGTTCATAGTGACCATAGGAGGATTCATTGATTCCACAAATATTTGTTGAAGGTCAACCTTGGACCAGATGCCATGTCTTGGGGACATGTGGGTGAACCAGACAGGAGGTGTTCTTGGGTTGCCTTAGTCAGCTCGGGCTGCCATAATAAAATACCACAGACTGGCTTAAACAACAGATGCTTATTTTCTCATAGTTCTGGAAACTAGAAGTTGCTACCCTGGAGATCAAGGTGCCAGCATGGTTGGGTTCTGGTCAGGGCTCTCTTGACGTGCAGACAACAGCCTTCTCATTGTGTCCTCACATGGCAGAGAGGGAGGGAGGAAAGACGGGACTTGGGGGGAAGAAAGAGAGAGAGTGAGAGAGAACAGGAGCGAGCACAAGCTCTCTTGTGTCTCATCTTGTAAGTACACTAATCCCATCAGATTAGTGCCCCATCCTTATGACATGATTTGACCTTCATTACTTTCTTACTCCAAATGTAGTCACTTTAGGGGTTATGATGATTTGGAAGGACACAGTTCAGTCCGTAGCACCAGACCATAGATTGGTACTTTACTTTGGTTCAAACTCTCTTACAGATGAAGAACCAGTACTTGATACTAGAGTAATGGAGACAGATGGGATGGTGGCAGCCCAGGCTTGATGGAGGAGTCTGTGTGTCAAGGAAGACTTGAAATCCTCAGGTGGATTTGGAGTTTATGCAAATTTGGTATCAGGCACAGTTGGCTGTTAGTCAAGCAAAAGATGGGAGAAGAGGGTGGAAGAAGATAATCTTTTCACGAAGAGGAGACAACTTGTGGGAGGGATCAAAATGCAGAGATAACACTGCATATGTGGGGAACCACAGGCAATTCAGTTTGGTTGGAACATGTTCTTTGGGGGAGAAGAAAGTAGGTCCAGATGATGAAAGGTCTTAGGTGTTGGGCTGAGGAGTCTAAGCTCAAAAGCACTGAAGGTTTTTAAGATGGAGGGGGTGCAGGTGATGTCAAATTCTCATTCTGAAAAGATTTCTCTGGATTTAGAATGAAGAAGGATGGAAGGGGCAACACTGGGGGAGGGGAAACCATATAGAAACCATTGCAATCATCAGGCAAGGTAAAGGTGGCCTCAGTCAAGACAGTGGCAGTGGGGACAAGAAAAGGAGTGGGGGAAAGAGAGATTAGGAGGTGGTCCTAGGGACTGCCTGGCAGGTGAAGGAGAGCAGGAAGCAGAGGAGGAGGTGGGTGTGCTGGGCACCTGGGTGGATGGCACAAGTTCCCCACAGCCAGATGCTGAGTCTGCTTTAAAGCATTCTCCAATAATAGTCTCACTTGATAATTCAAGTAGCCCTGAAAGCTGGAAGGAAGATATTGTTTTTCTTTTCTTTTCAGATGGAGAAATTGATTTGACAGGTAATAAGTAGTAAGTGGGACCAGAATCCAGTGTTTCAGCTCTTTCCACTCAAAGCTTATCCACTGCACATGAAAGAGAGCTCAGTGCCAACCGCCAGTCCACTGAAGGGTGTCGCAGTGATATTTGTTTGAATAACTTTATTGAACTGTAATTTAAATACAATGAAACACACCCATATGAAGTGCCTGGGTGATGAGTTCTGATAAGTGTAAACATTTGCAGAACTATCACCACACTCAAGATATAAAACTTTTCCATCACCCCAGAAAGTTACCTCAGGTGCCCGCCCCGACCCAGCCAACTGCTGATCTGCTACGTGTCACTGTTGAATAGTTTTGCTTCTTTTTGAATAATATGTACGTAGAATCATACAGTATGTGTGCCTTTGGCTTCTTTAACTCAGCCTAATGCCTTTGCAGTTCAATCCATGCTGTTGTATGTATTGAGTCTTTGCTGTTGTATGTATAGGGTCCTTGCTGTTGTATGCATGGAGTCCTTGCTGTTGTATGTGTGGAGTCCTTGCTGTTGTATGTGTGGAGTCCTTGCTGTTGTATGTGTGGAGTCCTTGCTGTTGTATGCGTGGAGTCTTTGCTGTTGTATGTGTGGAGTCCTTGCTGTTGTATGTGTGGAGTCTTTGCTGTTGTATGTGTGGGGTCCTTGCTGTTGTATGCATGGAGTCCTTGCTGTTGTATGTGTGGAGTCCTTGCTGTTGTATGCATGGAGTCCTTGCTGTTGTATGTATTGAGTTCTTGCTGTTGTGTGTATCAAGAGTTCATTCCTTTTTGTTTCTGAGTAATATTCCCTTGTTTGCATATGCCACAATTTGTTGAATCAATCTCCTGTTGAACATTTGGGAAATTTCCAGTTTGGGGCTATTATGAAAAAAAAAAAAGCTGAATATCCATGAACAAGTGTTTTGTGTGGATGTTTTCACTTCTGTTAGGGAAATATGTAGGAGTGGAATTGTTGGGTTGTATGCTAAATACATGTTTACCTTTATAAGATACTGTTCAACTGTTTTCCGAAGTGTTTGTTCTATTTTACATTTCTGATAACAATATATGAGAGTGGGTAGCTTAATTTTTTAGGTAATAATCAGAGTTACTTTTTATTCAGCACCTACTGTTGTATTAGTCTCTTATAAACAAACTAACAACAATCTTATAAGGTAGGTGGAGCCACCCGCATGGTAGAGAAGAATACATTGAGATATTGAGTTTGGAGTGGTTATAAAGGAAACTTGCTCTAGGCCACCAAGCTGTTGGAGCTTTGCAGGATATCTTGTGGTCTTACTGAACAGCGAAGCCTTCACTTTGACTTTCTTGGTTCCTGAATCTTCTGTATGCTGTGGTGGGTTTAAACTAAATTGAAGGGCTTCAACATGAAAAAGTTCAAAGGTAACTTATTCACCTTTGCCCCTTTCTCAAGCTTGTCTTCTATTTCTGTCCTTAAGTTCCTCCTTATAAGACATTCCCATGACACGCATTAAAATTTCGAGGATCAGTCCACACTGCTGCATTTTACAAATTCCCATCTTTGTGGTTTTCCTGTCTAAGAGGACTTTAAGAACTGATTTTCGGGATGTTTTCTTCGACATTGTGTTGACCAGGCTCATACTTGGCTTTCAGCCACTAGCATTCTAGCCTTAAACTCTGTATATAAATTTTGGGTGGTCATGATAATAACAGGATGACATTCCTCATTCAAGACATGCAGATTGCGCAATAAATTTTCTACAGGTCCAGTTTTTCTTTGACCTCCAGTCTGGGTGATGTTAGCCCGACACACAACTACAGAAGCAGCTGATAATCGTTGTTTATAAGAGTTGTCCTTTCAGTCTCCCTTCACGGCTGGGAAAAAAACTAATCTAAAAAAATGGATCATGATTTACATTATGTTCTGAAAATTAAGAAATGAATGTTGTGGGGAGCTAAGTGTTTGGGTGCCTAATGGCTAGTTATAAATCCTGGCACTATCAGCCTTTCCAATTTCATGAAGGGAGATGATAGGCCAGCTCCATGGCCTCATCTAAAATAATGTCAATCTCCAGAAAAGCCTTTAAAACTAATCATTAACTTAAAGGAGTGGTTCTCAACCTTGAGAGTGAATCAGAATAGCCTGGAGGGCTTGTCAAAATGCAGAGTCCTGGGTCCCATCCTCAAAGTTTCTGATTTAGTAGGTCTAGGGCAAGGCCTGAGAATCTGCTTTTGTAATACGTTCCCAGGCAATGCTGATGCTGCTGGTCTGGGGACCACACTTGGGGAACCTTAAAAGACCATGTGCCGTATGATTTTTTTTCTTAATTTGAGTGGAGATGGCAGAAAAAAAATTATACTAGTGTGATTTTTTGAGTGTAAGATAAATTCAATAAATACTTACCTACCTATATATTATGACCAAATCATAACTTACTTCCTTTAGGTGGCTTAGAATATATTTGGGAGGACAGGTCATAGGAATAAAAATAAGAATACAAGATGATGCAATGATTCTCAACATTTGTTTAAAAAGTTCCCATGCGTGGCTGCACACCAGACCAATTTAGTTAGTCTTGGTGTTGTGGTTTTGGTTCTGTGTCCCCACCCCACCTACAGTTCACACTACAGAACAGGTGTCAACAGACTCAGCTTAAGTCTGTGATGTCTCAGGGAGCTGGCTAAGATGGATACCTGGCTGCTGGTGCCCGCAGGCTCTGGGTGGGAGGGGGGCGCTTTACAGGGGAGCCCAAGATAGCAAACTATGGAAAGGAAGGAAGAGAATTGGAGGGGATGAGTACTTATTTGCATTACAGGAGGATTCTTGGTTTAAAGTGGGTTTCACCATGGGGTTCCTTTAGATAGAGCCTCAAGTACTCCGAAGTGTTTGTTTTGCCTTTCCTTAATGAGGTATTTATTACCTCTCTCTAAATATGATACCTGCAGTTTTAGAACATAACAAATCCATCTATAACATTTGCAGCTCTTCAGCAGAACTGAGCATACAGCCACTGACGTTGATAGCATTTTTTGTAAGTAAAAACAAACAAACAAACCTTGGAGCAAAATGTCAGAAGCCCTGGAGGAGGAAGGTGGATGGGTAGAAGGGAGGCTCTAAGCAGCCCTTGATATTGCTGCAAGAGGCCCCAGGGTCAGAGTCGGGTGGGGCGGGGCTTTCTATATTCCCGCAAATTTAAGCTCACCCCGGAGGGAGGCTCCTCCTGGTACAGCCCTTCATCTTCATAGCAGAAAGGCGGTTCTGCCCCTGCGCCCTCCCTGGCCTCTCTGGGGATCCCTGCAGATGATGTATTGTGATGGAGCAGTGGACTTGGATGCTGCTGGTGTTGATATAATCATTGTTAACAGTAGCAACAGTCTCAATTAATCCTTACAGGGATCCTGATTTTACAAATGAGGAAATAAGGCTCAGTGAGGTTACCTAACGCGCCCATGGTTCTGCAGCGAATGTGCGATGAGCTGGAATCAGAACTCAGGCTTGCCTTCTTCAATTCTTTACTCTTAAGGATTGCGGACCATACCAAAGGTCCCTCGGGTATGGCTTTGAGATTTGGTTGGCTGTGATCTGTCATTCAAGGACCCCAGCTTTGATGGCTCTCTTTTTGATTGAGTCCTCTCTAGGGAGAATTTGGCTGCATGTTTTGACGAATCATAGATGGTGGGGACGAGAATAGCAACCGAATGGTTGAGTGTTGTCTTATGCTGTGTGGTTTGCAATGCAGCTTGATACACTTTAGCTCAATTAATCGTTACAAATCTAGAGATGTTTTCCTTCTGTTTGACAAATAGGGAGCCTGACACATAGGGTGGTCCTGTCTTGCCGAGCCGCAGCTTGCACTGAGGTCTTCCGACTCCATGTACCCTGTGTGTCTCGCTGCTACCTGGGACCTACAGAGTCTCTGAGGGTTGGGAGCCACATTAAAGGTCATGCTGGCTATGACCTGTTGGAGACCACTTTCCTGAAGTATCAAGAACATGAGTGTTGGTCAATAACCCACTGGAGTGTAGTGCTGGCTTCTGTTGTCCCCAGCTTTAAAATAGGGCTGGGTTTGACCTCCAGCTCAGATTCAGAAGGCCAAGTCTGAGCTTGAGTATGTGTGGATGGCTGCCACTTAGTCCCAGTTTTGTAAGTGTGCCAATATCAGAACTTATCCTGTGCCGAATATAGACTCCTCCTTTGCTGAAAATAGTATATGCAGTAGGGTAGGGAAATATTTTTCTTTCCTAGAAAATCGCTTCTTGCTCCTGTAGGTAACATTGACTTCTATGAAACCATCTGTTCCTTCCAATATAATTTCCAGACTATTAGATTAAACAGTTTCTCCTGACCCACTTTTGGCTTCTGCTTCTTTTCATTGTTCATTAACATATTGTGTAGCAGAGTTTTTATGGAGAGTGTATGTGTGTCTATTTATTTAATTTCAGTTTAGGCAAAAGCAACTGTTGGGTGCAGTGAAGTTATTTAACTTCCTACTTGTGTTTCATTTTTGTTTCCGGTTTCTATAATTGCTAAGAGTTGGTTTTTGTTTTTGAGATTCAGGCAAGGAAGTCAATGGCATGAGTTATGAGTTGAGGTTCTGGCTGGGAGGTATGTTAAAAACAGACCCTGTTTTTAAACAGAAGATGCAAACAGTAATAAGGAAATCGGTTCCCATAAAACATGTCTCAAAGTGTATAAATATGCTCTTACAGTTTGAAGAGATTTTTAAAAGATAAATGAGATAATATGTGTGATGTAGCTTTAAGTTTTTCTGAGCAAAGCTGCTATATACATCTTTGGTATTGTTGCTTTTGATGTTGCAACCAAGTTTGCTATTAGCATTAATGTTATTGTTAAATATTCACTAATGGGAATAATAAGATTAGATTTAAAAGGAAGGAAGGCATTCTTTACATTCCTTTCTGAATGTAAAAACTCTTCATGCTCTTTTCCCAGCTACTCTAAATCTAGACCAAGAAGCAACACTACTCAGTCTTGTATGAAAATGGGCCCAGGTGTGTGTGTGTGTGTGTGTGTGTGTGAGTGTGTGTGCATATGTGTGTAACCCAAGCAGTAAATTTCAGCAACTAAGGCTGCCTTCAGTAAAATGAAATTCCTTGCTGATGACTGTTATCTGTCAAAGTAAAACCAAATTATTTTTCTGCAGGGATTCATAAAGGCAGCCTTGAGGTAGTGATAATAATTGTTATCTAATTTGGTTAAAGCGGAACAGAAAACAAGTTAATATTCTATGCACCCTGCTAATTATTATTAGCAATATTGCTTTAAAGAATTTTATAATGAAGATTTCTCTAATTTCACTGGGTCCACTGTCATTTTATAGTTTGACCAGATTTCACCAATGCTTCAGAAGACAGGAGTCCTGTTGAACTTTATCTACGAAATATTTTCAAAAGCAATTCTGGTGTGAAAAGGTAGGTGATTCTGGCCTCAAGCTGCATGCCACTGTCATTAAGTCTAGAAGGTAATTTCCTCAGTTATGTGTTTCAGGCGTGCTCTTCTTTGTTTACAGGTCAGGTCTCCTGATAAATAAAAATTACGTGGGCCAGGAGTACCTGCTACAGTTAGCAGCCACTGAGATGTCTTTCCATTCTGTTGCATAAACATACTTTGCAGGTGCATACACATGATTTATCGGGAAGAGTATACATTAGTTTGACAGCCTCATTGGGCCCTCTTAAGAGAGGAAAGGGATTATTTCACTTGGGCATCCCTAGTGTAAGCTCAGAATTAGTTTGTAAGCATGAGTACAACATAGCACTATGAGGAATGCGTGTTGCTTTGACACAAGATGGCTATAATAATATATTCCCAAGGGAGCTGGCAAGCTTGTGGGTAGACTTTTCTTTTTGGAGAAAGCAGTCTTGTATGGCAAAGCTACTCAACAAAATTGATCCATTCACTATTTATTGATTATCTACTCTTTTTCAGGCTCTGTATTGTGCATGCAATAGTGAACAAGATGGTGAGGTCTCTCAATGTAGGAAACAGTGTGTGAAACATCCCACCAAATTCTGGAGTTTTTAATGTCTTAGTCTGGTGTCTGTTCTCCTATATCTGGAAACCAGGCCAGCTGAGTCCTAATAGCCCTAATAGAGTCTGTGTGTTATCTTGGAGAAGCATCTGCCATGATTGACCATTATTTGCCTTTGGCCTGCTGCACCTTGCATGGCTAGAGACTTGTCTGCTGTTTGGAAAGTGCAGGAGGCCCTGGAATTCCTAAACCAAATCTAATCTTCGGGCCCACCAACCAAACTGCAGCGTGGAAAAGGTACCTCAATCAAACGAGCTTCCTGGGGGTGAGTGGACTCATCAGGGCTGCTGATGCCAACAGGCTGAGCTTTTAAGGCCTTAATAGATGCACTGAAGATGCCCTGGGCATTAGTGTTGTGAAGACTTACAGGTCTTCAGTCCATCATGGCTTGCTTGGTGAGAAATGGTTGAGATGAAGCATGTGAAAGAAAAGTTACTGATGTTTCTAATAGCCCAGGCTGAAATAATGCTATAAAGGTGTGCAAGGAATGGGGAGAAGGACGTTGAGGGTTTTCTGGATTGCCTTCCATATCCCTCAGACTGGTGATCCAACTGTTTCTATTCTTACCACAGTTTCTTGCCAATCTAGAGATGTAAATTAAAACAAAAACTTACTTTCATGTCTATAAGTAGTTTCTTATTGTGGACTTCATTTAATGAATTAGCCTAAAACAACTAAAAACCAAGAAAATGTCTTTTTTCTTAGTACCATTTACTTTCTTGGATATAAAGTGTGAATTCAGAAGTGGCTGAAGGGAAGTGATGGGGACCAGTGTCCCTGAGGGGTGAACCAGCTAAGGTTTTGTTCTCCTACCTGCGAGGAATGTTAGAGTACTTTACAGAGCTTCAGTTTGGGAGCCAAGTTACCTAATGAAAAAGCAACTTCAACTCAACTTGCCTGCTCATTAGTGTTGTGATATCAAGTAGCACGGTGGACATCTGCCAAGATGGCCCCCAGTGACCCCTGCCTCCTGGTATTCACGGCCTTGTGTATCTAGTGAATTGCTTCTAGTGAACGGGATACAGCAAAAGTGATGGGTTATCACTTCCAAAATTAGGTTACAAAAAGATTGTAGCTGCATCTTGTGCTCTTCTGCTCTCTCTTGATTACTCCCTCTGAGGGAAACTCGTTACCATGTTGTGAGCTGACCTGTGGAGAGACCCATGTGGCAAGGAACCGAGGGAGGCTTCCTGTGAACAGGCAGTGAGGAATTGGGACCCTGTAGCCCTGGAGGAAGTGAATCTGAATCTTGAGCGACAACCGTGTGCATGAGCTTGGAAGTGAATCTTCCCCCAGTGGAGCCTTGAGATGACTTCAGCCCTGGCCAATGTCCTCAGGCAACTTCATAAAATATTTTGAGCCAGAGGCACCCAGATAAACTGCACCTGGGTTCCTGACTCACAGAAACTGTGAGAAAATAAATGTTGTTTTAAGCCACCGTTTTGTGGTAATTTGTTATATATTAATAATGCAGGCAGTTTATGTTAAAGAGTCTTGCTCCTATATGAGAGACAACATCATGGAGTTGTTGGGAGCATGGACTCTTGAGCCAACCTGGCTTCAAATTCTGGCTCTGCTGCGTATTAGCTGTGTGACCTTGGGAAAGCCACTTAACTTCTCTGTGCCTCAGTTTCCTCACTGGGAGATGGAAAATGTAGCTTTTGCCCCCCAGGCTCTATATTTCAGGAAGATTAGCTAGAAAGGGGTGGAAATGGGTTTTAATTGACACAGTACACAGTCTGTGTCACAGTGAGTATAACAAAGGGGTCATATTAATAGTTTTTGTGACACTCTTAATCACTTAAACTCCCAGACCAGGAAACTCCTGTTTGGTTGGGGACAATTTTCCAGAGGAAGGGGCAGCTGTAAGTGCTTAGCAGCCACCACACAGCACCTGGGAGATGGGAGCACTGGTCCTTTAAAGACCATTGACAAGAGTGGTCCTTATGATGTTCTTCTGCTAATCTAGAAGCAAATGATCTCTGTGTTCATTTTTCCATTTTTGTCGTTTCTTTGATGCCATGGAGACACATCCTTAGCATGTTTTTCTAATTTCATGCCTTGGGCCTGTTGAGCAGAGCTCATCACTTCTCAAGATTAAATTATATGTTTAAGAAATGCCTTCTGCATCAACCATAGTTATTCATTAGCCTGGTTGTAAGTGGCTAAGCCTGGCTTCCAGCTGTGAAAGTCAAGATTTGTGACATTTAAACAGATTGATGAGATGCAAATGTCCTGTGGTTAGCCTTCCACAAGGCCCTAGCACTCATGTAAATAAATGAGAAGGAATTGAAAGGGTGGGCAGCAGAGCTCTCCCTTAAATAGGAAAATTGTTTTTCACTGGGTGCCAGCATCTGGTCGCTGCTGTCAGTAGTAATGAGGTTTGGCTCTTCCCATATGTCCCCGATTCATTGCGGGTTGTTTATTTGTAGATACGGCTTGATTGTTTTTCCCCTTTTTCTTTTCTTTTTTCAAACTAGGTTTCCCTAATTCAGCACCACCACCGCCTCTCTAAAAATAAGCATCAAATTATTTGTCTAGGGAAACATTTATTTAAATGATACTAGCTCTCCTCAACTTGTGAAAGTTTCTTGTGTCTTCTTGCTGTTTTCACTTTATCTGCTCTCTAGCAGAAAAATAAAATTGCATTCAATTGACGCACTCTCCTGCTGGGAATTCAAGACATATTACAGCCCTATCTGTGTGTTCTCAGTTGTGATGAAATGGTGGAAAATCCCCAGCAACCTTAAATGAGATAGGTGCAGGTGATTAATCCAGTTTCAGGAAGAAATCAAATAATTTACTCCTTGTTCCCCATTAAAGAAACAACCATGCATTGAGGTAGCTGATGCCATGTGAGCAGGAGTGTGCTTTAATGGAGGCGCCATTAATAATTTACTTTAATAGTGTAATAGTTGCCATTTTTGTGACCAAAAATTTGCTTCAGCCCCCGCTTTATGGATGAAAAGTAGGATCAATTAATATTGAGTGATGACAGCCTCCCTGCGGAGAGAAAATGGGAAATCTTGGTGTCGTCATCCGCCTTATGACTAAGAAATAGCTTTTCTTAATTGTACGGAACAGAGAAACCCAGGGGGATGTAATTCATTTCTCTCCAGCTTGCGATGTAAATTGAAAGTAAAGAAAAATAACCACATGCCAGAGTGAGGACATGAACTCAACCACTAAGCTATATCTGATTTGTAGGATTTGCTGGAAATAAGCAGACAGTTTCCCCCACGATGATAAGTCTCCTTCGACTGTGGCATTGCTCCAAATACCTCTTATAGCACGTGACCCAGGGTGTTTCTCTCTGATCTGGTAATGGAGCCCCTCTGCCTAGAAGCTTTGGGTCCCAGGTCTTCTCCCAGCTCACTCCCTCTTCCCTCCCATCCTTATAGTCTCCACCTAAATGCCAGCTTTTCAGAGAGGCCTTCTTTTACCACCTTGTCCCAGACAGCCTCTTTCCTTGCGCAACTCACTGTCAACTTCTGCTTTCTATCTTATTTTCTTTGTGGAACTTACGATCATCTGAAATCATATTATGTTTATGTGATATTTACCACGTCCTCCAACCACAATGGTAAGCTCCATGAGGGCATGGTTTGTCCTTGCTCTCTAAGCAGCTAAATCCTTAGGGCCTCAGTGCTGAGAATGCTTGTTGAGTGACTGAATGAGTGAATGATTAATATAACTCTTGCACATGCACACCAGCTTTCTGTAAAGGTATATTGACTTTGAGGTTCCCCTCTGCCTTCTCCATCTTGAGCCCCTACTGGCAGAACCCAATAGAAATTCAACTGGCAAAGCGAGGATGCAGTTTGTGCAGTCCTCACCCCACCACACAGGTCAGACTTGGATCAGAAAGACGGCAACTAAATGACCAGCACAGTCCAACCCTTCAGATTCTCAGCATTCACATATCCTCCTGCACATTTTCAACTTGGCACAATAGCACGACAGCTTTGTTTCTGCCTATGATATGTCTATGCTTCATACAGTGTTCACACTCTTAAGGGAAGACATAAAGTCCCAGTTGGCATGGTGTCTGTCTCTGGGTGGCATGAATTATTTTCCTGGTTTAATCTGTAGGATACGGAATATTTATCTGGGATTGGTGGAATGAGAGGAGGAATTAACATTGCTCCAATATGGAAACTGCTGGGACTTGGCTTTTGCCTTCAGCCAGCTCCTTCTGTGGCAGAGGTTTATTTATTACCTGGTAGAATAACCTAGGGATCTCAATCCTCAGTGGTTCTCTCTGTATGTCTGTTAGTTGCTTTAGTTTTCCATTGATTTTTACTCTTGGACATGGAAGTACCAAGAGGCACTCTAGAGACTCTCCAGGTACCAGGCATACTCTTCTCTGCCCCTGTTGTATGACAGCAATGGCAGCAGTCCACTTTCCCTGTGGAAATGGGGATCATTCACCCCAGTCAGTAGGGTAATTGCCTTCTTTGCCTTTTGTTTCTGTGGCATTGGTAATCTAAAATGGCCAAGGGGCAATCTCAACTTCTAGCTCAGTAAAACCATTGCAGTGTCCCCTGGAGGAAGCATTCCTCTCGGGAACCAGCAGCTCCAAATCTGCAGATTCAAAAATTGTGGGGCTGGTAAGCAAAACTCTAAGCATACTAGGTGTCTTGGTCTGTTTGTATTGCCATAAAGGAATACTTGAAGCTGGGCGATTTATAAAGAAAAAAGATTTATTTGCATTATGATTCCACCAGCTGTATAAGAAGCATGGCGTCAGCATCTATTTCTGGTGAGGGCTTCCAGGAGCTTCCAAACATTGTGTAAGTGGAAGGGGAGTTGGTGTGTCACAAGGTGAGTGAGGAAGCAAGAGAGGAGGAGGTGCCATGCTCTTTTTAACAACCAGTTCTCACGTGAACTCGCTCATTACCTCGAAGGAGGACACCAAGCCTTTAGTGAGGGATCTGCCCCTATGACCCAAACACCCCCCACTAGGCCCCACCTCCAACATGGGAGATCAAATATCAATATGAGATTTGGAAGGGACAAATATCCAAACCATATCACTAGATTTAAGAGGAGAAGAGCCATTTTTGCTTCTACCCCTTGATGGCTAGTCCTGTGTATTCTGGCTTGGGAAGAAATAGAACTGATGTAGCTCGTTTTCCTTGTCCTGAAAGAGTTCAACTTGTCAAGATGTCATCTCCCAACTGGCTCCACAGGGAATGTTGGGCTAACAAATGGTGCATTTTAAAACAAAGTACAGAATTTTTGCAAATACAGTGGTGGCTAAGGCTCTTGTGACTTAAAAACTGCATTGCGTGGTGAATCAGTGGTTGAAAAATTGCATTGGAGGGGAGCCTATTTTTTTCTTCACCTCTCCTTGAGTGCTTTAAAGTGGCCATCAGATGCCCATAGATGTCCAGTCTGCTGTTCTCAGCATCACTCATCACCAGAGAATTGGCTGGTTTCCTGGGGGTGTACTGGTATCTTTCTCATGGTCAGCCTTTGTTTATCTTGGGGGAGGAGGGCAAATAGCAGCAGCATTCACTAATTAATCAGCAGCTGTGTATCAGTCCGTCACCCTGCACATCAGGGAATAGTGCTGGCAGAGTGATTAAAAGCATGGGCTTTAGTGTGGCACAGATCTGGGCCGAGGCCTGCAGATTTGCTGGGAGACCCAGCTCTCTCATTTGCTCTGTGACCTCGGATGAGTTACTTAGGCCCTCTGGGTCTGAGTTTCTTATCTGTAAAATGCAGTATATTTCCTGGAGTTGTTAGAATTGAATAAAGTCATCAGAAAAGATATTGGTTAGGCCCCTAGATAATTCTCAGTAAACGATAGCTATTTTTATTATACCAAATGCAAAGAAGAGTCAAATGTAAGGACAAGATTTCCTCCCCAACATGGGAATGATGTAAAGAATTCCTTTGAACCTTCATTTCTTCATCTGCAAAATGAGGACGTTTGTCCTAATCGATCCCTCTCCAAGGGCTGCTGTGCATCATATGGGGTGGGCAACTGCACGATAGAACAGTGTGGAATGTGGCACAGCCCAGGTCACCAGGGCCACAGGCCCTGTGGTGAACACTGACACAGAGAAGTCAGCGTTCACAAGGGCGAGGGCAGCCCAGAGATGTAGGTTTCGTACTTCTAAGACAGAAAAGGACAGGGAGAAGTGGGAGGACTTTGAGGGACACTCCCTCTCTAAGGTAGTAGCCAGCAGGGTGGAAGAAGGTAAAAATGCCTTGTACTAATAGAATGCTTTCAAGAATACAGAGTATTTGGCCGGGTGCAGTGGCTCACAACTGTAATCTTAGCACTTTGGGAGGCCAAGGCGGGTGGATTGCCTGAGCTCAGGAGTTCCAGGCCAGCCTGGGCAACATGGTGAAACCCCATTTCTACAAAAAAAAAAATACAAAAAAATTAGCCAGGCATGGTGATGCATGCCTGTGAGCTCCTTGGGAGGCTGAGGCAGGAGAATTGCTTGAACCCAGGAGGCAGAGATTGCAGTAAGCCGAGATCACACCACTGCATTCCAGCCTTGGTGACAGAGTCAGACTCTATCTCAGGAAAAAAAAAAGAGAAAAGAATACAGAGTATTTTTGTGGACCTTATTTAATCATCTGATAGGGAGGCACTTCCAATCTTACTGGATTTATCAATAGGTGTGATAAGATGATCAGTATGTGGACATTTGGCACCCCACAGCACACCCAGCCACCTGGTATCATGGAGGCTCGCCCAGTGTTGGGGTGGAGGTAGTGTACTCTGGTCAACAGTGTTGGCCTAATTGTACTGAAGGAATAGACAGTCAATTGCAGACTGAAAGTAGTATTTGTGTGTGTGCGTACGTGTGTGTACACCATGGTGTTCCAAAGTCACTTCCTCAGAAAATCTAAATGGGAAATGAGTGTTATCAATGAGTTCATTTATAGCCAACAGATTTCCTGGTATCATTTAGAAAGGAGATGAACTTTTGGGGTCACCCTACCTGTCTGACTCTGTGCAGATGAGGAAACTGAGGCCATTGATGGAGAAAGAAATCTCTCAGGGCCAGTCAACCTGGTAGTGCCAGCCCCTGAAAGACTCACCATGGCTCCACACTGGCCCCTTGCCTCAGCTTTCAGTCATGTAACATTGTGTTAATCGCTTCAGCTTCCGACGTTACTCCTGTGTAATGAAGAGACCAGAATGTCGGCCTGTGAAGATCATCATGTGTTGGGGCAAAGCCCTCCTCTATTTCAAACAGGAAGTCACATTCTCCTGGAATGGGAAACATAACTGAGAATTGCCTCTGCCTTGCCGAGGTTCCGCGTATTAATCAGGCCCGTTGTTCCTTGTAATTCTAGAACGTTCTGGCTGAGTTCTCATCAGTGCCTCCTGGTCCAGTCCTCCCACCATCCACCTGTCAGAAGTTCCTGCACCCCTTTGGGCTCCTCCAGGTTTTCTGTCGTCTTCCTTGGCTTGGTTGTTTGGGATCTTATTCTGAAAACTTCTTAAGGTTCTAATTTCTTCTCACGGAACAAGAACTGGGCTAGAGGCTCCTGGCTCAGGTTTGGATCTGCCTATTTGGATGATCTCTGTTTCTTCTTTACAGTTAGTATTTAATCGATACTTCTATTTTATTTCTCAAGTCCTTCACTCGGTCATGGGGAGCAAGAGGGCTATGCAGAAAAGAACACTTTGCCTTTCTCAGTGGCTTTCCATCCCAACACCTGTTATATTTTTTTAAAGACAAAGTCCCAAGTTTCACAAACTGGTATAACAATCCTCACATTATTCAGGCAAAGAAATGTGACTTTTCCTCTGTAACTCCTCAAGCATTTTTTTCTTAACAGCTTAACTTCTTTAATGCTGTGTCAGCTGTTAGGGAAATGGGAAGGAAGAGAAAAGAAAAATGGTGAATGCAAAGAACCATATTCAGGAGGTGCTTGGTCTCTGCTTACAAAGGCTGTAGCGAGACCCCCCCATATGAAGATGCTGTCGAGGATTATGTGTGAGTGAATTCTGAGGCTTGGTGTGGGTGCTGGTGAAGGTGATTGGAAATAGAAAAACACTCGTGTAAAATTTTCAGGGTCACCTTTTAAAAAGGAGTGTGTCCTTCTAAACCACATCTTAAGACTTTCCAAATTCAAAGGAATAAAAAATAGTTTAAAAAATAAAATATTCTGATTTCTAAAATCATAATTTTTTGATCAAACTTGTGCCATGACAGAGCTATAATTTGTGTTTTTATATGTGTGTTTTAGAATGCTTAAGGAACTTGGGTAACCAATTTATAGTGCATGTGTGTCTATTTAAGAACTTGTGAGAAGAAGAGTTTTAAAAGTGGAAAAATAGATCCAGGTTCTACTCCCTGTTCTGTAATTGCCCGGCTGGACAATGCTGGGCAAGTCCCCTTCTCTCCCTGACCTCCTTTGCAGTGGCTGCTATTTATTTAGCACTAGACTATGCACCAAGTTGCTATGCAGGCCTGTATGTGAATTATTGCAACAATCCTGAGAGGCAGGGACCATTAATATTGATATTTCCCAATAGAAAACTGATGTCCAGAGAGGCTAAGTAACTCACTTGGAAGAAAGCTTCCCTGTCATGAGGCTAGGATTTGAGCCCAGGTTGTCTAACTTCAGAACCAATGATGGTAAGCACTATGCATACTGTCTCCTCCCACTGCATAAAATAGACTGTGACATGTGGCCCATTTTGCATTTTAAAATGATTTGTGGTATAATAGGCATTATGGGCCTTGATTTATAATCACACATTTTTGTCTTTGTGATTTATGTAAAAATAGGGTTTTGATCAGTCCTTGAGTATAACTTATTCCTAGAAGAAAGGTGATGCATATTAAAATGGTTTGTTTTATTCTGTGGTTTTTGGGAACAGATATAAAAAGTGGAGACCACTTCTATTTTTATTTTTTAGATGTAATGTATGTGAAACTTTTCAAAGCACTTTTTGCTTGCATATTTTACCTTTAACAACTCTGTGAGGTAGGTTGGACAGATATTGAATTTAGTTATCATAGTTATTTGGAAATTCTTGTTTGTTAATTCTAGCATCCTATGTAACTTGGGATTGGTCTTCATTGCCATTTTTCTTGAAAATGGGTAACATTTTTTGTGACATTTTGTGGTAATTTTGAATTGTATCCTGGACATTGTGATTGTGATGGTGGAGACTCTGGATTCTGTTATATTCTTCTGATGACTGTTGATTTTGTTTGTGTGCTTTAGCAAACAAGCAGTTGGACTCCAGCTGCCAACTCTGTCTCTTGGGTGTCAGCTGAAATTTGTTCTTTTAGCCTTAGCTGGGTTGCTTAGGGAGTACCTCGTGCATGCATGGTTCAGGAGTCTGCCGGAGATCTGGGCAGAGTTTATACACAGAATCTGTGGCTCTTTTCTGTGACTCTCTCCTTTCTGGGGTTTTTTCTTCATATTCTACCAGCTGAAGTAGCCCTGTATTGTCTTCTGTTTCTTCAAGCCCATAAGACTGTGGGTTACTGTCTGAGTTTTAGCTGCTCCTGTGGTACAAACTAGGGCCTGCCCTTGGGCTAAAAGCCATCAGAGACAAAACCTCGCCCAGTGCAGTACCTTTCTTGCAAGTGTTGATGTGCTCCAGAATCTGCCTGCCTTGGCTTCCTCTCCAGTGCCCTCAGAAAGTTGCTTTGTTTTGTTTTGTTTTGTTTTTATGTCTGTGTGTGTGCAGAGTTTATAGTTGTTATCTGTTATCTGCAGGAGACTTGATCTGATAGGAGCTTCCTCAGTCATACCAGAAGTGGAGCAGAAAGGACAAATATCCCCATTTTAAAGACAGACAAATTAAGGCCCAGAGAAATCCCATCTCTGGTGTCAGAACACAAGTTTCTGGGTCTGTAGCCTGGACCCCCGTCTCTTTCTGACAGATCCAGGTTCAATTTTCACTTCTGCTCCTTGCTAACCCCATGACCTTGAGCAAGTCACTTAACCCTTTCTGAGCACACAGCTCCTCTCCTCTAGGTTATTTTCAGGGTGAAATGAGATAACATATCTGGAGCGGCTGGGGCAGAGTAAACCTTCAGGAAATGTCCCTGTGTCAACAGAAAGGGTCACTGGGGATGTACTTGCTGTGAATATTTGTCTTCTCTTCCCCTGGGGTTGCAACACCTTGGCTTTGTGTCCAGTCAGTGCTGTTGTGCAAGGAGGGAAAAAGAAGCAGCTTCATGTTCAAGGTGAGCAAGCGTCCTCTGGGCCCAAGACCATCCTCTATGGAAGTCCTGGAGGGGCCTCAGGCCAGCGTGTCTGTCCCAAGCTCCTGGTCCTCTTTCTTCCCCCTTCCCTCTGTGGAGCGCGCCCTACCATGCTCCCTGGTGTGGCATCCTGGAATCCTGCTTCGCATCTCCAGTCCCTTCCCACCTGCACCAGGTCATGCACCTGCCTTTGCTTCCCATCTGCACCAGGTCATGCACCTGCTTTTGCACTGTCTTTTGGTGTCAGCTTGTCTTCTCCATTCTTCTAACCGGTGGCCCAGATTTGTCCTGCCTGGATAAGCATAACAGCCTCACAACTGGCTGCTGATGGCATCTCTTGCTATTGTGAAGTGCTTAATAATAATGATGATGATGATAATGATACTACTGGGAAGTATGTAATGACAACAGCAACTAAGTCACATAGCACTTAATATATGCCAGTCACGCTTCGAAGTTCTTCGTGTATATTAACTCTTTTCATCCTCACAACGCTCAGTGAAGTATATACTATGATTATGCACATTTTACAGATGAGAAAACTGCTAGGGAGTTGCGCAGCTGGGATTTGAACCTTGGTGCCTAGCTCCGGAAGCTATGCCCTTGACTTCTTCAGTAGACAGCTAGATATTTTTCACACGTAACCTGTGGGATAAGGACACTGTTATTCTTGTACTTATTTGGACACAGGATAGGCAGGGAATTCAAGGATTGTTAGTGGCCTGTGGCCAAAGGAAACTCCACCTTAGTGGCCAGTGTCAGATGCGATTCAGGCAGGCTGAGTGATGGGGGGAATGGATTGGCCTTTTGGCAGTGAAGAAATGGCTGCATGCCTGCCCTAATGGGCCAGCCACAGGAAGGGGAAGCGTACGTACTCTTTTCTGGCTGTGTCTAATTATGTGGCATTTTTTGTCTCAGTTATAAAGATTTAATCGCTCCATTGTACTGGGGCACAGGGCCTCTTATAAGTCATCTTTTACGATTGGTGATAATTGGCTCAGCTTGAATTGGCTACAGCTAGTTGCAATTTCCTTACCATTTTTAATCTGAGGTCTGATTTTAGCCTTATCTTTTTTCTGAGTAAAGTTGTTTTTTTTTTTTTTTTTAAACTTAAACGCTGGGTTGTATGTGAGGAAATGCTTCAGCCTCTCCCCACTACTCCATCACTCTATTTGGGTTGATTTATGCATTAAGCATCTAATCTAAAGATAGCAAAGATATGAAAAGGCATCTTAAAGTGTTTTAATGGCTTGGAAGAGAAAATCCCACCAAAGGGAGAAACGCGCCCTTTACTCTGTGAGTGCTGTTAGGATCTGATGCCTGATCACAGGGTGGGGACATTTTTGACAGTCATGGGGTGTAGGCAGACAGCATCTAAGGGAGCCCTGCTTATCTACCAGAAACTCAAGACAGAATGCAGGTACTTCAAAAATGAACGACAGTGAGGGTTTGGGAAATCCTGCAGATAAGTTTCCAAATGAAAAAGATAAGAAGCCTGTCGGCTGAAAGGGAATGAGGAATGAGCCACATAAATTAAGCCGACGGAATTTCTAGAGAATGAAGTGTGCTGAGGCATCACCAGCCGTAGGATGTAAATATAGCTCACCCTGTTATCATTCTGGGGTCTGCAGTCTCCATATTGATGTTTCCATGTTTTGAGTAAGCACTTCCTGAATGTTCCAGTCTTTGAGTCTGGCAGACTTGATTTATGAAGAAAAGATGACGATAATGAATAGAAAGGCTTGCTGAGGAATTAATTTGGGGGTAGCAGTAAGAGCGAGCCTGCTTCTGTCACCCTCTTTCCCCAAAGAGGGTGAGTGCTGCCGAAACGTGCGGGTGGGGTGAGGGACGAAGCTCTTTTAGACTTCCTTCCTCTAGGGGTCTGCTCCCTGCTCTGTCTGCCAGAGATATTTGCTGTGAAAGGCTTTCACCCATTTCTGTCTTCTTTCCTTCCTTTCTTTGTTCCTTTCTTCAACTGAACTTTGTTTCCATTCACTTGTATGCCCCTGAAGCTTTTGATGTGCATGAATTGCTGTTGGCTTTTGCATCTCTGGTTTCCCTTCCATCGTGCAGCGTCATCACCTCTTTTGGCCGCTCCTCTTTGAGGGCTTTTCTCTGCTTCCCCTTAACCCTGGGCATTCCCCGAGGCTCAGGTCCTGCCCACTCTCTTACAGAAGGCTCCTTCTGGGGTGCGAATTGTGCTTGGCATGTTTGAGGATCACGAAGGAGTGAAGTGTCTGGATCCAGTAGAGAGGAGGATGAGTGGCGGGCAGCGGAGGCAGCTGCGGCCATGTCCTGTGTGTAGGGCCTGTGCGGAATGTCGTGCATGGCACTGGAGCAGTCTGAGAAGGAGGAGGCTGCGTCCAGACGGCTGAGTTTGTGAGCCAGGGGCCTCTGCGTAAGTGAGGTGTTATTGACCTTGGACTCTTTGTTCCTCAAAATTGAAAGACCAAGGCGCTGTGGTTTATTCTCCTCCCTTCCCTCATTTCCAATGCCGTCATGTCCACTTGATTCTTCTTTCTAGCATCTCTCTATTCATCCCTCGGTTTCATTCCTCCCGCTGGTTCCCAGGCTCAGGCCTCTAGCTCAGGAGTGGACTGTAATCATGATTTCCTTCTACCCAAAACCCTCACCCCCCTTTTTGTTTTGTGCATCTCTCACCCACCATTAGGCTAAACGCTGCTGGTAACACATTCTTCTCCACACTGACAAGATAAGAATTGACCTTAGGCCTGCCACTCTCTTTCCCCCGCCGCATCTGGCCTTTGCATCCATCCCCCTACTAACCATCTCCTCTTCAATCAGAGTGACCTTCCTTTTTATCCTCCTTCCCTTTGTCTGTAGCGTAATTACTGTGTCTTGACTTATATTAGACACTCACTGTCTAGAAAGAACGTGATAAATATTGTTGCAGTTATCTTTTGCTGTGTCACAAACTACTCTGAAGTTCGTGGCTTAAAATAATGCCTTATTTCTCATGATGTTATGGGTTGGCTGTGCTTAGCAGGGCCCTTCCTCTGCTCCACGTGGTGTCAGCTGGGATCACTCACGTGACTGCATCGGCTGGGAACTTGAATGGAAGGCTCATGATGGCTTCCTGCACACCACTGATGCTGACTGTTGATTGTGGCCTCTTGTTGCTCCTCCAAATGGTCTCTCTCTCGACTGAATGTCTAGTCTTTCAGTAGTCCGGCCTGAGCTGGCTCCTAAGAGGGTAAAAGTGCAAGCTGCCATGATTTTAGAACTGGGCCAGGAAATGGAACAGTGTCACTTCAGCCACCATTCTATTCTATTGGTGAAGGAAAGTCACAAGGCCAGCCCAGACCCAGTGGAATGGGAAATAGACTTCACCTCTTGGTGGGAAGAGCATACAGGAATGGAAGGGGTGGGGGCAGCTAATTTTGCATACAGGTATGACAGTATTAATACAATAGCAATGGTTTCAGTAACCACAGTAGTATGTTTTCATTCATTCACTTGAGGTTTGTTAAATACTTACTATGTCCCAAGAAGAAGTATTATGCAGAGGAGGATGTGCACTTTTTCTGAGATGTCCTCCAGAAAAGTTAAAGATTTAACTAGAGGTGCTAGAGATTAATCCACCTCCAGCAGGCCACAGAACTGCCTGTTTCCCTGAGTCTTTTCCTTTCAGGGTGACATTTCTCTGCTGACTAGCAAGGTTGAACTTTATTTTTTTTAATCTGGTTGCTAACCATTTGTATCTCTAAAAATAAATGACTGGGTTTTTTGTTGTTGTTGTTGTTGTTTTTTGTTTTTTGTTTTGTCTTCAACATTTTCTATTGGGATGCATGAATTTTGCTTGCTGAGTTTTGAAGTTGTTTATATGTTGGAGATTTTGAACTCCTTGCTCTCATAATAACCTTTATTCAATAGTTAAGATGTTCTTTAAAGTATTATATGTTACAATGGTTAAATTTCATGATTAAAAAATATCTTAATTCCTGAGCTACATCATTAGTTTCTTGGGCTCAGAGGCCCTTTTTATGTTTCATAGGATTATGTCTCATAGGCACTCAAATTAATGCCTGGACTGCCTTCCATGTTTTCAGCTATGAGAAGCATGTGTGTGTCTGTGTATGTGTGTCCGTCTGTGTGTGTGTCCTTGTGTGTCTCCGTGTACATGAGTGTCTATACCTTCCTCAATATAGTTCTTGCTTTGAGAAGCTGGCAGTCTTGTTTGGCAGACGGGAGGCATGATTTTGAAATCCTCAGGTAACAGGTTGGAAGAAACTTCTGCCCGTAAAGAAGGTTGGTTTCTGAGGATGGTTGGTGTTTTACTTTTTCCTTAAATTCAGGAAGGAGTCTGCGTTCAGGCCCAGAAGGAAAGGGGCGTAATGGCTGGTTCTCTCAAACGGCCTTTGAGTGTTCATCAGAGAGCAGAAGGAATCCTCTGCATCCTTTTCTGAGCTTCGTGAACCACCAGTTCAGGAATTTGGAGTATATGACATTGGAGGTCCCTTCACACTTCATAATTCAGTAACTTTTGCAGTATTTTTACTATCATAGGTAAATGACAACAGAGATTTCATAGATATTACATCTTTAAAAGTAAAGTAAAACACTGATTTTTATCCCCACGTAAATCCCTGAAGTAGGAATGCAGTCCTCATGGGTACCTGTTCCTTTGCAAGCTGGGATGACAGGACGATGCAGGTTAAACGTGTTCTTCATTGCAAGAGCAGGACATGCTAGGCAGACAGTGGCTGAAAACTGAATGTGATGAGAGATACAAGATTGTGGTACACGGTGTATCCTGCATTTAAGGACTTGGACCCCAAAATTGAGCAATGGGGAGCCACAGAAGAATTCAGAGCATGGAAGTGGCATGGAGTGATGGGCATTTAAATGGCTCATTCAAAGAAATGTGAGCTAAGTTCTGCTTCTGCCTTTCTGCCTCTGGAGAAATCTAAGTGCTGAGAGAAACAACTATGGAATCTTGTCAGGGAGGCCCGAGAGCCTTTTGTTTCTCACCTTTTAGAGGAGTTTGTGTTTCTTTTCTAAGAGCATGACTCTCTTACTTTTATGAATTAGTCTTTCTCTATCCTACATCTTGCTTTTCCTGCTCAAGTCCTCCCTGGGAAAATGGGGCTCCAGGGTTGGCAAGATGCAGACATACCCTGCTCAGCCTTCTGCACAAGGTTTAGTGAGAAAAAAAAGACCTAGCCGTCCCCAGCAGGTCTTTTTGGTGGATGTGATAATTTTGGTGATCTTATAATTCTGAAATTTTTAGCATCCATAATTGACATGGGGGCTAAATTGCACCACTCATCAGATTGTACAAATTATTAGAAAGAAGCAAATTACCATGTACTTGTATTAAGCAGAAGAGGGAAAAAGGGAAGATAAAATGGCCGTTCTTTTAAGTTATTGTGAAGTTTGGAACTGTATTGGATTTTTAAAAATTCTTTTGTTTAATCAGGCATGGGTGTGTGTGTGTGTGTGTGTGTGTGTGTCCCTCTGAGCTGCCATCCTCTGTTGGGGATATTTTTTTCCGCTGCTCAGAGAATTGCCTTGATGAAAGCGTTCAGCAATCAAATGGATAAAAATTGAACACATTCTTCAGGATCCTTTTCATTGTTCTTCCTTACATGTACATTTTCTGAACAACAACAACAAAAACCTCTATGAAATATTAAGGCTTTTTTTTTTTTTACCTTGATGTGGCATCCTTGAATAGTTGCCTTCCATTATTTGTGTTAGCAGATTTCCAAGGTGACTGCCAAAATTCCCCAAATATTCCAAAAATAGAGAGACTCTTAATTGTGTTCGCTGAGACACCTCCCTTTTCCTTACGGGGACTGTCTGCTTCAAACTCATTCCCCTCTATATCTCTCCTTGTTGTGTTAATCTTAAAAAATGATTATAATAAATCATTGCGATGGGCAGCAAATTAGAAGAGTGGGGAGATGGCTGGAGTAAGAATCAGGGGACCTTACATGCAATCTTCGCTCCAAAGTTAACTTGCAAGTCACTGAATGTGTCTGAGCTTCAGTTTAAATGAGCTTTAACTGATGAAGCAGGGGCTGGCAAACTTTCCGTAAAGGCAAAGATGGTAAATATTTTGGACTTTGTGGGTGATGTGGTCTCTGTTACAACTACTCAAATCTGCAAAAGCTTCTGTAGTGCCAAAGCAGCCATAGACAATATGCACATTAGTGGACATGGCTGTATTCCAATAAAACTTTATTTACAAAACCAGGCAGTGGGCTGGACTTGGCCTGTGGGCCATAGTTTGCTCAAGACTGGCAAACTGTGGTCTAAAAGATTAGAGTAAAAAATATGCCTTCTTCTTATTATTGGTTTATACGGGGGGAAATTAATTATGACTATGAAAGCACTTTGAAAAATATAAATAAGAGATTTCTGTTTCTGGCTAGGATTGGGTAGTTTAAGGCAAACTAATGATCCCAAGAAGAACAACAGAAACTGTATAGACTGCAGAAAGCAACATTCTGTTTAAATCTGGGAAGTGCTGAAACAATGAGGAGTAGGGGGGTTAAAATATCAAGAAGAAGAGAACTGTGGAGAGGTGAGCTGACGATCTGTAGCTACTTTATTTTTGGGAGATTTCTAATTCTGAGTGCTGACAAAATAATGGGGACCTAGGCTTTGCTTGGATGGAATGTTGCTGCTCTGGGAAAAATAAACCTGCAGAGATTTTGGTGTTCTCTTGGGACTGGAGTGGAGAGACAAAATTGGAGACTTGAGGAGCCGGAAATGCACAGTTGGCTTTCCCTTCAAGATAGTTGCTAAATTCTGGACTGCGTGGGACGAGAGGTTCAAAAGATAAGCAGAATCTCTCTGGAAATCTAAAGGGGTGTTGAGTAATCTTCTGGTGCTGAGACAATAAGGATTTACAGTTTAGGACCGGCTTTTGGAGGTTGGGAGGGGTGGGAGCATGGTGAACACACCAGGCTCTCAGTAAAGTCCACGAGGGCTAAGTCCTGGCAAAGGGTGTAAGCCAGGAGCAATCTGAGTCTTGTAATAGTGCCTGATTGGTTTAGGTCATCAGCCTGTGCCCCCATCCCCAACTCTGTTTTCCTGAGAGAAGAAAGGAGAGCCATCTCTTCAGGAAGATAGCTTCATCAGAAGTTATCTTTCTAATACATGATGTCTGGTATTCAATCAAAAATTATTAGGTGTGTCAATGTGACCATTCCCTAGAAATGAGAGAAAACAAATGACAGAAACAAATTCACAGATGATCCAGAGTGAATAGAATTGTATTTAGCGAAAGAGGGATTTAAAAATAACTAATTAATATGTTCAAGAAAATAAATTTTTAATGGATAAAATAGATGAAATATGAAAAATCTAAACAAAGAATTGGAATGTATAAAGAATCAAATGGAATTTCTATTACTTGGAAAAGATATCTGCAATTAAGAACTCATTGGATGGGGTTTTAACAGAAAGATCATATACAGCAGACGACAAGAATAGCGATCTGGAAGAAAGGTTAATAGAAACAATTTAAGCTGAACTGCAGAGGGAAAATGGAAAATGGAACATATAGAAAAAAGCATAAGAGACAAGTGGGGCACAATGAAAAGTCTAAGATATGTATAACTGGAGTCTCAGAAGGAGCAGAGAGGAAGGGAATGAGACAGAGCAGTGTTTGAGGCTAAGAATTTCCCCAGATTTGTAAGAGAGATCAACCCATACATTCAAGAAGTTGTACAAACTCCAAGCATAATAAATAAAAAGAAAAAGCATAGAGTACTGAATGGATAAACATGTTATTTAGAAACAACCAATGCACTGGCATTGTAGATTTCTGTCTCTAGTGGACGAGACCCATTACAGGATGAGGTTCTAGCCTCATGCTTCCCTGTGTTGCCTTCCCCGAACCCTTGTGTATCCTTCAACCAAACCTCTTTGCTCATTGTCTCTTGCATTCTTCTGCTTCTTTACTTTTGTTAAGCTCAATTCATAACACCAGCCCTTGGTGTTTCTCGTTTCTTAGGCACCTTTACCTTTAGCCTTATCATTGTCATTGTTAACATCTGCAAGTTGTAGTTTAAAGGTCAAACAAGAGCTGCACCCATTGAGGTAGTGTATTAGTTTCCTGGGGCTGCTGTCTTTAACAAATTAGCACACATGTGGTGGTTTAAAGCAATAGATATGTAGTCTCTTGGATCTCTGGAGGCCAGAAGTCTGAAATCAAGGTGTCAACAGAGTCGCACCCCTTCTTGAGGCTCGAGAGGGAAAATCTATCCCTTGCTTCTTCCAGCATCTGGCAGCTGTCTGCATTCATTGGCTTGTAGCTGCAGCTCTCTGCTGTCTTCATGTTGCCTTCTGCTCCATGTGCCTATGTCCTGTCCTGTGTGTCTGTCTCAAAACTCTCTGTGCCTATTATAAGGATCCATGAGACTGCATTTAGGGACTACTTGTATAAAACAGGATAAGCACCTTTTCCCAAGGTCCTTAACTTAATCACATCCTTTGTTATATAAGGTAATATTCATAGGTTCTAGGGATTAGGACATGGACACATCCTATGGGGAAACCTATTAAAGGCGGTGCTGCTATAAGAGTAATAATAGTACGGGTTTAACAATAGTAGTTACGTGCCAAGAAGCATGCTAATTACATTATGTGGATTGTCTCACTTAATCCTTGTTCTGACTCTATAAATCAGGTTCCTTTATTACCACCATTGTACAGAAGAGGACTCTGAGGCTTGGCGAGGTTTAGGAACTTGCCAAGACCATTCAGCTAGTAAGTGGCAGAGCCAGGATTTGAACCCAAGCATTTGGACTTCAGACCTCCTTGCCTTATGTGCTATGAGTGAGCAGGCTGGATTTCTGGTTGGACTGCTTCCAGGAGCTGGCTTGTAGACTGTGGGCCCTGGATGGTACTTCCTAGCTCTGAAATTCTGTGGTCCAGTGAGTTTTTGTCAGAAAAGAAAACCTCAACCTGGATTATTAAGAGTATAACAAATTTTAATCTGCCAGATAATGGAGAGAATGTGCTGACACTGCTTATAGATGAAACTGATAGGAGTTTGCCGTTGTGCATTTTGATATTTGCTGATGGTTTAAGGTGTGTGTACTGGAAGGAAAAATTACTTGTGGACACACAGGCCAAATGTATACCATATGAATGAATTGAAGTAATTACTCAGGTTATTTAGACCCTGCCTGCCAGATAATTGAGGTAAATGGGGTTATTAATTTGAAGTAGCTAGGTAATTTGGTCTGCCTCCCGTTGATAATGTAGACATGGTCATATCGTGTAATTGTAAAATTGGCTGAAAGGGCTCTATTCTTTCTCTTGAAGCGTCTGCTATTGTCTGTGGCCAGGCCATGGGTTATAGTATGTTAGTGTGTTCAATTATTATAGACAAACCCTAGATACTTAGTGTGGGTTTCCTAGTGGAAAATTCATACATGTATGTGTATGTATTTATGTATATGTGTATATTTTAATTAAAAATGGAAATATAAAAAGTGTTTTTAAATGGATGATTATTCCTGATTATTCATGTAAGAGTTTTAGAGAAATATATGCTTCCAAGTTAAACCACCTTAGAGTCTATTTGAGGAGATCGGCTCCTTTGTGAGAGTTTTTTTGTTTGTTTTTTATTGAGCCCCACTGTAATGTCTATATTTGAATTGCCTAGGAAACTCATTATAGCAGAGTTTATTCCTTGTCAAAGATGGTCAAAAGAAAATCAGATTCAGTTCATTAGCTTCTACCTAAACCTTGCTTAATGGGGCCCGTGTTGTGGTCTTGTTATTGGATCACAAACATTTAACTTGATCCTTCCTATTCCTGGCACCGGCCCATATTGTCACGGCAGCTGTGCTGCCTGAGGGCCTCTGTGGTGTGGCCTCCTCATCTCACTCTCCAAAATGGCTGAGCAGTGGGTTCTGAGACTTCATTTTACACTGGGACCAAGCCTGCTTTGTCTCTCATTTGTTGAAGAAATCTGGCCAGCCTCGAGTAGGGGCTGCCTTATTAAGGGTAAGAAATTCTGGGGTGGGTAGGTAGGAGAGAATGGGCCACATCACAGCTGTGGTGGCCACATGTCTCAGATTTTCTGGAACCATGTGGCTCTAAAATATTCTCTATGGTTTTAGACCTTAAATCCTGAATTTTGGCGTGGAAAATGAGGCTCCAGTGACGTCTGATCACGTGTCTCTCACATTAGTTATCTGTATAACACGCCTCTTCCATGATATTTCTACCCTCACCAAAAAAGGAGAAAATGAGAAGAAGATTTAGGTTAAAAAAATACATATTCCCCACCCAGCCTCTGCTTGAAATGTGAGGTTTTGGTTTTGGACAGCAGCATTGGTTGTTGACGTCATTGATCCAACTATTTTATTTCCCACTTCACTTTGCTTGCCCAGATGTGGTCCAAAGAGTATGAGGGCTGTTGAGATAAAACCAGGGTTAGGAAATTCAAATGAAATGTCTACCTGAACCTCCTCAAGTCTTTCCTGTGGGCTGTGTATTTATTTATAAGCCTATTGGGCTTTGGCAGCAGAAAAAAAGGAGAGGAGGAATTTGTTTCTAAAATGAAAACCAAATTTAGTTAATATAAATGTTACCCATGTGCAACTCATCCTGCCAGCTCCCAGTAAATGTACAAATGTCAAAATAGCACAATAGATAAAAATCACAGTGGAAAAAGAGAACTTGAGACACTTCTGTGTTTTGCAGGGCCAGAATCATCCACACAGTTTACTCCTTCCACCGTGCGTATTTTACATACTACATTATTATCTGATTTTATATAATATTCACATTGTACTTTCTGAATCAACTCTAAAATTCATAAAAATTTAGAATAAAGCTATGCCCACTCAAAGCATTGAAATAAGTCAATCATATGGAAAATTCATGTTCTCAAAAATGTCTTGGCTTCAGTTATCTGAGAAGAAAAAAAAATCACATTTAATTTTCTCAGTTTTCCAGTTTAGTTTGCAAATGTCAAATAACTAAAAGTTATAGGAACCAAAAAATGATAAACTTCTCTCAAAACTTATTGTATATAAATCTTAGAGCCTTTTTCTAGCATTTAAATAAACAACAATGGCCAGTAATTCTGTAATATGTTCCTTTTTCAACTTTTTTCTATAACATGATGATATTGACTAGATACAAGTGATAGCTTATTTAAGCAAGTGAATTCTGCACATGGACTAGAATTTTTAAGAAAAATTTTAAGAAAATTCTGAATGTAGAGTTGAGTTTTATTTTTAATTTTCATTTATGTACTTATTATTATTATTATTATTATTTTAGAAACAGGGTCTCACTCTGTCACCTAGGCTGAGTGCCTAGTGGCACTCAGCTCAGTGTAGCCTTGAACTCCTGAGCTTAAGCAATGCCCAACCTCAGCCTCCCAAGTAGCTGGGGTAAAGGCACACACTGCTATTCCTGGCTAATTTTTAAATTTTTAAAGTAGAGACTCCCGCTTCAGCCTCCCGAAGTGCTAGGATTTGTAATTTTCAGTCTTTTGAGATATGAGAAAATGGAAAATCGTTTTTCACTAGGGCACATAACTCTTCATGTAAGAGTTTAGGTGTCTGATATACTTTGTGGATACTACTTAGTCCTTTCTGGTTCTGTTAAAACTAATTTCCTTCAGAAAACACAGTAGTGGTCAGGAACAGTGGCTCATACCTGTAATTCCAGCACTTTGGGAGATTAAGGCAAGTGGATTGCTTGAGTCTGGGGGTTCAAGACTAGCCTGAGCAACAGTGAAACCTCATCTCTACAAAAAATACAAAAAAATTAGCTGGGCATGGTGGCACACACCTGTGGTCCCAGCTACTCAGGAGGCTGAGGTGGGAGAATCACCTGAGTCTGGGAGGTCAAGGCTGCAGTGACCTGTGATGGCATCACTGCACTCCAGCCTGGTGACAGAGTGAGACACTGTCTCAAAGAAAAGAAAAGAAAGGAAAACCCAGTAGCCCTGGGTTGTAACTTTTAGGGAATTCATGAAGCTAAGCACCATGTTTTCAAATGACTCCCTGATTTTTGTACTTCTAATCTGCTAGAAAAACAGATGAACAGATTCATTATAAATGTGTATTTAAAAAGAACAGCTATATGGCCTGAAGGACTGGCCAAAGGGAACTGAAGTTTATGGAAAGTGTCATGGCTTTGAGAATTATTTGGCTTCTTGCTGTTTTGTGGATCTGAGTTTTTAGTTGCTGGAATTTGACATCTAAATAAGAGGCTGTTGCTATGATATGTAAATAGAGTGTGTGGGTCGAAATGCTTGTCATTATGCATGTTGAAAGGACAATTTACGATTTACAAAGATGGAAAAGCTCAATAAAGATCCACTATTGAAAAGCTACTGCGAAAGGAAAGCTATAGATAGATGGGCTTCTTGCAGATGAACAGAATTAATGACAAGTGAAAGGAAAAATTCACATGATGAGGAGGGAAAATGTCTTCCAAATGTCAGTGAGGGGATCACTTTTCCTTTTCCTTTCTGCTGTATCCTGGGCATAGCACCCTACTGCCTAAAACCCCAGCACCCCTAGCGTACCTGGACCTGAATAATACAGCAGAACACATGCTGTGACAATCTATTTCCACACTTGCCCCTGCTGGCTTTGTACACCTCTATTGGCTAATCATCTCATCTTATTTCCTTTTATCTTCCTGGTACCTAGCACAAGCATGGCACATAGTAGGTGCTCAGTGAATATCTGTCATAGTCCACTTTGTGTTGTTGAAACAAAATACCCAAGCCTGGGTAGTTTATAAAGAACAGAGATTTTTTTTGCTCACAGTTCTGGAGGCTGGGAAGTCCAAGATCAAGTTGCTGGCAGGTTTGGTGTCTGGTGAGGGCTGATCTCCACTTCCAAGATGGCGCCTTGTTTCTACATCCTCCAGAGAGGAGGAATGCTGTGTCGTCACATGGTGGAAGGCAGAAGGCAAAAAGGACCAAACTCTGTCTGTGAAACCCTTTTATAATGATATTAATCCACTCATAAGGGCTGAGCCCTCATGACCTAAACATCTCTCCAAAGGACCCACCTCCCTTCACTGTTGCATTGAGGATTAAGTTTCCAACACATAAATTTGGGGGAGACACATTCAGACCACAGCCATGTCTATCAAATTAAGTCTTAATGGTAAAAAGTCTCCTTTGTCTAATAGTTGTGTGCACACTTATTCCCTGCTCCACTATGAGATTAATAATGTAATTTTTGTTTCAGGCAGCACTTGCCACTTTCAATCAGAGGCACTGAAACAAAAAACTAAAATTTTATGACTTAAAATTTATAGAACTAAATAAATGGTATTTGAGGTAAGTTTGTAATGCTTATATTTCTGAAATTTCAGCATAAAACCATATTGAGACTTTTGGGGTGCCTTGTTTATCGTAAAAGAAGGTATAATGATAGCTGGCATTTATTGAGTAATACTATGTCCTAGAAATGTAACCCTTCATAGGATTCCTATGAAGATCCTACCAGGTAAATATTGTTATTCTCCCTTTTTGTACTTGGAGGAAAATTAAGAACTCATCCAAGGTCACTTGGCAAGAGGCCAAGCCAGGATTTGAACCCAGGAAGTCTAAATCTAGAGCCTGGGCTCTTAACCACTGGGTTAAACTGCTTCTTAAGGTGACTTGCCTCCCTGCGTGTTTACTGAAGCGAGTGGATTTACCCAGAGAGGCCTGGCCCTTGGTAGAAACACTGCACAGCTCTGCGTAGAAGCAGTTAGTCATCTGTACTTGCAGAGGCTGTAAAACAAATGTGGTGAACTGTAAAAGATTAAAGAGCCAGTTTTCCTGCCAGCTACCAGAAAGTTTCACATACACTTATTAAAGTTCTTGTAGCAATGGCATCTGTCATTAAAAAAAAAACTTTTTATTGACACATAATACACAGAGTGTTTGTTTTTCTGACAGAAGTGGTTCTTGAAAGAGTTGACATCTCTATAACTCTCACACATTTCTATGTCAACCAGACATGACTCTAGGTCAGTGGTTCTCAGAGTGGTCTGGGGACCCCTGGGAGTTCTTAAGGTCCCAACTATTTTCAGAATGATACTAAGACCTTTGTTCACCTTTTCTACTCTTATTCTCTGACAGGCCTGCAATGGAGTTTTCCAGTGGCTACATGACACATAATGGCATCATCACTAATTAATATGTGCTTGGATATTCTTATTTTTAAAATGTCTTAGTTTTAAACATTCTAGTGTGATGAATATAGATAGATGTAACCCACCTACACAAAAGTTCTTAGGGAGGTCCTCAAGAATTTTTCAAAGTGAAAAGTGGTTCTGTCATCCTTTTGGTCAGTGGAGGTTGTTTATTACTTTTTAATAATAAACTTATTCCTAACATACCTGAGTTTACAATCACCTTCCAATGTGTAAGAAGTTGAATGAGATGAAATTAGAAAGATAAAACATTCAGAAAGATAAACCATTCTCCTTGAGTTTCCTCTCATCTTTTAGGATGCTCCCGAAGCCCGGAGTAACTTATTTTCTAAAAAGAGGGGTGTTCTTTCTACCACAGATCTCCAAAGATGGGGTCTTTATCCTAACGTGCAAAGCATTCTTTTGAAAAGAACAGCCCTAGTTACTGTAATTGTTAATAAGGCAGCCTGTCGAGTGCCGGAATCCATTTTTCTGTGTGATCAGAACCCGGCTGCATTCCTCCTTCCTGACATTTCATCCACTCTGCTTCGAGGTCTTAAGAATTAGCTGTTCTTGGATTAAGTGCCCTTAATCAGCTCGTTTTACATTACAATGTAAAGTTTCTCTCATGTTCTGCAGAGAACTTGATTTTCATTTGCTGTCCATGATCACAGAATAGTAAGTGGATTCCCAGGAAATTTCATGAAGTGGAATGATAATGCAGAGACGGGGGTAGGTGGCGGGGGATGTGAAGCTAATTGATTAGTTTAGAATCTTCTAATTTCCATGAGGAATGGAGGAGCCCAATTTGTATTTCTTCTTCTTGGCATCGTGTTCTCACAGATTGTCTGATGTTTCATTATCATCTTGACAGAACAGCCAATGTAGAATTCTGTTGACTAGGATATCAGTTGAGTTTTTGCCATGTGCATAAATAGTCCATGATTAGATTATTTTGACTCTACTAGTTGATTATCTGAGAGTTTGAGGAGTTAAGAGGAGAGTGCCTCTGAGTCCTGAGTTTTCAGTGCCACTGTCCTCTGAACACAGCAGACACTTCCACCCCCAGTACGAATATACTGGGCTTTGAGGACCATAAATGACTGATGTTAATGTCCTCTCCTAACAAAACTTGTGGGCAGAATGCTCCCCTATTTAGAATTGTCCTAATCTTTACATAGAGCTGGCTTGAGTGTTTTCATCTGTCAGCACTAGTCCTTTGCCTGGTTTCAGTGTTAATTTGCACGCTTGGCATCCTAGGGTTTTGTTTTCCTGCCTCCAACCTGTTTTTAGAGTCTCTTCCCAGTGGATTCGAAAACTCCAGGCTACTAGTGTGAGGCTTTTCACATATGCACACAAAGTGGAAGTGAACAGATTATGGCTTTTGCCAAATAAGCCTCTTTGGTATTCCTCACCCCCTGAAAATAACATCATTTCTCCAAGTAATCGTTATAGAAAAACACCACAGAGCAAGTTTTCCTCACAGACACACGCCACCTAAACAAACTGCACGGGTCATGTGCTGCTGTTTCTGCAGCTGTTTGCTGATCCCAACAGGGTCCAACTCCTGTGAGCAAGAAGGTGTTTATGGCCTGGAGACAAAGCCTGGCTGCAGTGGGACGGTTGCTGGCTGCCAGACCTCATTTATCAGCCTGTTTTCCCTTACCCTTGGAAGGAAGACCTGGAATCTTCACGGGAGACAGCATGGTGGAGAGGAGGAGGCCGGGTTTTCCGTCTTCTCCTACCCAGTAACTGGTTCTGTATTTGCTCTATCCTTTGTTTTTGTTTTTTCAATCACGTAGTCATTTGCTAAGGATTTGTTGAATTCTAGTTATGGACTAGGCAAAAAACTAGTTGTGAGGAGAACAAAATGAACAAGACAAAGCCCTGCCTTCCCTGGGAGACACGCCAGAAATGGTGAGTGCTAGATGGTGCCTTGACACAAGGAGGGAGGCCTTGGCGTGTAGGTTGAAGAAGTCTCTGCTAGGAAGAGTTGTGAAGGATGAGAAGGAGTTCTCCAAGCAGTCAGGGGATGAGGAGGAGAGGAGAAAGTAGAGATTGGTGTCTTATGTATCCATCTACCCGATTCCGCCATTCCTGCCACCATGCAGGCATTATGAATTGATCGGGAACTGTTTCCTAGTGAGCTCACCCTTGGCTTCACAGTCTTGTTCCAGACTTGGCTCCAGACAGCCTTTCACACAATCATCCTCAGACTTGAGTGAGCAAACAAATCAATGGCCCTGGTTATTGAAATGCAGGTCTGATGTAGTAGATCCGGGGATAGCCTGGGACCCGCATTCCTAATGTAAACACACTCTTCCCACCGCTCGATGATCCTGATGCAGGTGTGCTCAGCAGCTGCTACTTTGCTGAGAAGTCAACATGGCATGGTCTCACTCCATCGATGGACCGTGAATTGATAAGACCAATATGGGACAATTTGGCAATTCCAATTAAATTTTGACCCTGTAAAGATATATGAGTGGGTTTTTAGAAAAGCATCATTGTGATGGAAACTATTGGAAACTATGGAAATGATTCTCATTAGGAGAGCAGAGAGGTGACTAAGGACACCTGGTTACAGTGGCAGCCTTGTCATCTAGGGAAGCTGAGATCAGGTGGAGCTCATACTCCTCGTAGAGGTCTGGCATGATGCCCTGTTCACCCTCGGCTTTGACTTTTGTCTTCTGCCTTCCATTTCTGCACTGTGGGAAGGAAGTCCTGGGACACGGAGAAGGTCAATAACATGTTATTTGCATTTTGCTTGCCTTAATTAGGTCACTCTCTCTTTATAAATGTCTTTGAATAACACTTTTAAAATTAAAATTAGAAAGTTGAATTTGCTTTTAAATATTTGCTTCGTTTATTTTCTTGCATCGTACCCTGAAATTAAGCATGTCTGGTTTATGCTGGATATTTGTAATCACTGTGGAACTCTTCTTATTTTTCTGGTTCTTCCATTGTAGACTCCCTTGGCAGTAAACATGTTACACACGTTCATGCTTTATTTTTTTCCAATTACAATTATACCACTAAATTCACCAAGGAAATAAACATTACATTTTTAAAAGACTTTCTTTTTCTTAGTTGTGATCAACCTTTCGAGGAAAACCTGAGCCCAAGAAGCTGACTATTGATGGAACTTAAACAAAAAGCAGAGCCTAGCAAGGAACACTTGGGAAGCACACAATTGTGTAGAAGCAAGGAGGCAGCACTTGTTGGTTTTTAGGATCAACAAGTTTTTTAGGATCAACAGCATTTTGTTCTGATCTCGCTGCACTCACTGGCTGCACTACTGTGGTTTAGTAGAAAAAGCATAGGATTGGGATCTGAGGGCATCTTCTATAGTCCTGGTGCTGCTATGTTTCTTTAACCAATTGTTTAATCCCTCTGGACATCATTTTATGATCTATAGAATGAGAACATTAGCTTAGTTAATTAGGGAGACTTCATAGTTTAGAGGTTAAGAGCGTAGGCTCTGAATGCCTGGGTTTGAATGTCAGGATCAACCCTTAGTGACTCTGCAGGCTTGGGAAAGTTACTCAACTTCTCTGATCCAGAGTTTTCTCATCTTTAAAATGGAAGTAATAATAGTATATAGCTGAGAGATTCAGAATTAAGCAAGGATGCTTGTAAACCACATAAAACAATGTTTGGTGGACAATATATGTCCAGTGGAAGCTAGCTATCATTGTTACTGTTGTTAATATTATTTCCATAATACTTCTGTCATCATCATCATCATCCTCATTCTCATTTTTAAGGTCTTTTTCCGCTGTAAAATACATTGAAACCATTGCTCAAAAAAGAAGATTAAAAAGCAGCATTTAAATTCTAAAACACTAAGTGCAAAAGAACTTGATAGGGAAGAACGGCTCGTGACATTGTCACATAACAGTTGACTGTCTTGAGCCTGACTTGATTGCATTTCTCCACTCCCGGTGATCTCTAAATCCAGTGGGTGTCTTCCCTTCCTCATCTTACTGCAGGGCCTGGCAACACTGACCGCTCCTTCACTGTCACAGTCGAGACCATAATTGGTCAGTAAATGAAAAAGGTTGGTTGGAACAGGGAATTATTTTTTTAAAGTATATATGGTAAACATTTTAGCTTAAAACACAAAAACTGATTGTGTTTTCACAATGAATTCATTGAAAACATACATTCATCTGCCCATCGTTAGGTGCAGAACTGTGGGCTTTGACAGTATTTCTGCTGACTAGCTCTGCGTTATCTTTTGGCATAAACCCATGATACAGCAGCTAAGCATTTCAATCAACATTGTGAAGATGAAGGGAGACCTTAGATGTGTACAAAGATATCTGAGTGTAACCCCGCACATTTTAAAATTACTTTTCCCTTCCTCTTCTATTATATCCTTACCTTCATCTACCTTGACAGCTATTTTTTTTTACAGTTTTCTTTAGAATCTTTGCTTTCTTAGGAACAACTCTCATTCATTGTTTGTACAGAAGTTCTCCCTTATCCTTGGTTTCATTTTCTGTGGTTTTGGTTAACTGTGGTCAACCATGGTTCCAAAATATGGAATGAAAAATTCTAGAAATAATGCATAAGTTTTCAATTGTTCACTCTTCTGAGTAGCATGGTGAAATCTCGTGCCATTCCGCTCTATTCCGCCCAGAACGTGGATCATCTCCTTGTCCTATGTATCCATGCTGTCCATAATACCTACCCATTACTCACTGGCCACTCAGCCATCAGTTCCACTGTCTTGGGATTGAACTGCTTGTGTTCAAGTCACCCTTATTTTACTCAACAGTGGCCCCAAAGCACAAGGCTAGTGATGCTGGCAATTCAGATATGCCAAAATGAAGCTGTGAAGTGCTTCCTTTAAGTGAGAAAGAAAAAAACGTATATGCTGAAGTTGCTAAGATCTACAGTAAGAATGAATCTTCCATCTATGAAATTGTGAGGAAGGAAAAAAAAATCTTGCTAGTAGTTTTGCTGTCACACCTCAGGCTGCAAAAGTTATGGCCACAGTGCATGACAAGTGCTTAGTGAAGATGAAAAAGGCATTAAATTTGTAGATGGAAGACATGAAGAGAAATGTGCTCTGATTGGCAGCAATCAGGTTCTTTGCTATCTGTGGTTCCAGGCATATCCCCTGTGGAGAAGAGGAGACCACTCTATTTCAGTTTGTATTCATATAATATTTGATCAGGCTTATTCATTATAACCAGTGCAACTGGCCTAAACAGGATTGAGACTACACCTAGGCAGCTGTTGGTTAGCCCACAACCCAGCTAGTGAAACAGAAAGTCATGGGTGTACTGGAGACCTATTAGACTTCATGTCCAGCGTACAGGGGCGTCTGCCGTGTGTCCTGGAAGGAATGAAGGGCTTTGGGGTATCTGGCACGGTGGGTAAGGGGAGGTCACTGGCGAGACGTTCTGCTGTTCCGTCTTCCCTTGGCTTCTAGGACAGCACTCTTCTGCTTTGCTTCTTGCCTCTCGGGCTGCTCCTCTGTCCCCTTTGCAGATCTGCCCATCTGCGCTCCACCACTAAATATTGAGAGTTTGATCATTCTTGGTTGGAGACCTGCTCTTCTGTCTGCATGTTCTCTCATAAGGAGAGTGTATCCAAGCCCCTGACCTTAGTGAGCATTTATGCACAGGTACATAAGCCTCAGTTTTCTATCCCCAATCCAGAGTTCTCCTTCTGAGTTGAAGATCCTATATTAATGGCCTGACTAATGTTTCCTCTGGGATGTCACAGAGGCCCTTTAGTCAACATGACCAAAACCAAGTGGTGAAAGTCACCACCATCTGTTCATGTCCATGCAAACCAAAGACCTAGGAGCTGTCTTTGCCGTCCTCTCCCTCATCTCCCAGCCATCTCTTTGGCTTTGTTTTCTTATGATGGAAAAAAAAAAGAAAAGAAAGAAAGAGACTTGAGAACAGGGTCTGATGAAAAGGTAAGAGAAGGCAAAATAACACGTTCTCTGATGGGTGTGGAACAGACACTAGGTTAGTTTTATAGCGTTTGTTAAACTAACTGCTTTGATCTTGGGTTAGGAGTACCTGTCCTGCCTCAGGAGCAGTTAGAGACAGGAGGTAGAAACAGGCCAAGGCCTACCTAGTGTTGTTTGATGAAGCTAATTTGCCTGTGGAAGCCACCTGAGGGAGCACAGACATGGGAGACATGTTAACCTGAACAGGATGCTGGTGGACTTCAGGTCATGCAGCATCATGGTGCAGTGGGAGAGCCCTTGGACGGGCCTCAGGTTCTCACCCTGCCTTCCTTCCTTCTCTGAGGCCACCACCTCTGTGTGCCTGGATGTGGCCAGACACTATCTCTTCAGCCTCCCCTTTCTATGCCATAGCTAAGGATAGACATTTAGGGCTTCTTTTTTCATTTTAAATGTTTTGCCTGAAATGCTCCCAGACAGAGCTGCAGGCAAGGCAGGCCTAAGGTAGGAGGACAATTGAAGATATGAGCCCTTGTTCTGGCAGTTAGTAGAGGAAATTAAAAACTGTGGGTTAGGAAGGAAAGTGGAGAAGCTGACATTTTATGACTCTTTCAGAGAAACATTTTCTGTTTGCACATTTAATTTTACAAATTGGGATGGATTTGAGACAGCGTGGAGAATGGTCAGGATGGGGGTGACAAGTCTTCTGCCTTTGCTTTGTGTGCTGTGTCCTAAATGTATTCCTGCCACGATTCCACCTCTTTCCCCTGCTGCGCCTCCCCGGGGCCTCCTGCACCCCTCCTCCTGCTGCTTCCTGGTCACTTCTAGAGATGGGGCCATTTTCCAGAACCAGCTCTCTAGGCTTCTGCAGTTCCGCTGCAGACATGCCCTGCCCCTTCCTCCTCATGCCCCTTTCCGTAAGTACTTCAGCAGCCTGTAGTGGAGTTCGGTGCAAGTCAGAGGCAGCAGTCCGTCAACATGGCTTTTGCCTCATTGATTTTTCTGAGTCTTGATGTTCTAGACCATTTTTGGCTCACATTCAGAAATGGCTGAGAAGTTAAAGTCAGGTGTGAAACCTGAAGAATATTGATGCAGAGCTGGAGCGGTTTCAAGACACAAGGATCAAGTGGTGGACGTGACAGTCTGTCACTCTTAGTAACAATGTGTGAGGTGATTAGGGTTATGAATAATGGTGATAACAACAGTGATTTTAGCAGCTCCCATGTATGGAGGAGTTCCCAGTTCCAGGCGCAGTTCTAGTACTTTATGCGCATTATCTCAATCCTCAAAGCAGCCCGATGAGAAAGGTGTTACTTTTATCCCCTGTAGACAAAAAATGAGGCCCATTAGCATTCAGAATTCATCCAAAGTCATATGGCTAGTAAGGGATGGCACTGAAATTTGAACCCAGGTAATCTGGCTCCAGATCAGGAACTGGAGCCACTACACCACCCATCTGCCTGAGCCAGATTTGGTGAATAATCAGCTTTCTCTCCTATAATTCAATTCCAGATTTCTGTTCTTTATTTGCCTAATAGGATCTGCATAATTTAGAACTAAGATAAAGTGCACTCTGGTTAAAACAAAGTAATAATCCTACTCACTTCTTATGAATTTGTGGGGATTTCAGATATCATGAAGCCTTCCCACTCCACTCCCCAAGGAGCCAGACCAGAAAGTACAGGAAGGGGAAAGCTATGTTAAGTTGAAACATTAATTCCACACGGATACATTTATTAAGTGTGTGAGGGAGACGTTGCCTTTCTGGAGCATAACATAAATCATCTAGAAAATTCAGTACAAAGCATTTCCAGGGACTCAACACAACCAACTGGAGGGCCTACTGTCTATTGATATTTCTGCTATGAATAATCTCTGTGGGATGCCGGCTGGCTGCTTGCCTCCAGCAGTTATTTCTAGTTTTGCTAGAGCAGTGATTCGCAGCCTGTAATCCCCACATGGGGTGAGATGTGTGACTCAGGAGGATGTTTGGGGCCTGCCAACGGGGCAGAAGAAGGTCGGGAACGCAGTGGCTCCTGAGAGGTAAACACTTTAGAAGCCGTGTGATTGTGTTACTAGAGATTCTTGAAGAGCAGGCATTTAAGGGACACAGGGAGCAAATCATCAAACATGAAGGCAGGAAAAAGTTGTACTTTTTTTCCTCCAATTTGGAATAGCGACAGTTAGAAAAAAAAAAAAAAAAAACAAAGATTTAATGTGCTTCAAGGAAGGTTACTCTTTTGATCCCACATTGTAAGGGTTGTGATGGCTTGTCCCTATTCCTTGGTGTTACGAATTTATTTTGGGAAAAAGAAGTGACCTCAACTTGTAGCTGTAGCTAAAGAATGTTGAAAAAGGAATTAAATTGGCACCTCCATAAAAGTCGACAAGGGATCATATTTTTTTTGGACTGTAAGAAAATGCATCTATTTAAAACAAAAGGTTCTAGAACAGGACAGTCCAATAGAAATACAATATAACTTGTGAATGCCATTGAAAAATTTTCTAGTAACCACACTAAAAAATAAAAACAGGCAAGTTAATATTCAGATATATTTTATTTAATCCAATATCTTAGAGAATTTATCATTTCAATATGGAATCAATAAAAAATTATTATTGGGAGACTTTTTTTTTTCCCCAAGTCTTTGAAACTCTGTGTGTATTTTTACTTTGGGCACATCTCAGTCACACTGGCCACATTTCAGATGCTCAATAGCCACACATGGCTGGTGGCTCCCTGAGTGGAAGGGAGGAAGAAAAGCAAAAAGAAAGAAAAGAAGGAGAGAGGAAGAGAGGGAAGAAATAATATATTAGAGAAAATCTAAAGATTCCTTATAAGCACATAAATGCCTCATATGCAACCTCAAAGGCCGAACTTCTCCATGGTCCATCTCAGTAAATGATCACTGGCAAGTCCAGAAAGTACACTCCTTTGCCTGATTAAAAATCCATCTTTCCTTTCTTGTGCCAACTGTTGATAGATTGTATTTTTCTTCTGGGTGTAATTAGAAATGATTTTCACCTGATTGCTTCGTTGTATTAGTCTGAAGAGCATCCCCCTGACCATTGACTGCCACCTAATTGTTTACTTGATCTCATTCTCAAACTTTTCTCCTTTTCACTGGAATGCCTGAGAAGGCAGCTGGGAGTTACATGTGCACGTGCACCCAAACACCATTAGGGACCCTGTTTTTTTCAGTGGGAACCAAAATGCCTCTGAAAAGCAGACGACTCCCAAGGCATCCTAAATGCCATCTCTTACATAGGCACAAAATAGACCAGAGAGTGCTGATGTCGATTTTGCATGCAAATTGGTTAATGGAGCCAGAGCTGCTCAACTCGTGTGCATGATTTTCTATTTCCATGCACCAATTCGGGAGTTTACGCAAGAAGGTGGTAATCCTTCATGCAAAGTGGAACATGCAGGTGTGGGAGCCTGTTTTAGAGCACAAGGACTGTCTGGTCCTGTTCTTATTTGACTGAGTTTTGTTGAATCTTTTGTGATGTCATAAGACAGAGGAGTATTATTTGTTAAAATGCATTTACAATGCATAGAACTTTGTGTAGACTTAGTGAATGGTTATGTGACTGCACTGCTGAATATATGGTGTGTCTACACTACAGTGAGGAAAAGGAGGATCCACTGATAGGAATTTGCTGATATGTCTTTGGGTGGTGACTTTGAACAAATGAGTGGGCTTCTTTTGTGGATAGAAGTTGTGCCAAGCCCCCAGAGTGTGGAATTTATTCTGTCATAAGCCTCTTGAAACTGGTCTTGCATGTGGTCTTTCCAACAGTTTCCATAATTCATCATTTTATATTATTCAGAAACTTTGGAAAATTCACCTAAGACTTTATTGATAAACCAATGTAAAATTTTGTTACAGAGTTGAGACCTTGATGATAACTAAGGAGAAAAAAGAAATGACCTCGTTTCTTGTGTAGATGCCAAACTCAAGTGTGCTCATACCCTCGGGTATCATATTTCTTGGGAAATCTCTTATTTTCCATTTTCTGCTGTTTGGAGTTGAGATTTCCAGTCACTTTCTTGTATGTAAGCATGGTCTTTGTCCTATTATTATTTGGTCATCTTTACAAAGTGAAATTTTTACATTCTTCCTTTGCTTTTGTTATCATATCAACCTTTGATTTTCCCAGTGGCATGTTTTTGAATTATCCCAACTCAGCAGCTTCTTTTTTCTTCCTGTTGCTTTTGTAACTCCTCCTCACACTAGCAGGGACAGAGAAGGATAGTTGGTGACCTGAAAGTGAGGTGTCCCTTCTGCTTGTTGGAGGTGGACTGAGAGAGAAGGCTGATGAAGATTTCCTGGAGATAGATGGTGGTGATGGTTGCACGACAATGTCAGTTTCCCTAATGGAACCTAAAATTGTTAGAATAATAAAGTTGATGTTAGGCATATTTTACCACGGTTTTTTTAAAAAAGGTTTCTAGGTTTCCTCTGAGCTTTACACTGGTTGACTCTTCTCCAGCACTCATTATGGTTCTTTCATCTTGGTCTTGTGGCTAATCTGCTTTAGGGCCCAGGGAGTATGGAGACCCCAGAGTTCACCATCCACCAGAGTGACTACAGGTAGCAGTTTGCATTGGACTTTCTTTGACGGAGAGAGTGCTACTGCAGTCCTGATGTGGACTGTGGCCCTATCAGAGGAGAATTTCTTCATTTAATGATGGCTGCTAGTGAGCCTTCTCCAGGCACTCTTGGGTTGTTCAGCTTGTTGGTGAATAAATTCAGCATGGGTTCTGGCCCGGTGGAACTTATTTAACAGGGAAGACAGGAAAAAAAAAAAACTTCAATGAACAATTTGTAGAATTAAAAGTTGTGATAGATGCTGTGAAATAAATGATTGGTAATTAATGATACAGAACAGAGCTGTCCAATGGAAATATACCTTGAGCCACATATGTAAGTTTAAACATTTTAAAAGCCACATTTTTAAAAGGTAAAAAGAAACACATGAAATTAATATTAATATATTTTATTTAATCTTAATATATCCAAAGCATTGTTGTTTTAGTGTTATTAATATAAAAAACTTCTTACTTAGATATTTTACATTCTCTTTTTCATGCTAAGTCTTTGAAATTGGTTGAACATTTTATACTTATAGCACATTCATTCAGACTAGCCACATTTTGAGTGCTCAATAGCCACATGTCTTGGATAGCACAGGTAGAGAGCTGTGTGTGTTTGTGTATGTGTGTGTGTGTGAGAGAGAGAGGGAAAGAATGGCAACAGACAGAGTGAGGGGAAGAGAGAGAGAGAGAGGAAGAGAGAGAGTTGTATGCATGAAGGAGGGGGACTCATCTTTAGATGGTGTGGATAAAAAAAAAGCCTCCCTATCCCTATCCGGCCACTGCACTCCAGCCTGGGCGACAGAGCGAGACTCCGTCTCAAAAAAAAAAAAGAAAGCCTCCCTGTATCTCCTTTTTGTCTCGCTCTCTTTCTCTCTCTTTTTCTCTTCCTTGAATTTGTTAGGCCCATGAAGTTTAGAGGATGACTCTGGCCCTGACTTGGTGGTTGAAACACTTAATGGTGTTATTCCATTGTCATTGTCCTCTTATACAGTTCTGTCTCATTAACATTATTTCTGTTATTTTGAAATGAAACCATGAAAGTAAGTTATTGAAAAAACAGTTGATCTCTACTTGCCCCAGCCCCAGTCCCCAACCCCCTGATTTAATAATGTTAACCTCCAAGTGGGTCTCCTTCTACAGCTTCCCTGTACCTGCTGCGTACCTAGATACATTTACAGGGGTTCGGTTTGGCTTTCTAACAATGAGCACATAGAATATGTGTGTCTCATGTTTTTCCCAGTCTGTGCTGAATATTCTTCCAGGTCAAAGCTATGGATCCAACTCATTTTCAGTATTTCTACTTAATAGTCTAATATGGATGAGCTGTAGTGTCTTAGCAGTTCTACTGCTGATGAATGGTATTGCCTCGATGTGGGGAATTAAAATGGTGCTTGGTTGTTTCAGACTTGAAAAATCCGCCATGGCTCTTCTTGTTCTGAAAGACTTGGTAGCCTGCCTGGGTCCTAGTTCGACTTTTCAGATGGTGGGTAGGTGAGAACATACGTGGGCTGTGAGGGGCTCTGTGGACTCGAGGGTCACAGTGTGTGTGCAGCCTCAGCACCTGCTACCCATCAAAGGCGCTCCTTCAGTGGGATCCTCTGCCTTCAACACACCTGTCTGAGAAGGTGTCAGAGCAATCATACTCTTCATTGAATCTGAGACTCCTCAAAAGTGCCTTGTAAAGATGCATTATTTTTGTTATATGTTTTCTCTAAGAGCTTGGCTGCCACAGCACTGTTTTCGGTACTGTTTTACCTCTGCATAGTAAGTCCTCACTTAACATTGTCAGTAGGTTCTTGGAAACTGCAACTGTAAGTGAAACAGTGTATAATGAAACCAATTTTACCATAGGGTAATTGAGAAAATCAAGAGTTAAATTCCTATGGCATATTTCTGGCCACAAAAACATTACCGAACTTCTCCATAAAGACCAAAACATTTCTAATACTAAACATGGAAATAAATGTGAGCTGTACATACAGTTAAGAAAGATTAATAAAAACAAGTAAGATAATGACTTACCCAATTTTTGGTAAAACAGTGAGTGATGTTGGTTGTAGTGGTGGTAGGTTAAATCAAGGAATAAATGTCTGCAAAGTGAAACTTGTAAGGAGCACTTCCTTCCAACACGAAGTTCAAAAACATTAACGAATTTGGTGGACTCGCCAAGTTCTTTCATCCCACATTGTTTATTGTTGTGCATCTGTGTGATTATCATGGACTTTACACGTTTTTATTTTACAATTATTTGTATTCATTCCTTCATTCATTTTCCAACTCGCTTATTCCAGTTCCGGGTCTTGGGTGGCTGGAGCCTGTCCCAGCAGCCCAGGATGCAAGGCAGGCACCAGTCCTAGACAGGATGTCATTCCATTGCAGGACTACTCTCACACACACACTCACACTCGCTCAAACTGGGGCAGTGTAGACATGCCTGTTTACCTAACGTGCACATCTTTGGGATGTGGGAGGAAGCCGCAGTGCCTGGAAAAAACCCATAAGGACATGGAGAAATTAAGTCTTGAGATTTTATAATAGAAAATCCATACAGGATTTCTATGACAAATCATTTTACATTGTAAATACGGTAGTTTAATTTTTATATTGTTTGTACATATTCATTAGTGGTTAGTCTTTGATGCCATCAGCATAATGTACCTTTAAAATCAGGAGAAATACCGAGAATGTCAGCTATCATACTCATTAGGAAAATGGCTTAAAACATTCATAATTTGCTTTCTTCTGACTCACAAAAAGCTCTTCTTGGATTTGGTATGGATGAGTTTGGTTACCGATTCTGAGTAATTGGTGATCCTTTGTGTCTTCTCTAACAAAAGTGCTTTTAAATGTATGAAATATTTTGTTAATACTCGAGGCTCCATTTCTAGCTGGTTGCCTTTCATATTTGAGTGCCCACTAGTAAATCTAAGCATCAGGGGACCTGGTGTTTCTTACAAAGGCTTCTTGATGTATCTTAGCCTGTGTCTTCTCTGACAAAATGGACTGGTGAGATGAGCAATAATGCTATCTTCTGGGTTTTATTAATGGATACAGTCAATGGAAATTGTTGAGGCAGTCTCCTTACAAATACTTGGACACTGAATATTTATGGTACCGTGGGGGGCGTGTGTGTGTGTGTGTGTGTGTGTGTGTGTGTGTGTGTGTGTCTGTGTAATTCATTGACTCTGCATGATTCTCTGAAATGACAAGCAAACCAATAACAACTTAACTCTCCCTGCCCTCCCACTGTCACCACAGCCTGATGCTTTAACAGTCATTTGTGGTCTGGCTGGCAACTTAATTCATTTGGTGAGGCATCTGTCGCTTTGCCAGTTACTCCCTAATTGACCTGCAGAATCTTCGGTTTATATAAACTTGAAGAAGTTCTTTTAGTCTTACTGAGATTCCCCTGTGTGTTCATCCATGGTTTAATTAAGGTATTAAGAATAGCGTTTCAGAACTCATTCAGCTCAATAGCAAGAATACAAATAACCCAACTTGAAAAATGGGCAGAGGGCCTGAATAGACATATCTCCTAAGGAGATATAAAAGTGGTCCACACATATAGGAAAGGATGGTTATTAATGTCATTAAACATCAGAGAAATGCAAATCAAAACCACAGTGAGATATCAGCTCACACCTGTTAGAATGGCTACTATTAAAAATACAAGAGATAAGAAGTGCTGGTGAGGATGTGGAGAATAAGAGAACCCTTGCACTCCATTGGTGGGAATGTAAACTAGCACAGCCGTTATGGAAAACAATATGGAAGTTCATCAAAAATTAAAAATAGAAATATCATATGATCTAGCAATCCCATTACTGGGTATTTCTCCAAAGGAAATGAAATCAGTATGTTGAAGAGATATCTGTGCTCCATTCAGCATTATTCACAATAGCCGGGATATGGAAACAACTTACATATCCATTAATAGATGACTGGATAAATAAACTATGGTATATATATGCAAAGGAATATTATTCAGCCTTAAAAAAGATGATGATCCTCCATTTACAACAGCATGGGTGAACCTAGAGGACATTCTGCTAAGTGAAATAAGCCAGACACAGAAGGAAAAATACTACATAATCTCACATATATGTGCAATCTTAAACTAAAAATCAAATACACGGAAACAGAAAGTAGAACTGTAGTTTAGGGGGTCAGGGAGAAGGGGAGATGTAGGTCAAAGGTACAAAGTTGCAGTTATGTATGATAAGTAAATCTAGAGATCTAATGTACAACACGGGGACTATAGCTAATAACATCGTATACTGGAAATCTGCTCAGAGAATAGATTTTAGGTACTCTTACCACACACAAAAAAGAAAACTAACTGTGTGAGATGATGGTTATGTTGGTTTTCTTGACTGTAGTAATCATTTGAGCTAAGTATATGTACATCAAAGCATCATGTTGTACTCTTTAAATATACACAACAAAAATCAATTAAAATTTTAAAAAAGAATAGTTCTTTTGTGAAAGCATGTTGGCGATTGCTAGGGCTCGGGGAGAGAGGGGAATGGGAAGAGTAACTGCGTAATGGACGTGGGGTTTCCTTTGAGGGTGGTGAAAATGTTTCAGAACCTATAGATAGAGTTTATGGTTATGCAACATCATGAATGTACTAAATGCCACCAAATTGTTCACTTTAAAATGATTAATTTTATGTTATGGAAATTTCACTTCAAATTTTAAAAATAGTATTTTAATGGTGTGGTCTCCTGAGCCTGGATATGTGTGTGTGTGTGTGTGTGTGTGTGTTTTTAAGTTTCAGAAACATGAATTTGTTTAATGAGAAAATGACAGAAGTCTAAATTTTTAAAGCCCTGGAACAAACATTTTAACTTATTCCACAGATTTAGAAATGACGTATACAGAAGACATGGGCTTTGCCTTCTGCAAACATTATTTTAAAAATTGGACTCCCATTTCCTACCTATACAATAAAAAGTCCTGCATCGAAAAGTGATGGATTTTAGTGTTTTGCTAAATTGGATCTACTGCAAAGCCCAGGCAGATTGATGTTATAGCACCAGCAGTCTTGAAGGAACTTTTTAAAAAAGAGAGATTTGGTTGAGCAGTGTCATTATCAGCTTCACCTGTGAGGGAAATTTCCCGAGGGAGATGGTGTCTGTCTCATGTTGCACTCCTTCGTATTGACAGATCCATTAGCGAATGTAATTAGAAAAGCAAAGTTGGACTTTGAATAATTAGGTTAAAGTCACAGATGATTTCTGGGCAAAATAATAGAAGCTGTTGCAGTTCAGCCTGCTGTTTCCTGCTTTACAGAGCTGAGTGAAATGGGCAGTTGCTGTATGCAGTGGTTTCTTTCTTGTGTTGGAGGCTGATACTTTCCCAATAATAAAGTTTGAAATAGCAAAGACCTGACTTTGGCCCTTTGCAAATGTCTGAAGGGCTTCGTTTCCAGAGAATAAATGGGGCTGCAGAATGTTTTTGCTAAACAAAACATAGTCATAGCAAAAACAAAATTTACTTTATCCCAGGAGTGTTAAGAAATGTGTGGTTTTGTGGATTATGTTTTCTTCTCTGTTTTCATTCCTTTCTTTTCCTTTTTTTTTTTTTTTTTCCTGTTCTTGGAATAATGGTTTATTTATTTATATGGAATTATTTTCTGAAAGAAAAACAAAACACTTATTTCAAAAGACGTTTAGACTCTCATGCCACCCAAAATACCTTTTCAGCAGTAGTTTCTATATTTTGATTTTAGAAAAGTCTGTTATTGGTAATAGAGTCCAGAATAAAAAAAAGATTTCCCAAAGATTCAAAATGTAATCATGTGATTCTAAACTTTTTGTTCATCTCAGTGCCAGTACAGAAAAAAGAGGAATTAGGAAATAGAGGCCAGTGTCAAATACCTGCAGATGTGTCCTTAAAGCTTTTGATGTACCTTGTGATGATGTGGGAATGAACAGAATGACATCCTCCTCCATGCATGATGACTGATGCTCACACCATGCCTGGACAGTGCCAGGGTCAGCGATAGGAAGGAGTGCAGGGCATCCATCCCCCACCTTTATGAAATGCCCCCATCCATACTCTGCAGGCTGCCAGGTCTTGGCTTTGGCTATATGGGATTGAAAATAAAATGACAATTACTTGCCACATTTGAACAGTAGGAAGATTAAGATTTCCGACTTCTTGAAAGTAAGAGTGAGAAGTTTTGGCACCATTGGGCCCACTTGCCTATAGCAGCAACCAGGCAAGAAGGACAAGATGCTGCCCCCTTGGGCAAGATGGGGCCTAGGTGTTCATTGCTGTCCCCCTGGCTCATGTCTCTTGTTTACTTTATTTCCCTGGCCCGCAGATGTCTCTGTTACTGGCGTTGGGATCTGCACCAAGCCCTCTGTCCAGTAAGGAGATGAGACTCTGCCCCTGACCAGGTTGGGGAGAAGCCAGGAGAGAACTGTCCTTTGCACTGCAGCAGGACAAAGCCCTGGTATGGGATGAAGATGGGCAGGAGTTCAAGACCAGCCTGGCCAACATGGTGAAACCCTGTCTCTGCTAAAAATACAAAAATTAGCTGGGCATGTTAGCACACACCTGTAATCCCAGCTACTCAAGGGGCTGAGGCAGGAGGATCACTTGAGTCCAGAAGGCGGAGGTTTCAGTGAGCTAAGATTGTGGCAGTGTGGGAGCACGTGGGTGTCCTTCCCAGATAAGGCGAGTGGGATCACTATAGATAGACTATAGAACCTGACGGATTAGAAAGTGGAGAGAAAGGTGTGGTCAGCCCTCGCGGCAGCAGCCCACTCTGAGTAGGCTGGCATTTTCTCTTTTTGGAGGGTAACGGTGGCTAAGACAGCCTCACCAGTGTCCCTTGTCTTCAGACTATGAAGTTATAATTAGAAATTTTAACTTATGATGAGACGATTCATGTAGTTCAGCCTTAGAGTCAGGTCCTGGTCAAAGGCCAGGCAGCCAAAGGAACTTCAGAATAACTCACGCCGTTTCCTTGTAGCTCTCCTCTAGGATGAAGGAGACCCATCATCCTCAGTGATACTTAAAACACTTGTTTTCTCTCCCACCACTGGGCAGGCCTCTCTTCCCTAGAACTCCTCTGAAAAGCTCCCCACACTGCCCCGGAGGACAGTTAACCAGAATCCCTAGTGCCTGGGCAGGCAGAAGGCCGGAACCCTCGGGCAGCAGGGATGTTTCTCCCGCCCACTGGCAGCGGGTATCTTCCAGCCTCTCCTTCCTCCCTGCCGCCACCCACACATGCCATGTGGGTGTTCCGTATTCCAATTCTAGCTCTGGTTTGGGGGAACTCTTTCAGTTAACATTGAAAACATTTGTTATATTATCCAATGTTACTTTTTAGTTAGAAACTGGTACCTTAGCCTCCAAATTGAAATACTAAAATTATTGCATTTTAAAGTTGAAAGCGCCTTTTGCAATTGCCCATTCAAAGTCTTCATTTTGTAAATGAGGGTCCCAAGAGATGGGGAGGGAGCTATATAGCTTGCCCAAGGTTACATAATTTGTAAATGAAATCAGGCAACTATTACAAAACAAAATAGTGGAGAGGTTACTCTGATAAGTAGGGCGAGAAAGAGACCAACAGGCTACAATTGGTATGTCCATCCAAATGGAGAAACCATTCCTTTGTTTGTGTACCTAGGAGCAACACTGGGGAATTGGTCACTTCGTAAGAACTGTGTTTTCTTTTGTATTTTTAAGGTTAGGGTTCAAATAGAAACATGAGATTAAGGTCTTTAATCATACTTACAATAGGAGCCTTTTTTTTTTTTTATTGCTTTAAGATCATTGAGATTCATTTTTATTTGTTTCTTTTAACCATGAAGCTAAACTTACTTTGACAGCATGCATACCAAAAATTAAAGCCATAAAATTGTTTAGCTTTGACAGGAGATACATCTTTAGATTTTAAAGATAAAAATTTTAAAGGTATTATGTTTTATTCAGGCAGCATTTAAATATAAAGTGGTTGATGGAGTAACATTTTTAGTGCACTGATTTGGGAGCATGGAGGTTAAGGGGTGTGGGGGGGAATAGGGAAGGATTTCATGGCCCCATATCATGTTGTCATCCCATCCCAGGGTGACCACTCCTTCCATTCGCCACAGCCAGTGCCACCGCCCGTGATTGTTTTGTGCTCTATAGATTACACACACATCATCCCACTTGATCCTCACAATGATGCTATGATGGAAGACTGGTTGATGTTGTTATCACCATTTTATAAAAAGAAATTGAGTGTTCACATGCCGGGGGTTAGCAAGCAGTGAGGAAAGCAGCTGGTATAGAACCCTGTCTTCTTTTTCTTTTGTCTGAGACAGAGGTCTTACTCTGTCTCCCAGGCTGGAGTGCAGTGGTGTGATTTCGGCTCACTGCAACCTCCGCCTCCTGGACTCAAGTGATCCTCCCACCTCAGCCCCCAGAGTAGCCGGGACTATAGGCCCACGCCAACATGCGCGGCTAATTTTTGTATTTTTGGTAGAGACAGAGTTTCACCATGTTGGCCAGGCTGGTCTCGAACTCCTGCTCTCAAGTGATCTACCCGCCTCAGCCTCCCAAAGTGCTGCAATTACAAGTGTGAGCCACCATGCCCAGCAAGAGCCCTGTCTTCTAAACATATTAACTGCTTTTATTTTTTATTTTAGTGTGGTGCATAAGAGGAAACAAATATATTAATTATCAAACTCTCAAGGTTTATTTTATTATAGCAGGAAGAGTTTGAAAAATTTGAAACGTTTAAAGAATATTGAACTGTAGAGACTGGCTGAGTTTGAGGGCTCGTATTTGATGCCTCACAGGTGCTGTTTGTATATAGTTTTATCAAAGAAGAGGGGATCTCGGTGCTGGATAGTAGTTTTAGGTTTGATTGACAACGTGCAGTTGCCCTCCATAAAGGCTTACACTCCCACCGAAAGTCCATTCAGTTTTTCAAATAAAACAAACAGTGTCTCCGCCACGTGTGGTTTTGCCCTTTTGGTTCAGCAGCCTTGTGATCTGTTGACAGCAGATGAAACCTGCCCCTGATTTCCATGAAGTCCACACCCAACATTTGCAGGATCTGGGACAAGAGGACAAAAGGAGATCTTGGGCTGGGCCAGGATTAGGGTGAGGGGAGTGAGGCAACATTTTATAATAAATAAAGACAGGATTAGTGACAGTACTCTGCGAGCTGTATTGGGGCTTAAGGTGAAAGGAAAAAACACCGATCCTCTCCTTATTTATTTATTTATTTATAAGGTAACTCGGTCACTCCAGGCTGGAGTGCAGTGGCGCAATCTCAGCTCACTGCATCCTCGACCTCTCTGGGCTCAAGTGATCCTCCCATTTCAGCCTCCCTAGTAGCTGGCCCTACAGGCACATGCCACCACACTCAGCTAATTTTTGTATTTTTTTGTACACATGGAGTTTTGGCTTATTGCCTAGGCTGGTCTCAAACTCCTGGGCTCAGGCGATTCTCCTGCCTCGGCCTCCCACAAGTGCTGGGATTACAGGCGTGAGCCACTGGCACTCAGCCTGATCTTATCTTTATCAAAAATTTTGATATGTTGTTCATCATTAATTTTTTGCCCTGATTTTTATTTTATCACGTATTACATTAAATATTTATTTATCTTGGATATTGAGCTCCTTTAAAGTTTGTACCTGCGGTGAGTTATCTCCTCACTTGCCTCCTCTTAGCTCTTAGTCTCTGCCCTGCCTTGGGCCTGGGAGTGCACACAAAGGGCACCATCCACCCTCCCTGCAGACTGAGGAGTAAGTCTGCATGGTCCCCAGATCGGGCCCAGGGCTGACAAGGCAGGGGGTTCTAGGGGCTGGGCTATGTGAAGCTGGGTGCTGGTCGCAGGTTTTCTTGCCTGTGGAGAGTAGAGTGGGTGGAAGAGGGCCAAGGTGAAACCCTTGGGGGCAGTCGAACTCCCTGGGGAGCTTGTGAGACACAGATGGCTCAGATTCTGATTCTGTAAGTCTAGGGTAGGACCCAAGCTTTCTCATTTCTTTGTTTTTGGGGGTTTTTTGGGTTTTTTTTTTTTTTTTTTTTTTTTTTTGAGATGGAGTCTTGCTCTGTCACCCAGGTTGGAGTGCAGTGGCGCCATCTTGGCTCACTGCAACCTCCGCCTCCCAGGTTCAAGCGATTCTCCTGCCTCAGCCTCCCGAGTAGCTGGGACTACAGGTGCCCGCCACCACACCTGGCTAATTTTTTGTATTTTTAGTAGAGACAGGGTTTCACCGTGTTAGCCAGGATGGTCTTGATCTCTTGACCTTCTGATCCGCCTGCCTTGGCTTCCCAAAGTGCTAAGATTACAGGCATGAGCTGCCGCGCCCGGGTAAGTTTTCTCATTTCTAACAAGTTCCCAAGTGCTGCTGGACCAGGTTGTGTGCTTTGAGGACCCTTGCTCTAAAGCAGCAGTTTCCACCCTTTTTGGCACCAGGGACTGGTTTATGGAAGGCAGTTTTTCCACAGATAGGGTTGGGCGGGGCGGTGATTTTGGGATGATTCAAGTGCATTATATTTACGGTACACTTTATTTCTATTATTATTACATTATAATATATATTGAAATAATTATACGACTCACCATAATGCAGACTCAGTGCGAGCCCTGAGCTTGTTTTCCTGCAACTAGACGGTCCCATCTAGAGGTGATGGGAGACAGTGACAGATCATCAGGCATTGGATTCTCGTAAGGAGATCTCATAGATCGCTCATATGCGCGGTTCACAATTGGGTTCACTCTCCTAAGAGAATCTAATACCGCTGTTGATCTGACAGGAGGCAGAGCTCAGGTGATAATGCTCGCTCACCTCCTGCTGTGCAGCCTGTAGTACGGACAGCCCCTAGTACCTGTCCGTGGCCCCAGGCTTGGGGACCCCTGCTGTAACAAGGTTTAGAGCAGGGTCCCTCTCGCCTGCATCCAAGAAGCTGCTTGTGAGACACCTTGACAGGTTTCCATGCACGGGGAATACGGAGAGGCTTGGGATTCTTTACCATACTTACCTTTGGATTTGTTTATCTAGCAGCATGTCCTGAATGTACCTTTCAGGAGAAAGATTGCATACTTTTCTGCTTTCCTGACCAGTCCTACATTTGTCACTCTTATTAATAGAGCCTTCTCCAGGATGCTGAATGCTTGTGTTAGAGTCAATCATTGCTATAGATATTTTTTCCTATAAATTTCTTGCACGATGTATGGAAATGAGAGTTATAGTATCTGATGTTAGGTGGTTCTTAAGTACCCCTAAGTTTTGTTTTAAATTTTTTTTTAAAAAGAGGACACTGACCGGGCACGGTGTCTCACGCCTGTAATCCCAGCACTTTAGGGAGAGGCTGAGGTGGGTAGATCACTAGGTCAGGAGATCGAGATCATCCTGGCCAACATGGTGAAACCTGTCTCTACTAAAATTACAAAAATTAGCTAGGCATGCTGTCGTGTGCCTGTAGTCCAGCTACTCAGGAGGCTGAGGCAGGAGAATCACTTGAACCTGGGAGGCAGAGGTTGCAGTGAGCCAAGATCGTGCCACTGCACTCCAGCCTGGGCCAAAGACGGAGACTGTCTCAAAAACAAAACAAAACAAAACCAAAAAAAAACAGTACGTTAAGGCCCAGGCAGGAAGATCGTTTAAAACCAGGCGTTTGTGACCAGCCTGGGCAACATGGCAAGACCCTGTCTCTACAAGAAATTTAAAAATTAGCGGGACATGCCGGCATGTGCCTGTAGTCCCAGCAACTCTGGAGGCTGAGGCAATAGGAGGATCCCTTGATCCCAAGAGATTAAGGCTGCAGGGAGCTGTGATCGCACCACTTTGCTCCAGCCTGGGTGACAGAACGAGACTCTGTCTCAAAATAAATAAAGAAGAATAAATTTAAGAAAAATCAGAAAATTTAAAAAGCACATTTTTTTAAGGTACATTAAAAACTTTTTAATAATATTGTTTTTATATAGAGAGAAAAATAAAAATGACTCATAAGCCTTCCACCCAAATGACTCCTGTTGGTGGTAATGGGATCAAAAGTATAAAATACAGTAAAAACGACTTTCTACCCTTTCCTCCCTCTTCCAGTCCCTCTCTTCAATGTTGATGTTTTTGTGATTTCTTCCAGGAGAAAAAAAAAAAAGATTTTTATTTATATCTGTCCATCCTTCTAATATTATTTACACAAGAGTGACCATACCATTAACACTGTTAGGCACCTTTTTTTTTTAAACTTAGCAATGTATCTTGGACTCATTTCTGTATCAGCACATAACAGATTTACTCTAATCTTCTTAATGGTTCCTAGGATTAATCACTGGGGTATTCCAGTGTTTAACTGGTCCTGCAATTAAGATTGCTATTAGAGCAACCCAGTAGTAAATATCTTTGTCCATATATCTTGAAAGACATTTGTGAGTCCAGTCATAGAAGTACTACCAGTAGTGGGGTTGCTGGACAAAGAGTGTGTGCATTTTTAGGTTTGAAGGTCAATAGCATCCTGCCCTCAAGAAAGGTTCACTGCTACCACGATGAGGGCCATGCCTGTTTCCCCAACACCCTTGCACGTAGTGACTATTACAGAAGTGAAAAAGGAAAATATATTATTCCAATAGCAATAAAATATAGAATAACTAGGAATAAACCTGATAAATATGTACTATCTGTGTGAAGAAAACTTTAGTATGCTCCAGAGGGACCCAAAGGAAGACTTGAACGAATCAAAATTGTGCCAGTTTCTTGCATGGGAACTTGCAGCATGGTGAAAATACTCATTCTCAGTTAAGCAATGATTTGAATGTGACCCAATAAAAATACCCACAGACTTTTTTAGTGGAGGAAGGGGAATTTACTGAGCTGATTTTTAAAGATCATTTAGAAAAACAAATTAGGAAGTTTCAAAATATAAACAGGAATATAGGAAGATTTGATAAATAGTTTAAGCAGATATTAAAACACAATACGAAATTAAAATTGTTTAAACTAGGGTTTTATACAAATAGATTCATGGATCACAGTCATAAGCTGATATTTGGGAATATAACGAATGACAAATGGCATATGATATATGGCATCTCAAATCAATGAGAAAAAATGGATAAACCCCTGTGGTGGGGGGGAGTTAAATTCGTACTGCACACTTTACGTGGGATAAATGCCAAATCGATAAAAGATTTATATGCAAAAAATAAAATATGTATTATGAGAATTCACAAGAGAATTGTTTTATAATCCCAGGTCTTTCTGTTATGACATAAAACTCGGAAGCCACTGAAAGCAAGATTGGTAAATTCAGCTTCATTTAAAAAGTTTTTCATGGAATCACTTGAACCCAGGAGGCAGAGTTTGCAGTGAGTGGGGATAGCGCCACTGCACTCCAGCCTGGGCAACAGAGCAAGACTTCATCTAAAAAAAAGAAAAGTTTTTCATGGCAAAACCCACCATATGCAAAGTCAAAAGGCAAGCACCAAATTGGGGACAGATAAATAAAAACTAAATTTCCTAATATGTAAAGAGTTCTTACAAACCAATAGAAAAACGTCCAATGACCCAATAGGACACCAGGCAAAGATAACGGACAGAGAGTTCACAGACAAGGAAACACAGCATTTAAATATGAAATGTTTAATAAGAAAAAAATACAAATTACATAATAAGAGAAATATAAGTTACCATCTCACAGGGATCTTTTTTTCTACTGAGAGTAGCCAGAGTATGGGAAAAGAAACAACTTTATACATCACTGATAGCAGATAAATCCATACTACTCTATGGAGGAAATGTAGCACTCACTGAAAAAAATTACAATGCACACATATATATGTGTGTGATATATATATATTTACACCTCTAATTATTTATTTATTTTTTAATTTTTTAATTTTTTGTGGGTACATAGTAGGTGTATATATTTACAGGGTACATGAGATGTTTTGATGCAGGCACACAATGTGTATATTTTTAACCCAGCAATTCCACGTCTAGGAATTTATTTTTTGTATGTACTATAAGCACACACATGTGAAATGTAGGAATGATATTTTTCACTAAAAAATTACTTACAAAAGCAAAAGTTTGCATACTCCATGGTATATCACACAATGGATCTGTAGAAAAGAATGAGAAAGAACTCTGTGTACTGCTATGAAATGGTCTCTAAGAAAAGTATACTGTTTTGTTTTGTTGTTTGTTTGTTGAGACGGAGTTTAGCTCTTGTTGCTCAGGCTGGAGTGCAGTGGTGCAATCTCGGCTCACTGCAACCTCTGCCTCCTGGGTTCAAGAGATTCTTCTGCCTCAGCCTCCTGAGTAGCTGGGATTACAGGCATGCACCACCACACCCGACTAATTTTTTGTATTTTTAGTAGAGGTGGGGTTTCATTATGTTGGCCAGGCTGGTCTCAAACTCCTGACCTCAAGTGATCTGCCCGCCTCAGCCTCCCAAAGTGCAGGGATTACAGGTGTGAGCCACCGCCCCTGGCTGAAAAGTATACTGTTAATTGATAAAAATTGATTTTAAAAAGCTAGGTGTGTAATGTTATGCTGACATTTGTGTAGAAGAGGAGGGAAATATATAGACTGACTTACTTTTGTATGAATTATTTGATTGTTAATGCATATACACACGAAAAGATAACACTGATTGCCTCTAAGGAAATAAATGTAGGAAGCAGAGGATAGGGCTAGGATGTAGACTTTTCACTGAATACACATTTGTACCTTTTGACTTTTGAACCTTATTTACCCTTCTCAAAAATAAGTAAATTAAAAATCCAAATTTTAAAATAATTCAATCACTAAAAATATTCCTGGTTTTGATTTGTGTAATTCTAATGCTGAATTAGAGCGTCTTTTCAAATATTGGTTAGCCTTTTACATTTTTAAGGCAATTGCCTATTCATATATTTTACCCATTTAAAAATTATTTTGGGGTCGAGGAGGGGTTCGCAAATTAAGGAAATTAGCCCTTTGTCTTAAGGGTCACAGAAATTTTGTTCCAGTTTGTCTTTTCAGTTTGTTTATGCTGCTTTATGCCACCTAGTATTTTTATATTTGCTCAATGTGTTTTTCTTCTTTTCCCTTCCTTTCTTTCTTTATTTCTGTTTTGTTGTTGTTGTTGTTGTTTTTAAGAGGGTAGAAATGACTTTTTCATTGTGATCAGTAAGAAGACGACTCTAGATCTAAAACATTCCATTATTATTTTATTTTATTTCATTTTTGAGACAATGTCTTGCTCTGTTGCCCAGGCTAGAGTGCAGTGGCCCGATCATGGCTCACTGCAAACCTCCACGTTTCCGGCTCAAGCGATCTTCCCACCTCAGCCTCCTGGGTAGCCAGGACCACAAGCACTGGCTAATTTTGAGGTTTCCTTTTTTTTTTTAGAGACCAGGTTTCACCATGTTGCCCAGGCTGGTCTCAAACTTCTGGGCTCAAGTGATCTATCTACCTCGGCCTCGCAGAGTGCTGGGATTATAGGCCTGAGCCACCACGCCTGGCCGACATCCAATTATTAACGCCTTTGGATGATTTGGAAAATGACAACCTGCTTATAAAGTCTGTTTGAAGACAGTAAAAACTGGGACAAACTCATTTTAGCAGTGACCTAGAGGATCCTCCCCGAGGGCAAGGGAAGCGGGGCTTGGGCAGGGCTGGGTGGGCGTTGTGGTGGGTTTCTGATGAGCCTCTCCTCTCTCCACTCCAGCGGAGCTCCCCGCGTCCTCAGCGGTGAGGCTGGCCTCCCTGCGTGACCTGCCCGCGCAGCTCCTGGAGCTGTACCAGCAGGGCTTCTCTCTGGCAGCCCTGCACCCCTTCGTGCAGCCCACGCATGAGCGGGAGAAGACGCCCCTGGAGCACATCTTTAGAGCCATCTTGATCAAGAAAACCGACAGGTAAGGCCTCCATGGGTGAACGGGTAGCATCCTGTTGTGGCTAAGGTATGCTCAATAGAGGAGGGGAAGTGAGAGGATGGGGTTGGGGGTTGAAATTTGCATGCTGTCCACAGGGCCTCAGCCCTCAGACAAGTGAAGCAAAAAGTTAGACAACCAGAGAGGTTTCCTAGCATCCTGCGATGAAAAGCAAATGCATGTCCAACTGCAAGTAGAGAGTTCCATTTTGCATTCTCTCCCTCTTTTAACTCACTGGATTAAACTCAGCTAGAAAAATGTCTCCTTAGAAGAAGTATACACCCAGAATGATGCGGCCGGTAAAAGTGCAATACTCTTAAACTGAAAGGTGTGGCTGGAAAACACAATGATTTTGTTTAGAGGCTATATACAAACTTAACGTCTTCCCCCAAAGTCTAGAAATACTTGAACATTTTGCGCCTACCATAAATTCTGTCAATCGCTTGACAGTTAAAAAAAATACAAAAAATAAACACCACCTAAATAAAATGCTATAATTGGTTTGGTCTCGATTTAGATTTTCAGGGCTTGGGGATGTTTTTCAGAGTGGCTCGCCCAGTTGAGTGTTTATGCCTATATTTCAGTTGAGCCTAATTAAGAAAAAAGAAGTGGGATTCGTCTTTCAAAAGGAACAATATTAATTTTGTTTTTCTTTAAAAAAAAAACAATGAGGATGGGATGGAGAGAGCAGTATGTTTCTCCTGCTTTCATAAAAATTAAAATTAAAATGCAGTCTGGGAAAGGAAATCAAGTTTGTCTTCTGGCCAACTATCATAGAAGGAATGACAGCATGTGCCACATTTTTAAAAGGGAGTGCAGAGCAGCTCCTCCTTGTTCTGTCTTTTTAAAGTCACTTTGCAGGTAGACAAAGCATTTGGCTGGTGTGCTCACAAGGGACAGCTGTGAGGCATGAGGTTGCGTGACTAAGACTGACCCCTCTTTCCTTTCCTTTATTTCTTCATGGTTGATCAAGCTCTGGGGCTCTTAGACTACATCAACACACATTAGAATTTGAAGTGAAAGGTGGTGCATGTTTTTGCTCAAACCCAGAATTCACACATTTTTGGGTAGGGCGAGACTTTTCTCAATGTCTGCCTTTTATGTGTATTAGTTTGTCTTTCTCTCTCTCTCTCTTTTTTTTTTTTTTCCTGTAGAAACGAAGTCTCGCTATGTTGTCTAGGCTGGTCTTGAAATCCTGGCCTCAAGCAATCCTCTCACCTTGGCCTCCCAAACCACTGGGATTACAGGTGTGAGCCACTGAGCCTGGCTGCATATTGGTTTCTTTTATTTTCTTTTTTATTTCTTTGAGATGGGGTCTCACTGTCACCCAGGCTAGAGCACAGTGGCATGATCTCAGCTCACTTCAACTTTTGCCTCTCAGGCTCAAGCCATCCTCCCACCTCAGCCTCCCAGGTAGCTGGCACTGCAGGTGCACGCCACCACACCCGGCTAACTTTTTTATTTTTGGTAGAGACCAGGTTTCGCCATGTTGCCCAGACTGGTCTGGAACTTCTGAGCTCAAGAGAGTTTCCCACATAGGTCTCCCAAATGCTGGGATTACTGGTGTAAGCCACCAGGCCCAGTCCATTATTGGTTCCTTTATGTTGATTGGCTGTTGATCATTATATAGGTCAATCATGAGAAGAAACTATTCTGGGGGCCACAGTGGTTTTAAATGACACTGACTCATAGGATATGTATAATGACAGTAGCTTATATTTAGTGAGCACTCACTGTATGCCAGGCTTGATCATTATCATTTCATCTGTATCATATGCCTATAAGGTTTCCTAGCATCCTGCGATGAAAAGCAAAAGTGTTATTTTTGTTCCCATTTTAAAGGCAGAAGATTCTCTTGATCTCAGAAGTTCCAGACCAGCCTGGGCAATGTAGCGAGACCTAGTATCTACTAAACATTTTTAAAATTAGCTGGGTGTAGTGGCGCATGCCTGTAGTCCCAGCTACCCGGGAGGCTGAGGTGGGAGGATTACTTGAGCCCAGGAACTGGAGGCTCCTAGGATGTGACTGTGTGACTGCACTCCAGCCTGGGTGACAGAATGAGATCCTGTCTCAAAAAACAAACAAACAAACAGAAAAAAAAAAAAAGCAAAAAAAGCCCCACAGTACTGAGACACAAAGGTTGAGTTGTCAAGGTCACACGGATGGCAGCCAGCAGAGCTCTGCCTTGCTCCCAGGAAGGCTGACTCCTGTACCTGCATTCTTAATCCGGCATGAAGCATGTGCTGAGTTCCTTTGCTCACAATTCTTACGGAGAATCACGTTAGGAAAAAAAAAGTGGGGGAGGACATATTTGATCTTCCATAAAGAAGTACTTTTATTACTCAACATTTCCCGCATTTTACCCCTCAGTAGTCTGTAAGTAAATCAGAATTTCAGCAAGGAAACAAAACAGACAAATGTGTTGTATGGATTACGTAAGGCATCCACGGGGCTCCAGGGATTCTATTCTGCAGATTATCTGAGTGGCCTTAGTGTTTAAAGAAGACAAGTCCATTTGGGTCAGATCACCAGCACATCCTTCAGTGTGATCTGCCATAGGAGGTGACATGAGCTCAGGACATGGCCTGAGCTTAACTCAGAAAGTGAAGGCGTATCTTTTTTTTTTTTTTTTTTTTTTTCTCCCTGCTGTGGAGCAACACTTCTCAAACTTTAACGTGCCTGTGAGTCTCCTGGGGATATGGTTAAAGAGCAGAGTCTGATACAGCAGGTCTCGGGGGAGGCCTGGGAGTCGACATTTCTAACTGGTTTCCAGATGGGGCAGACGCTGATGGTCCGTGGCATGCACTTTGAGTAGCAAGGGTGTAGAGGACCTAATTCTTGCCTAGCTTCATGCCTGGCACTCAGCAACACTACTGGGGCTTGCCACTCTACTCCTAGGAGAGCTGTAAGCACCAGGCTAGGTAAGAAAGAACACAGGACTCGTGGCCAGGAGGCCTGCGTTCTAGACTGTACTTGGCTACTAGTAACTAGTGTGATGCAAGGGCACATCAGTGGATTTTTCTTGTCCTCCGTTTTCTAGCTGCTATAATGAGGGGCTGGTACTACATGATTTGCAAGGCTTGCACCAAACTCTGAGTTATCTGATGGGACAAGATGGGTCAGAAATAAGAACCACCACTTTGGGGAATAGTGCATTACAAGCCAGCAGTGAAGCTGGGGGCTCAATAGGGGTTATTTACTTCCACTGAGGTAGCATGAACAAATGAACTTACTCTCCAGAAGCCAAAAATGAGCAAACTGTTGAGAGGAATGAGACATTGTATGCAGGAGGATTTTCAAGAAAGGGAAGTTGGCAGTCTCCTTGGGTTTGAGCTCACTTTTGTCCAGAGTTCCTGAACTGCCTGCCTGGTGACCTTAATGAACATTTCAGCTCCTGGACAAGCAGATCCAGAGAAGGAAATTCCTTGGGTAACTTTGTGTTGGGTCTTTGGAACTGCCTTTTTTGGGGAAAAAAAGAAAAAAAAAAGTTTGATAATTTATCATGTAAAACAAGGCAAAAATAATCAAGAGGATCACCCCCACTTCCAGCCCCAATAGTATTGGGTGGGAGGAGTGGTGGAGGTTGGAAGCAGAATCATTGTAAAATATAATTTTAAAGTACAGGAATTTTCTCTCCTAGCAAATGCAGTAACTGCATTTTTTTTTTTTTTTTTTTTTTTGTATTATGAGGAAAAGACCTCAACCATCTTAAAAATAAGCAAACAAAAAAACATCAGGGCCAGGCGCAGTGGCTCACACCTATAATCCCAGCACTTTGGGAGACCAAGGCAGAAGATTCTCTTGAGCTCAGAAGTTCCAGGCCAGCCTGGGCAGTGTAGCGAGACCTAGTATCTACTAAAAATTTAAAAAATTAGCTGGGTGTAGTGGCGCATGCCAGGAGACTCCTGGGATGTGACTGTGTGATTGCACTCCAGCCTGGGTGACAGAATAAGATCCTGTCTCAAAAAACAAACAAACAAACAAAAGCAAAAAAACCCCACAGTACTTTATCAATAGGGAGTTTAAGTAGTAAAAACAAAACAAAGGAAGACTTTTGTGATTAATTTTTAATTCAGACAGTTAAAGTGATACTTTTCACAAAGTCTGCCAAAGTTCTGACAGCTATAGATGCTGTTAAATGAAATGAGTTAGCTGTTAAAAGAGAAAGAAATATTTGGCTAATATTTTTCAAGTGGCGCACATTGAAAGAGAGGTAGATACACGTTCTCGATTATTGTTAGTCCAAATGAAGTTCATTAGCAAGAATCACCATGAGATGACTGTGTGAAACTTCAATATCAACCTAATGTGTTTGAAGGGTTCACATAAAATTTTTAGCAAATAACTGGGCTTTGGGATATGTCAGAACCACCAAACAGAACCCCTCAAGCCTGCATTTATTCCCTTACCCATTCACGAACACTTGCTGGGCGTGTACTCTTTTCAGCGTATTGTGCTAGTAGCCCTATGTGGTGGGAAGTTAGAGGGTGCAAGTGCCAGGCTCAGTGGAATGTGGAGCCTGCCTTCCAGGCACTTGCAGTCTAATTAAGTAAATGAGGTACATGTCTCATGCCACGGGAGTTTGGGAGAAGGAGATGCCACTTCTCACTGGAAGGGAAACCAAGGAAATGTTTCTGGAGGGGCAGCTTTTAACTTGGGCCTGCTTTCTTTTGGGCAGACATGGGGAGTAATGAGCATGAGGCAGGAAGAGTTTATTTAAATCTCCTAATGAAATGTTTTCTAGTGGTATGTGAGTAATTGGAGAGCATCGTTGACAGTCTAACTAAATTATTAATGAGTCATTCCAAAAGTAGTTCTCAAGTGCAGTAACATTCCTCTGAGCTCACTGCCATTTTGACAGATTTCACTTACATCCATGAAAAATTACCTGATCTTTTCTTTTGAAAATTCTAATAACTGCCATTTCATTTTACCATGGCAGGCCTAGCCACACATCTAACTGTAAATTGTTCTTAATTCTAAGTGCGTTGAATTTAGGCAAGTCAGTTACTTTGACTCAAGTTACTTTGACTCAAGAATGAATAGCTGAATATGAAATACTTAGTGAACAAGTAGAAAGAGAGTTTGTACTTCATTTTCTCAACTCTTTCTTTGGAACACTTAGTGATTTTTAATAGACAATATAGTTGCACTCACTCTGAATTCTAAGTATAGTTAAGTGATCCTTCATTTTTTTCAAGCAGTTTTCCTTAGAATGAGTTGCTAAAGGTCTTGAAACTTGATGGCTAAGAGAAGTCAGTTATTAGAACATCACTTCTGATGTTTCATGAGTGTGGGTTTAATTCTAGGTTGTTTTATGGTTGTAAATGTAAGTGCAGTACCAAATTGCATAGTACTGGTCATTTTTCAGCAGTTGAATTGTCATTGTTCACACGTGGAGCTAGGGTGTCATTGGTGTGTTTTTCATCATGAATGAGTTGAAGTTATTTGGCTATAGCTTTTGTAGAGTAATGCCTTACATGGTGCAGGGACCAGGACACTAAGGAACTCTGTGGACATTTATCAGGCACTTTTTGGCCTAGGACTGGGATGGGGGCACATGGAGGAGCTATAGCTAATGCAGAGGCTACAATTCTAAAATTCTTTTGGAAGGTGGAAAATGTGTACAGTCAAAGTTACCCTTGAAAATCTTTTGAGGTGCCCATAAAATGATAATACTGTGGCATCTCTCTACCTGACCAATGCATATTGTCCTTCAGGACTGAATCAGATTGCTTTTCCAACAGTGAACCCCATGGGGAGGTAAGCTGGTTTGGGTTTATAGTGAGTATTCATTGGAATCACACCTAGGGTGGTGAAATGTTTGCACCTAGGGAGGCGTTTGTGGGAATTGACATTGAGAGAACAGGAACTCCACGTCTCCCTTCTAGAGTTCATTCTGGGGCACATCTGCCTATTGAATAGAATAACTGGCACTGTTTTAAGTGGTAAACATTTATCCCTTTTAGTTGGATTTTTCTAAGGTAAACGTGTCTATGTAATCCACCATGCAAAGATGACTCTAAGGAGCTCCTAGATTTCAAGACCCAGAAATCTGGGTTTTTATGTGAAAACTTCTCTTTTAGCCTCACTTTTCCAAAGTAGCATTGTTTGCCCCTAACCCATGCCACTGGCTGCCATCTTGCAGCCTGAGATTTCTGTGTAATGCTTACATCAGTAGAGGTAATCATGCACCCTTTGAGCTGCTCATCCTGCCTTCGACACACAGCAATTGCTGGAATCTGTCTCTCCTGTTACTGTGTTTTAGATGTCTGCCCACCTCCACTCCCTTTGCTGAATCCTCTTCCATCTTTGGATTCCCATTGCTTGCTCAGAGTGCCAGGCCTTGAATAGATGTTGCTCAATAGATTTTGCATGAATTGAGTGGGACAAAACCATGCCCTGGAATTTTGCTACAAATTTTCACTAAAGGACCATAAATTCATTATAAGATAGATCTGTCTTTGGTTTACATATTTATCAGTAACAAAAGTATATCTTGATAATGCAGCCACATAGCACAGACCTCAAGTAATGGAACAGACAGACACCCACACACACACACACACACACACACACACACACACACACACTCCTTTCATTGCCAAAATAACAGTGATTTGCCACAAGAATAGATGTCCATTATTTTTCACTCTTCTTTTTCTTTTAAAAGACATTCAAAGGATGGCCTTCAAAGAAAGGAAATCTTTGCAGACCTTAAGTGAAGTACAAATGCATTATATTGCCTTTTTTTATAGCCTACAAGATAATATGAACATTTTCTTTGGCATTTGAAAAGGGCAAAATTGGGAAAGTACAAAATTATACTGAAACTAAAAAGAAAATCCTTTAAAAAATTATAGTCGAAAGTGTCCTCTTTAAGTGGCCTTGTGTCTCTTCATGTCTAATTTTTACCAATTACCTTGACTCTTGGGAGAATTATAGGGCTTCTAGAAAAAGGTTTCATAATTAAGCGAAATACACAGGGGGTAGGTAACGCCTACTGGGGAGTGCCCTAGAAAATGCTCACACGCGAGGCCGAGGATCAGCCCTGGAGTGCGCTGATTGTTGGAATCACACGTGGGGAAGAAAGTAACGGTGGGTTTAGCACTGACTGATGCATGCTACTGTAATGGGAAACTGCAGCCGCCGGTTTATTCCCAGAGAGCAGACATTGAGGAAGGTGAATTCAGAGCTCTTGCTTAAGGCAGAGCGGGGAATGAGAAGGTGTTTGTTTAGCTAGTGGGTCATTATTTTGGATTCCGATTTAGGAAGGGCAAACGCCCGTTGCTGGCAGCTGCCCCTCCTTTCTGGTGTCGTATCTTTCCTCATCAGTTTTCTCGAGCTTCCTGAGGGGTGTGGAGGATTTGATTAGCTCTCAGGGCTGCCACCGTACCCCCTGAGGAGCTGTCCAGCATCACCAAGACTACCTCAATTTATTCCTCCTATTTTCCCATCTCACTCTGGAGTGACACCCTTTTTCTGGTGTGTTGAAGTTTCAGGATTCACCGTTAATTATTGTGTTTGCACTTTCCAATCTAATATGCCAGCGTAAAGCCACATTCTCTTGGGGGAAAGAATTTTTTCCAATCCACACTCCTAAATGGCTTGCTGAGTTACTCTTATTCTCTTCCTCCAAAGCATCGGCCTTATCCTGGTGAAGAGAACGAGAGAGAGACGTGCATGGTTGGTATGAGAGCTCATTTTCCCCACTGCTGTTCTACAGCTGTCCTTGATTGACCTGTGTCTTTCCCCACACTTTTTTTTTAATTTTTTTGTTTCTTCTGAGAGAATTAGCACACTAGTGATTTCCAACCTCTCCCCAGAACTATTTTGAAATGACAGAGAACAGCAAGCAGGTACCCAAACAAAAGCAAAAGCACTAAATTTCTTTGAAATTTCCTGTTAATCTTAAAACTCGGGTGAATACTTCACTACCATGAAATGTCTATATTTGTTTTTTAAATAAAATAGAGGTCTCCTCTACCCACATGTACATACAATCTTTAAATAAAAATTGACTCTCTAGAAAGATTTATTTGGTAGCATTGCAAGGTAGACTACAGGGACACTTAGACATGATTTTGAGAATCGTATGCATACAGTGTAGGAAATTTAGTTGCAAATAATTTTACTAAAGCATTTGAGTTTTCTATTTATATGTCTATCTCATATGAAATATAGGAACTCAGATTGTCTTACTTTAAATCTTTGTGGCAGTCTTGTATTGAACAGTCTTTCTATTCAACTCTGTTGAATTGAAAATTGAAATTTTTTCCTCTTTGTCAATCAGAAGTAACTTAGATTTTTTTGTGTGTGTTTTTCAAGCTGAAAAAGATATAATGGGCATTACTAGTGATGGGTCCTGGATAAGACTAGTAGTAGAGTTTTACACTTTTAGATATGAATGCAGAAGTAGGTGAGATACAATGTTCAGATGCATATAAGTACATTATTAGTGATTTAAGTGTTCTTGAGATTTTGATATAATGGTTGTCTCTAAAATCTATCCAAATTTTATATTTTAAATGATTGAAAGATTGAACCATTTACAAAGATGTAAATGCTATAAAAATGCTATAAGTGTATGAAGATATGATAAATATGAGTACATCATTTCATTCACTTCCTATTCATCGACCATGAGTTGCAACTTAAAATGGCTACAAAGACTTTAAAAACCCAATTAGCAACTTGTATTCACATAACACCTGTTTCTGAGAGTCTCAGAGCACTTTGCTTCATTCCTGTATGTTTTCAGTATTATAATTAATTCTCACTATGTCCTCATGATGGTTGTTTTTGTTGTTAATATTTGTTAAAAACATCATTGTGCTTTCAGCAGAGGTTTTAGACATGCACTCTTTTGTAACTGAAAGGTACCGTGATCTTCCCTCATTCCCCACTTCTGATTTTATGTCTAGGAAAACGAGGCTGAAGAAGTTCTTAATGACTTCTCAGTTCTGAAGTTTGGAGTGGGTAGTGGGAGTGTGTGGTGAGTATAGAACTCAAGTTCCATCTTGAGACTCATGGCACAGAAATACATCGTCTTTCAACTCAGAGGCCCCAGAGCTTATAGAAACATCCTCAGAGAATTCTGAGAATTTTCTGGGCTTTGTAGCATCCCCAGTCCCCATGGCTACACTGTGGGGCGAGAGGCTTTGCTAATTCCCCAGCTAGTTTCAGAATATAGGGCTACTACTGCAAACCACTTAGAGTTCCCCAGATGGCCCCATTCAGCAGGCTGGCTGGGTCTTGTCAGTTTCTGCACCAAATGATTATATGTAAATAATGGTTCTAGGATTATCAGTGTGTTTTTTTCTCTCTGCTCCCTAAAAACAAAATAAAAATGTATTTATTACGTGTCTGTTGGGTCCTCTAAGGTAGCAGTCTTTGTCAGAGAGAATGAGATGGACACAGTTCCTGCTCGCGGGGAATTTGTAATATATTGCTATAGTTTAAGTCTCCAAAATTGCTCCGTCAAGCAACCTGGATCTCCTAGGAACATAATGCCCCTTTTCTTGTAAAGAACATTTATGTGTTTGCAGGTACTTCTTCATATGATTTCTCATTTTTGATAACAGCCATCATAGCTACCATTTATTTACTGCTGTGACTGGCTGGAGTCCTTGGTCATTGCTTCATGATATACATTATCATTATTCCCAAAAGCCAAGATGAAGGAAATGAGACTCAGAGTGGTACTTGTCCAAGCCAGTGTCCACACATGTCGTGAGTGGAGAAACCAGGTTTCACATTGGCACCTGTCTTCTAATAGCATTCTTCTTTAATTGTTTAGCTCTGAGGGTTAAGGTAGGTAAGGGTAGAATTTCTCAGCCTTGGTACTATTGACATTTTTGTGTATGGGACTGTCCTGTACATTGTGGGACATTTAGCAGACTCTCTGGTGTCTACTCACAAGATTCTACTAGCAAACCCCCCATCCCTGCGGTTGTGACAGATTCCAGACATTGCCTAATGTCTGCTGATGGGCAAAACTGCCCCCATTTGAGAACCAGTGGGTTACTTAGGGAGTAAGACGGGGAGTCTAACTTTTATTTTCTTCTAGATAGCCACTTTTGCCAAGAGCACTTACTAAGTTAACATAACGTTGCCATTGAATAAATGCCACCTTTATTATAGTTAGGATTTCTATATGTACATCCCAATCTATTCCTGATTCTTTATTGTTTCTTTGATCTACTTACTGATTTTTGTGCCAGAACCGTGTTATTTTGATAATAAATTTACAATGTATATTAACATCTAGTAGGGCACTATTCTTTTTTTTTTCTTTCTTTCTTTTTTTTAGACAGAGTCTCACTCTGTGACCAGGCTGGAGTGCAGCGGTGCAGTCTCAGCTCACTGCAACCTCTGCCTCCTAGGTTCAAGTGATTCTCCTGCCTCAGCCTCCCGAGTAGCTGGGATTACAGGCACGCGCCACCACGCCCAGCTAATTTTTTTGTATTTTTAGTAGAGACGGGGTTTCACCATGTTGGCCAGGATGGTCTCGATCTCCTGACCTCGTGATCCGCCCACATCAGCCTCCCAAAGTGCTGGGATTACAGGTGTTAGCCATCACGCCCGGCCAGGGCACTATTCTTTTTTAGGATCTTGACAACTTTTGGACATTGATTTTTCCATATAAAGCCTGAAGTAATTTTCTTCAGTTCCTGGTAACCTCTGTTGAAATTGTAGTTATATTAACATACTAATTTAAGAAGAATTTCCACCTTGTGTTTTCAAGAACGTAATGTTCAATATTATTGTTGGAGGTAAATTTTATTTCAGAACTTCATAATAATTCTGGAAAATTCTATGTACTATGTAAACAGTGGTTATTACCAAAGTGGGGTAGACATATTTAATGTTGAAGGAGAACTGAGGTGTCCATTTTTATATATTTTATTGAAAAATTAGGAAAGAGATGATGTATCATAATATTTAGCATTCAGGTTGAAGGTGGTGTCCTGGCTTGATGTGTACGTCAGAGGTCACCTGTGCTGTGTGGAGCAGGAGGGGCTGCAGAAGGGCTTGGTTCAGGGAAGCACTTTCAACTGAGATGTCAGTGAGGTGAATTAGTGGATCGCTTTTGGTAATTTTAGCTAAATTAACTCTCATGAAATATACACATGGCTTTAAAAATTTTCTGTGAAGTGATTGTAGATTGAAGAGAATACCAGTAATGTAAATGTAAAATCCTCTCTCTCTCATGCACACCTGCAGAAATGGCTACACTGACCCATCTCTCCCTGTAAGAGCTTTGTGGGACACAGTGTGAGATTAAAACACAATGTCGGGCCGGGCACGGGGGCTCACACCTGTAGTCCCAGCACTTTGGGAGACCAAGGCGGGTGGATCACGAGGTCAGGAGATCGAGACCATCCCGGCTAACACAGTGAAACCCCGTCTCTACTAAAAATACAACAAATTATCTGGGCGTGGTGGCAGGTGCCTGTAGTCCCAGCTACTCAGGAAGCTGAGACAGGAGGATGGTGTGAACCCAGGAGGTGGAGATTGCAGTGAGCGGAGACCGTGCCACTACACTCCAGCCTGGGTGACAGAGCAAGACTCCATCTCAAAAAAAAAAAAAAAAAAAGAAAAGTGGATTATAGTTCCATTATTCTTAACAATGAATCTCGTTTCAAGTGTATATTTTGCCTTGAGGTATTAGCTATTAATAGTGTGAACTCACTGTGATCATCATTATAAAATATTGCTTATTTCATCATTTCTCATGTTTACGATCTTCTGTTTTGTATGTTTTGTTTTATAACATGTGTAAGATGTTAGTACGGTGGTACTCAGGAATTTTTTTCTGGCAGGCTGTGTGATCAGAAAAATTTGGAGACAATTGATCCACTCAGCATTTGAGACTCGCTGGAACTGGTGGTTCCTGAAGCAGTCAGAATCTTGCTACTCAAAGTGTGATCCATGGACCAGCAGCATCAGCATCACCTGAGAGCTCTTAGAGATGGAGACTCTCAGGCCTACCCAGACCTGTCGAATCAGAGTCTGTTCTTTAACAAGGTTCCAGATGATTTGTACACACATTAAACTTTAAGAACAGAATTAAGCTGTGTTTTCCTGTAACACAGCCATTAGCCATGTATAGCCATTTAAATTGTTAAAATTAAGTAAGATTAAAAATTCAGTTCTTCAGTTGCACTGGCTGCATTTCAGGTGCTCAGTAGCAAAACATGGGTAGTGGCTATTTTACTGGACTGTACAGATATAGAACATTTCTCTCACCTAACTCAATTAGGGGGTATAGGTGGGATGTTTTAGAAAAGAAGAAAACAATCAGCAAAGTTTAATGTGGAACATGTGTGTTCAATGCACATAGAGAAGAGGTTTCTTGTAACCTAACTGGACAGGGCCCATGAGAGAGTCTTATGGACATCATTCCTATGTTGCTTTGCTAATTATTATCTGTGTGTTTTTTAATAATAGCAAAAAGCTATTATTGCTATTTTTGTTTGCAGATATGTGACTTTTCTGAACCAGTAAATGTCAGGCAGACTGCTTTTATTCAGTGTTCTATTTGCGTTAAAATATTATTAATTATGCATCGCTACTAATATTAGTTCTTTCTACATCTGTCAATGTAAAGGAGGGCCTTGCAGCATCACAGAGAAAGCAGGACCCTCCCCCAGCTCCCATTCTGTGTGGCTGCTCTCCTCTTTTCTGTAGCCCAGCTCGCTGGGGATTGAAATTCTTTCACAACTCCATTAGACAGGGAGCACCGAGGCAAAGTTTGTCTGTTTTCCTCTCGGTCTTTACAATTAACAGTGCACTCCTCGTAGTGCACAGTGGCTGATGGTTTGTCTCCCAGGGAGCCAGCCCTGACAGTAAGCAGCGAGATAGGATGATTTCTCTAGAATAAATAGCAGGATCGGATAGTTAAATGTCCCCAGTAATGTGTCCCCAGTAGGCGTGCACAGCTCCCTGAGAGAGTGTGTGGTGGGAGTATCATTTGCACATCTCCCCCGTCATGTCCAGAATATTCCCAGAGATAGCAAACTCTTTTCAACAGAAGTGCTGAATGTCTTTTGTGGAAGGGGAAGGGAATGTCGGAAGAAAGGACAGTGACTCATCTGTGGGTAAATTCTTCTCCTTCGTTGTGCTTCCTACTTCACAACTCCCCTGGGGGACCCTATACTGAGGTGCGTTATTTAAAGATTCACTAGGATTTTTACTTGACTATTTTTTCTTCAAGTATTTCTTCAGTTTTGCTGTAGTGGAAACTTTTAACTCCAACAGCCTCATTGCATTTGTGTAGATTTGGTTCATTTTGCAAAGAGGGTTCATAAAATTATGGGAAACCTTTTCCCTATTGTACTGGGAGCATCTTTGGGAAGGTTCAGGTTATTCCTCTGCCCACAACCACCACCAATTGCAGGGACAAGAAATATTGCCCTTCCATCTGCCCACTCCCTTCGACAAAAATCTCAGCACAGTTCTCATTGCTGCTGTCCTAAAATATACTTCCCCTCTTCCTGCATCATACACACTGCCGCCTGCTTCGTCTTCCCAGAATCTGTCGTAGTATCTTTCTAAGGCCACCCGTGACTCTTCTGTACTTCACAGTTAAGGCGAGTACCATCCTTTCTCACTAACTTTGTTTCCCACTGTTCTGCCCCGGTCACTGCAGAGCCCACAGTCACAGACTCGTTCTAACAGTGGATTCACCCATACATTCCCTAGGCTTGCCGTGACAGCCCCTGCTGAGTTACAGGCAACCCGCACCTTCACACACCTTTTGCCTAACTGACCTATTTATTATTTCCATCATATAACTCATGCTTTTCTCAATCTAGGTCTTCACTAATTTCTGTTCTCAGGCCTAGAATGTCCTTTTATCCATTGTCCCATGACTAACTTCCATACAGACTCAAAGACTCAGCTCACACGCGCTTTGCTCCTTCAATTTTCCCCTGATCCTTGACACTGGAAATAATTGAATTCTCATAGCACTTCTGTTTATATACGGTCTATCTAGACTTGAGGGCAGGATCTAGACTTGAGAGCAGCGCCTTCAATCCCTCATATGTGGTCAGCAGCCAAGCAGGTGATGGATAGGTGAATGAATAAGTGGAGATTTTTATTGTCATTAGTTATGCATAAGTTAATGAAACTAGGAATAGCCTTCTTTTTCTTTCATTGACAAATCTCTTTCAGATCTATAGCTCAGTTCTCTCCCTAATACTTCTTTAAAAAAAAAAAAAAACTGTTCTGATTATTCTATCGGAGCTTGGTGTTGCTTTGGGAAACAAAATCTTAAAATTCCTTCCTGTTTCCCAGAGATAGAGAATTTGTTTCTGTCAACTGACATTTAGTATTTTTTCTTCCTGGCTGGAGAAGTGCCTAGTAATCTGTTTGTGTTTGTCACCATTTCTTTTGATTATTTCTAAATGAAGCAAAAATAACCCATTGATGAACTGCACATTCTCTCTCCTTTTCATAATGTCCTGGGAAAAAGAAGACATCGTTTAAACTGATGGTCCTTGAAGAGATCTAAGGGGTTTATGAGCTGAAATGGGATTTATTACATGTTTATTATTTAAAAGTTATGTGTATCATAGTTTTTAGTCACATACTTACTTTTTAGAAGTATAGTTTATAATAATTTTTCGACAGGCAATTGTTTTTTAGTGGCCTCATTTTAGATCTTCTCATGAGACCAAAATGCATATTCAACTTACTACTTGGCACTTTGTCATGATTTGAGGGTTAACTGTTTTGCCCGTGACAATCACCAATATTTAAAGCACTCATAAGCAGTAGCAGTACTTGTTACAAAAATGTTATTTTAACGTCTTAGGAAAGGGTTAGGTCCCACCACTGTGAGAGCGGAGTGAGGGGCTGTTTCAATGGGTCAGACAAGGCTGGGCACGGTTGCTCACGCCTGTAATCCCAGAACTTTGGGATGCCGAACTGGAGGATCACTTGAGCCCAGGAATTTGAGACCAGCCTGGGCAACATGGCAAAACCCGGTCTCTATAAAAAATATAAATATTAGCTGGGTGTGGTGGTGCACGCCTGTAGTCCCAGCTACTCAGGAGGGTGAGGTGGGAGGATTGCTTGAGCCTGGAAGGCCAAAGCTGCAGGCTTTTATATGAGAACAAAATGTCTAGATTATGTGCTGTGGTTTCAGAAAGAATCTTTCACTCATTGCCCATAGGCCTTTGAATGTGCGGCCCTCGTTTGGCCCTCTGACCCTTCCTCTGCCTGGAGAATGACTACACCACCCTTGGCAGACGCTGGGGTGGTGGTGAGTGAAGATCTCCAGGTACGTCTCTGAGTTTGCACACAGTTTTCATTACAGTTGATGTTTGTGTATGAGTAATGAGGTCAGCCTGACACAGAATAGGTGGTCTTTTAATATGTTCTGAAATAACGCTGACATCTGTGGCCAGTTGTGTTGACATTTGAATTTCTCCGGCATGTGGGCACGTAGACTCTTTGCTGTCTCCTTCCTTGCAGTTAGGAAAGGCTGATGTACAGGTGCTCAGTGTCCAAATCTACTTTCATATGTTTGTTTGACAAGCATTATTTAGTGTGTGTGTGCTTTTTTCACTTGTTCACATTCAGTTTTGGCCCAAGTTCTGGATATAAGGTGTTAAAGAAAGGAGGACTGTTTGGAATGACAGAGAAATTCTGGAGGCCGGGTGCGGTGGCTGATGCCTGTGTTCCCAGCACTTTGGGAGACCAGCCTGGGCAACATAGGGAGAACTCGTCTTTACTAAAATTCAAAAAAAAAATAGCCAGACATTGTAGCATGTGCCTGTAGTCCCACCTACTTGCGGGGCTGAGGTGGGAGGATTGCTTGAGCCCAGGAAGTTGAGGCTGCAGTGAGCCCTTGATCATGCCACTACACTTCAGCCTAGGCAACAGAGTGAGACCCTGTCTCAAAAAAGAAAGAAAGAAAAACAAGTTCTGGAAATGGATAGTGATGGCGGTTGCACAACATTGTGAATGTACTTAATGCCACTGAATTGTACACTTAAAAATGATTAAAATGGTAAATGTTATGTGATGTGTATTTTACCATAATAAAAAAAATTTAAAAAGTAAGGAAAGCAAGAAGTTGGAAGTAGTTTTGAGTTTTTCTAACCAGAGGAAGCACAGACCCCATTCTTCTATTTCATTATCCCTGGTCTTTTTCCTTGAAGGTTTATTTTCCTCTTAGAATACAAGAGTCCACATTACTCATCTCTATAAGTCATTCTGTCTATTTTTCCCTTTTCCATGGACTTGTTCAGTTATGTCCCAAGGAAAATCTCTAGGAGAGTGGCAGATACAACATACCCTGCCTAGCAATAAGTTGAGATGTAACAGAAAAGTTGCAAAGGTATTACAGAGAATTCTCATATGCACTTCCCCACGTTTCCCACCACCGTTAATATCTTACATTACCATACTATGTTTGTGAAACTAAGAAATTGACATTGGTACTTCACTATTAATTAAACTGTAGATTTTTATCATTTTTCTGTTAATGTCCTTTTTCAGTTCTAGGATCCAATCCAGGGTACTACACTGCATTTAGTTGTCATGTTGTGATGGCTTTTTAAAACTTAACGGGGCTCAGATGTCTTAGTGGCTTCTCCATTGCCTCCAGCAATCAGAACCACTCTGCTTGTGTGCATTGTTAAAACTGTGTTGCTACACTGTAAAGATCTGAGTTCATTTTGTCTTATTCATTCTTGATTTTCAGGAAATCACATCTCTGCCCATAGTATCTTTTTATTCTCACTTCTTTCAGAAAATTCCTTTGGAATGGTGAAGTAGAGCCTCTCAAATCTCCAGTGCTCTGTATAAGAGGGGGTCCCAAGATGTGAGATGGGTCAGAGCTCTTTTTAGTTCATTTTTCCCCAGGCCGTTTCTGAGAAATGACTCAGCAGCAAGATGATGATTTTTTTTTCATGGAGCCAAGCTATTCTGAACCCAAATCAACATTTAAATTTGACAATCTGCCCAATTTATATGATTATCTGCTAGATAATCATATAAACAGATTAACAGATTTCTTCACACCTATTTGCACAGGGTATATGAAATCCAGTTTTCCTCTTGGGATTTCAAGAGGATAAGGAAATTGGAGAGAAGATTATACATTTGTTAATTGAGGAAATTGACAGGATGTCTCATACCCTTCTCCTTGACTTGCTCCCTTGATTTAACTTCCAGGAAAACAAACATGTTCTCTTGGTTTTCTTCCTTCTTCCCTGGTTATTCTTTCTTTAGCTCCTTGGCTGTTTTATCCTCTTTTTTCCCCATCCTCTTCATGGTGGAGGGTCCCAAAATTAAATTCTTAACCCTTCTCTCGCTACATTAATGGAGATCTCATCTAGCCTCATGCTTTAAGTAATACCCGGAGGCTGATGACTCCCAAATTTATATCTCTAGCTGCCTTTCCTGCAGTCCAGACTGTTCTCCTGCCATTCAGACTTGAGTATATATATTCAAGTATATATATATATACACTCAACCGTCTACAACACATCTCAACTTGGATGTCTTCTGGATATGTCATATTCAACATATCTGAAACTTGAATTATCTTTCTTCCCCCACTAAGCCTGTGCCACCCAACCCTTCCCCATCATAGTTCTGGCAAAGTCATCCATTCTCCCAGTTGCTAAGGCAAAGATCCTTGGAGTCATCTTTATCTGCTTTCCTCCTTCCACACCCCACAACCTGTTCGTATGAAAATCTTGAAGGTTTTACCTTGGAAATATAACTGGAACCCAGCATTTCTCACTGCTGCTAGGACACTGTTGCCAACCCAGTCTAAGCCACCATCATCTCCTGCCTGGACCACTTAGAGGGGCTCCTGGCTGCCCCTTACAGCCAGAGAGATCCTTTTTAAAATTCACCATATCATGTCACTTCTCTGTTCCATACCCTCCATGGACTTCCTCTGTCCTTCTGAGTAAAAGCCACTGTCTTCACCGTGGCCTGAATGTCTATACTATCCAGCTCCCCTGAGGCTCTCCAACTGTGTCTTCCTCCCTGCGCCCTTCTGCACTGAGCCCCAGCCACAGGGCTTCTCTGCATGACCTCAGCTTAGGGCCTTTGCATGGGCTGTTGTTCCCTCTGCCTGGAGAGCTCATGCCCTGCATATTACCATGGTCCAGTCCCTTGCCTCCTGGAAGTCTTTATTCCAAATTTCACCTCTTCAGTGCAGCTATCCTGACCACCCTCATTAAAACCACAACTGTCTCCCTGCTGCCCCTGCCATTTACCTTACCCTGCTCTCTTTCTTTTTTCCTTTCCTTTTCTTTCTTCTTTTTCTTTCTTTCTTTCCTTTTCTTTTCTTTCTTCTTTTTCTTTCTTTCTTTCCTTTTTTTTTTTTTTTTTTTTTTTTGAGATGGGGTCTCACTCTGTTGCTCAGGCTGGAGTGCAATGGTGCGATCTTGGCTCACTACAACCTCCACCTGCCAGGTTTAAGCAATTCTGTCTCAGCCTCCCAAGTAACTGGGATTACAGACATGCACCACCATGCCTGGCTAATTTTTGTATTTTTAGTAGAGACAGCGTTTTGCCATGCTGGCCAGTCTGGGCTCTAACCCCTGACCTCAGATGATCCTCCCACCTTGGCCTCCCGAAGTGCTAGGATTACTGGCGTGAGCAACCGTGCCCAGCCCTTTTCTTTTTTTTTTTCCAAGACTTCCCACCATCGGGTATACTCTGTTAGGTGCTCATGCATGTCTGTTGCTTATTGTCTTTCTCCTCCTATTAGATTGTTAGCTCCATGAAGGCAGAGATTTTGTTTCTTCTATCTATTGATGAATGCTAAAGTATAGTACCCGACACAGTAGTAGTTTGGTCCGTATTTAATGAATGAATGAGTAATTATGAACTGTGAAATGTGCTAGGAAGGAAAAGTAAGAACACAATTATAGATGATCATAATAGATCCGTAGCAGGTAGGATTTGTTGAGCCTGGATGTTGTACCTCTGTGCTAAGGGCTTTGCTTCTTTTTGTCCTATTTAATCCTTACAGCAATGTTAAGAGATAGCTCCGTATAATATCCCATTCAATAGTGAAAGAAACTGAAGCACAGAAAGTTTAATTGCCCAAAGGCTCCCAGCTGGTGTATTACCTACCTCTAGTTAGCTCTAGCACCAGTAGCCTCTAACTAGTAAATCTGTTGGAATTTACCAAGTTGGGGATGGTGAGTGATGGGGAAGCATATTTTATTATTAGTCATGCTCTCCTCAGAGTGTCTTTATTGAATTGGACAGTGCTTACTGTTAATTTCCAGATAAAGTAGGCGGGGTGGGGGGGGGGGGCTTTTGCTGTTAGTCAGCCGTGCGTTTATCCCCAGAAATGCATTCTGTGTTTTCTTTTTCTTACTGTTTAAAATCAGATATCTCTGTCCTTTCCAAAAGGGGAAGCCATCTGGACTTCTGTCCAGGGGAAGTTGGGTGGTTTCCCATATTCTCTTCCAGGATGATACAATGACGTGGCCCTTTGGGGAGCATACCTGGTATTTCCACTACCCCATAGGAAGGTGGCAATGCCTGCTCAGCCGGGAGTTTCAGGTTAATGCTTCTTTCATAGATACTAGGTTGGTAGCAGAATATTTATTCCTTTGTCCTGTGGTATCTTGGACAGCCAGGCCACAGCCCCTGGAAGTCACTTCTAGGACAGTCCACTTCTGTCTCCCAGGGTGGTCTCTGCCCTCAGGGACACAGAACACGCCTCACCTGATGGAGGCTGCTGTCAGATGTCTGACTGAATTTTGTGGGTTTGGGCCTAGTCCTGGCCACCAGTGGGTGGCCTGTTCTAAGCATGAAACTGCCATGTCTTCCTCCCCAGGAACTGTATTTGTTTTCTTTTTTCTTTTTTTTTTTTTTTTTTGGTGTTCGTTTTCCATGCTCTGTAATAAATTATAATGAATTTCATGGTTCAAAATGGTACATATTTATTATCATATGGTTTCTGTAGCTTATCAGGGTTCTTTGCTTCAGGATTTTATCAGGCTGTAATATCAGTGTTGGCTGGGGCTGCAGTCTCATCAGAGACTCAACTGAGGAAAGCCCCACTTCCAGTCTCCCTCAGTTTGTTGGCAGGATTCATCTCCTTGTAGTTGTAGGACTGGGATCTCTGTTTTCTTGCAGCTGTTAGCCAGGGGCTATCCGTAGTTTCTTGCCATGTGGCTCTCTCCTTCTTCCTGACAGCTTTCTTCTTCAAAGCCAGTAAGGCTATAGCTCAGAGGGAGTCATATAACATAATGCCATGACAGGAGCGACATCCATCACCTTTACCATGTTTTACTGAGTAGACGCAAGTCACAGGCCCTGCCCCCACTCAAAGGGCTGGATTGCCCAAAAGTGTGAACACCAGGAGGTGGGGATTTTGGGGAGGGTCATCTTAGGGTGTATTTGCCACAGCAACCATGGTCTTCCCACCACCACCTCACTTCTCCACCTCCAGTGCTGAGAAGCCCAGAAACTCCCTCTGGCAGCCCTAAAGGACTTTGCTAGTGGATTTAATGCTGTTTTTCATAGGATTAGTGGCAAGGAGAGAGTTTCTGTGTGACTGTGCCTTCTGCCTTCAGCTCCTCCTCTGTGAGGCCACAGCTGCACCATCACAGAGTGCTGACTTCAAGGCTTGGCAGCCAGCATCTGTCCTCGAGGGGTTTAGGGATCTTTCCCCCTTCCTGTCCCTTTCAGTCATTCTTCAGTGTTATAATCCTTTCATTTCAAATTGAGGAGCTAATTCTCAAAGGCAGGGGAATGCCTATTACTTGCTCACCTATTCCCCAATATGCATGAGCTTTGCTTTTCCAAGAAACCATAGGCTGAGATGTAATTTTCCATGGTTCATCTAAACAATTTGTAATGCCTATTTTTCTTGATCTTCTGTGCTCCTTTCAGTTCAAATGTAACTGTTAATTATTTGATTAAATTAACCAGAGCTTCCTTTCTTGTTATAGAACTTCTTGTTCCAGAACCAAAGATGGTACTTATTAGATTCTATGCTAAAGATGATTCCCTAGAATCGATCTGGGCTGTGAGTTGCTTACAGACAGACTTGTCTTCCTTTTGTTCATCCTATGAACGTTGTACTTAATGGACACAGCATTGACTTGGTCTTTTCGTTTGAAAAGTTTTTTAGTCTATGCGTTTGAAATCTCAATGGATATTTCTAAATAACCTCATATAGACTGACATTAGTTTCCATGTAACAGAGCAGCTGGATTTTAGATTTTAGAACCCCCTTCCTTCATCCTGATTTTTGTTGTTTGAGACCTCACATGATACGTATGACAGTGTGTCTTGACCAAGTCTTCTTTTTCAAAAGTCTGGAATCATCTGCCTTAGTTCCTCTTAATAGGTCTTTTGTTTAGGGAGGAAATTAAAACATGAGTCTAGTCTCTGACCAAGTATTAAGGCAAAAAGGTTAGGGTTCAGAATTGGTTTATTCTTTTGGAATTAGTTTGTCCCAGATTGAAATCAGTTTATTCTTTTACATTTTGAATGTGAGTACCACAGTGCCCTACCTTTGGAAGGGTATGTTAGAAGGAAAAATAAAAATAAGCTATTGAAGTTTGCTTATCAAATCACAGTGGCACACTTGGGGAAAACCAAATCCTCTTTCATTTTTTTCACTTTTAAATTTAAGGTGAATCATACACAGATGGTTAATGGTAGCCTAATTGCTTTTAATGCTATATAAGAATCTTAGAAATTCATTTAAAATGTTACAGCAAATACACAGTTAGAAACTGGTGAGATGCATGTACCTCAGGAGTTCAGTGTGGAAGCACCTGCTGTATGGATTTTCTGGACAGTCCTGCTCTCACAGGGGCTGCAGGGGCCCCTCTTCGGTAGAGCAGCCTCATAAGTGGGCCAGGAGGGCTCTGCTCCCTCCTCCACCAGTGCGGATGAGCTGTGTACATGATGAGCCCTGGACAAGGAGCTGGGAACCTTGGTCTCTAATTCCCACTCCCCAATACCACAAGCCACCCAGGAGAGAGAGCACATTCTGCCAGCCCGTAGCTGCAGTACCACTCTTGTTGCCATATGCCTGGCTGGGCCAAGGAATCCCCTTCAATTTCTGACAACCACGTGGCTTCCGCTAGAGTGTCGTACAGGAGCCCTGCCTGTGAATGGCTGTGAAGTGGTGGAATTTCCTCCTGGTGAGCTCTTGCTGCTAGCTGTCCTGAATGGGTGCAGTTCTGAACTGTGCTGTATCACAGGGATGTCTGTGTGGTGGTGCTTTGGAAGGCAGTCCGTGTGTGCAGAGATGGCAGGGTGTGCTGGGAAGCCTCTCCTTTGACAGCAAGACCGCAGGCCTTCACCTCAGACAGCCCTTTACACCCACACTGTTTTCCCAGAATTTCTTTTAGTTGCTTGGTAGTCTTTCTTTAATGCATCTTTAATTTCGATAGATTTCGTCAAATTGCCCTCTAAAGGGGTTGAACCCTTTTAAAGTCTTTTTAAAATTAATTTTTAATTTTCTAAGTGATATAGGAATATATCCTTTTCATTTAAAAATGAAAAAAATTAGGGATTATGGCTAAAGTCACTTTTGATCACCACCCCTACATCCATACCATAATCACCTAGCCCCAGTTCCCACATAAGCCCTCCCCATTCCCCAGGGGTGCCTGCTATTACTGGTTTGGTGTATGTCTTGCTTGTTCTTTTTCTGTGCCCTGGCAGATATAAACCAATGGGAAATAGACATTACTGGAGTGAGCGTTTGTATGTGTGTGTATGTGTGTGTGTGTAACATGTAAGCTGTATTGTACCAAACCCATCATTCTATAATGATGTGTTTTACACGATGCTGCATCTTGGAGGTCTTTCTATGATGTGGATCTGTATATATTAATTGAGTAGTTTCCATAAACTATTTTTCATCAGTGCCTTTTTGGCATTACTTTCAGGAAAGAATTTGGGGCTTCATTAAAGACCCAGTGATTCTTTTTTTAAAAAAAATAATATGCATCTGGGCACAGTGACTCACGTCTGTAATCCCAGCACTTTGGGAGGCCAAGGCGGGCGGATCACCTGAGGTCAGGAGTTCCAGACCAGCCTGTCCAACATGGTGAAACCCCGTCTCTCCTAAAAATACAAAAATTAGCCAGGCGTGGTAGTGGGTGCCTGTAATCCCAGCTATTCGGGAGGCTGAGGCAGGAGAATTGCTTGAACCCGGGAGGTGGGGGTTGCAGTGAGCCAAGATCGCATCATTGCATTCCAGCCTGGGTGACAAGAGTGAGACTGTCTCCAAATTATGCAAGATATTAATCTGTTTGTGTGTGTGCTTTTCTTTCTCTTCAGATCTCAGAAAAGTGATCTTCACAATGAAGGCTACATCTTGGAATTAGATTGCTGTTCCTCCTTAGACCACCTGACAGACCAGAAACTCATCCCAGAGTTCATTAAGAAGGTGAGCGCTGCAGTCAGGGTACCGTTGAAGAGGTTTGCGAGTGTTCACCTGAGTGAACAGGCAGGGAGCTGGCTTAGGGCAGAGGCCATGCAAAAGCTGTGACCTAAACGTTTGGCAGCCCCACAGGGGAGCAGCCGTCTCCAGAGCGGACTCTGGAACAAGATGGCTAACCCCTCCTCCCCAGGCATGCAGGAGCCTGGGTCCTGTCTTTCCCAGCTGGAGTGGGGTTAACAGCTGACAGAGCTGCAGGCCAGCGCCAGGCCTCCTTTCAAACCCTCAAGGTGATGTGACTTCCCAGACCCCACCTTCCTTTTATCTGTGGGTCTTCATTGCTGCAAGCCCCCTTCCCTTCCTAGTGTGGGAGCATGCCAGAGTCCTGGGCCACCCACATTCGAACGTACCAGGGAAAACTGCCTAGTTGTAGGGAATTCATATCTGCCCAGAAATATGTCTGGTTTTGAACCTTTCTTCATGCCATATGAGGTTTTGTGCCCAACCGTAGGGTCTACTTGAGTTTTAATAGGACATTTACTACAGAAGGAATATCCCAGCCCCAAACTGGGGCTGAGTTCACTGCTTGATGCTTATCTTGTTCTTTCTTACCCAGTGTTCCCTAGTAATTGACAATTCCCCACCCCGTACAGGTGATTGTGATTTGAGGTCCAATCAGCCAATTAGGGAATTTGTTAATAAATATTGTCAGCTGTCAGCTTTGGGCCAGGAATAGTACCAGATGCTGGGATACAGAGACTAAAACAGCCGAACTAGTGAGTTTTACCAGCGGGAAGTGGCCGGAGCTGAGGAGCAAGTGGATCCAGAAGGTACCTGAAGCCGAGATGGGAAGGATGACGGGGTGTCTTTGGGGATGCGGCTGTGCTCGGGCAGGCTGGGGAGCCCTCCAAACAGGGAACAGTGTACATGAGGGCCTGAGGCAGGAGGGAGCGAGAGGAATCAAAAGAACACCGGGGGAGAGTGAGGGTCGGGAGAAGGGGCCAGAGACAGCTGGGACTGGACTGTAAAGGCAGCGGGAAGGCATTGAGAGGAATTTTGTAGAACAGTGAAATGGTTAGGTTGTCCCTTTAAAGGAGATTTGTTTCCCTGCTGCCACCCTCCCTTCAACATGTATTGAGTGTTCAGGCTCCGGGGACTCTGGGAGTAGCCACTCATGTATGGCTCATGTGTGGGTCTATGGGCCATAGACCAGGAGCCAGATGATCTCTGAGGTCAGAATTTCTGGTAATTTTACGAGGATGAGGGAGGCTCTTTCTACTCTGGTAGAATTCAGATTATTATTTAAGAAATGGGGGGTGGGGCAAGTAGCTTTTGTTCACATATGCATAAGCCTGAGAACACAAGTGTTTTTGTAACTGATGTAGCTTTCTATAGAAATAGAGCCATCTTTGTTTGGATTGCTGCAAATAATCAACTTGTATAGGGACATCCTAGAGATAGAATTTACCCTATGATCTGAATACTGGGAAAAACTCATTTTAGAAATGGTTTTGTAATTAAGACTCAGATGCTTGGAATATTTGAGGGGTTAGCGGGTAAAAGGAAGGCATGAGGCTCTGCCCACTCTCAAATATGCTCTTTAAAAACATGTGATTTGAGGCTGGGCACAGTGACTCAGCCTGTAATCCCAACACTTTGGGAGGCTGAGACAAAAGGATTGCTTGAGCCCAGGAGTTTGAGATTAGACTGGGCAACATAGTGAGACCTCCATCTCTGCGAAAAAAGAAAAAAAAAGTCTTTTTAAAAAGCCAAGCATGGTGGTGCTTGACTGTATTCCTAGCTACTCTAGAGGCTAGGAGAGGCGGGAGAATTGCTTGAGCCCAGGAGTTTGAGACCACAGTGAGCTATGACTGCACCACTGCACTCCAGCCTGGGTGACAGAGTAAGACCCAGTCTCTTAAAAGAAAGAAAACATATGAGTTGATATGAGTTGGTGACTTTGTCTTAACCAAATTAGGGCATTGCATGACTGACCCATTGAGACAGTGGTCCTGTCTCAGTTCTTCAGGAAACAGCCCAATTTGCGGGCTACGGGGGTATCGTTTCTGTAGTACCCAAGTGGAGATGTACATCTGTCCAATGGAAAATGCCTTCAAAGTTAGGGTTTTTATGCCCTGAAGGATATTAGCCAGTCTTTATTTTAACTTTTATACCAGCATTCTTTTTTTCCCCACTGAGTATGTGTGTATACACACGTGTATCTGATGATTCATCAGGTAATTTGTTAAGTAAATGACACCTGCGCATTCTGTATTTGTAGAATAAGTCCTTAACACTGTCAGTAGGTTCTTGGAAACTTTTAGTGAAACAGCATACAGCAGGTCCTCAATTTCATTCAATGTGGTTTAGTTTTAACCTTGAGAAGAAAATTGGTTTTATTTGTCATTTTGCTCAAAGTCTCAGTTTCCAGGAACCTATTGATAACATTAAGTGAATACTTATAGTATAAGAATTCTGTTCTTAACGTTTTGAAAATAATATGCTTTAAAGCCCATCATATCATCCTGCTACTGTTATACACTTGGTTTTTAAATAAGACAGACTGGACAGCTTGCACACCAGGGCAGCAGTGAGATTTCTGACCTGGAGTGCCTCCAGATGTCTATCCCAGAGTTCCATCTCTGTTCCTCTAAACAGAAATGTGGCTTATGGTCATTCCTGCCTTGGAGGAGCCAGGTGTGTTGAGGTTGCCCCTCCATTAGCCCCCGCATTGTCTGTCAGTAGACAGGGCTGGACTTGGAAAGACCCAGCATTTCTCGCTGTCATTGCTGGCTGTGGTTTTAGTTTCTAGTCCAGTTGCCATGACAACAAGAAGTGGGATAAAATAATGGGACTGGGCCCCCTTCCCCCTACTCCTATCTTCTGTTGCTGGCCGTAATTTCTAAAGAAAATACCACCTCTGTGTGCAAAGAGCAGAGGACAACTCCATGTACTTCTCCAGTGCCCAGGGCTATTCCAACTGATGGCTGAATTTTACATGTGTAAATTTTTCTGTCATCACACCAGGTAGAAGACCACAGGTGCTTCCCAGGGAGAAGAACGCTAAAAACCATTTGTGGGTTTTTTTCATTGCAAATATTTAATGAATAGCTTTGGCCGTATTTATATATATGTAGTGGTGACACTTGTTAATTGCCGTTCAGTTAGGTCAAGATGAAGCTGTGTCATTGGTTGCCTTAGATGCAGTCATTACTTTCTATCTGGGTCATTATTTTGTGTGAAATAATGGCTCCTATTCCTATGACAAGTAGATTCATCTTAGGATGAGATGGTAATTAACTCGTTTTGTCATAGTACCATCATGCAGGACAGGTTCATATTCTTCTCTGCAGATTAGAATTAAACTCAAAATGATTAGATTTTTTTATAAGAACAATGCCCCAGTATTATTTTTCCACCAAATGTTTTAAATTAACAGAACCTTTGGATAGAGGACACGGATAGGAGGGAAAGAAGATTTCATTATTTCTCACAATTAGGAAAAGTAAAGTCATTTGTGTGTGTATCATGTAAAATTAGCTGAAGACGCCGTAATTTACGCCCCTCTCCATCATGACTTTTCAGAGAGTGTGGAGGGAGTCGTGTAAAGATGACGATGACTCCATTCCTTTTGATGTGGTCTGACACTTTCTCTGAGTGCTCTAGCTGGTCAAATGAAATCTACGTTACTGCATTTTGTTTTCTCCTGTTGTGTCCTGCTGTGCTCCATCCTACTGGCCCTTTATGGAAATTAGTTATTATGGACAACAGAACATTTAAAATGCAGAGTTATGGGCAGACTTGGAGACATTTTGATTCTAAGTCCTAGAGCCGAATGCTTGAGGGATGAAGAATTGAGAAGCTGTGAGAGAGTGATGGTGCTGCCAGAGTTCCTTTGGTATGAGGGCTCAACCAGCCCATCAGGTGCACCCAGAGACTGTGTGGCTGGCAGATCCGTGGGGGCCTCTGGAATTTCGCACTCCTCAGAGCTCCCAGAGGATTGTAAAGCAGAGTGACACAGAATGAAGAGCCTACGTGTTCATCTGCAAATTGCTGTTCATTCATGAGAGCGTCTATGGGAAAGGCCTACAGTTTGGAGAGCACCTTGAAGTTTTCAGTCATTGGGCACACTTTCTGGCATGTGCTTCTGGTCTCTCAAAAGTTCTGTGTGAGAGACCAGAATGACAGTGGAGTCTGCCTTCTAGACACCAGGAAGCTAAGCTCGAGGGGGCAGAGGGCTTTGTCCAGGGGCTGGAACTGCTAAATGATGGAGCCTAGATTAGATCCTCCATAGGAGAGGCATGAGTGGGAGCCAAGGGGCTTCAGAGTGGCCAGAAGGTTCTTTGGCTAGGTGGACCAGAGAGAGCCTCGGAGAGGTGTGAAATGAGGGCTCTGCAAAGTGAGGGACTGAGACTGCAGGAGACTGAGAGGCAAGGTGGGCAGCTCTGTGCTATTGCTGGTGTGGACAGGAGCATGGGCTGAAGGCATAAGGCTGAGGAAGAGCCAAGTCCTATCTGGCTTGAGTGTGGGATGGACAAAGAGAGAAGGAAGCCTATTCTGGGTGGGCTTCCTTTGATTACGTGGAGCAGAGCCCTAGTCCGGCGAGCTCCAGTGAGTCAGGTGAGTTGACTGTAAAGATGTAGGGAATGGCATGGAGCCCCAGGGCAGAAATACAGAAAGCCAGGAGAAAAGCAAACAAAAATAAATATGGGTGTGTCTGTCTCTCATATGCTGCTGGCCCATATTTGTGTTTCTATGGTTTATTTAAATTTAAAATGAGATTTTACTCTGCAGAGGGAATCCTCTTTATGCATCAGGCAAATCTTATGCTGAAGTGCTCATGTCCACTCTACCTTTAACCCTCATCTCTCGCCTGTGAAGACTTATCCTCATTTGACAGATGAAACTGAGACACCGAGAAGCTATGCACTTTGCCCAAAGTTATAACTGCGCATGGCAGGAGTGGGATATGAACCCAGCCTGTTGGACCCAGAGACCACGTTCATGAGCAGTTGGCCATGCTACCTCTCCTGCATAGCTTGTCCCTTTGTGGACAGAGGCAGAGGCTGTTGGAGCCAGGATGTGAGGTTGAGAATGGGAGGCAAATAAATGGCTGTAACACATGTTGGGTACATGGGGTCAGACGTTGGAGTGTCTCGAAGGCGTCCCCTCAGTGAAGGATGGGTTCCAGGTCTTGCTGCCCAGGTTCTGCTGATGGAAATTGCCTCGTCCTGCTTGCAGGAGAAAGCCACACTCTCTGCCCTTGTCTAGACAAGACATGGGGGCCTTTGCCTTCAGGCCCTCAGCTCTGGGCTCCGTTCCCCAGGTTGACTCCCTTTTGTGATGGACCGCCTGACCTCCCTGATCAACTTAAGAACTAGGTTCATCTTGCACTGGCCCATTGAGCCTTTGCAGTGAAGACCCTCACTCTGCAAAGTGAGGGACTGAGACTGGAGGAGACTGAGAGGCGAGGTGGGCACCTCTGTGCTATTGCTGGCGTGGACAGGAGCATGGGCTGAAGGCATAAGGCTGAGGAAGAGCAGTTGGCCGGGCACACTCAACGAGTGTGCTGTCCTGGATTAAACCAAGTACATTGTCCTTCAGAAAACCGAATGATGCTACTTATGCCTCAACCTAAAGAAAGCACCTTGACAGATGTAAACATCTCAATGGCTCCTTTTAATGAAACAGAATACCCCAAACCTCCGGGATGATGAAATTTCGCCTGTGTTATATAAATGACTCATCATTTACTTTCTGGCTGATTGTTGAGTATTCAGAGCTTCATTTCCACAAGTGCAGTGCAGAGAGTCTAATTTTAATTAGGGTAAGATGCTGATTCAGAGTGAAATGAAAATTATGTTAAAAAGGCTCTCCTGTGCTCGCTGCTCCCGAGCTCACCCACAAACGAAGAGAATAGTGACATTTAAAACAGATGAACCTGGGGAGGGTGGGTGTTGGGGGAAGTAAAGGCAGAAAATGGAGTGTCATCCCAGCAATGAGTATGTCCTCAGAGTGGAAGACAGCTGGCGGCTGGCGCAGGCTTTGCGGGGGCAGTGGGGTGCCCTGCTCACTGTTGTATCTTCAGGACTTAATACATAACCATCAAGTTAATGGATACATTGAAAGAGAGGAATAATCACTAAACCTTTGGGTCATCGAAGGGAGAGAGGTGCCAAGGATGACACCTGAGTGACTCAGGTGTGAGATGGGGTCATCTGTAAGGACCAAGAACGCAGCATGAGGAGCCCTGGGGCAGAGAGGTGATGAGAACAGGGATGGTTGTATAGAGACTTGAGGGGTCAGGGGGACACTCAGGGAACATTCCAGAAGGCAACTGTGGTTGTTGGGTTGGGACTTGCAAGGAGGCCAGGAACAGAGATGTGGGTGTCTGAGGTGTCAACCCTGAGAGCAGGCAGGAATGGTGGTGAGGATGGTCATGCAGTGGTACATGCCCATCTCAAGGGGTAGCTTCCACTGAGCCTCTGCTCTCTGACGCCTGGTGGAAATATGGACCCAGAGTTGGCTTTATTTTAGAGAAGTTGGTAAGTTTATATCGTGAGGTTTCTTGGTTTTTCAGTGTAAGCAGACAGATGTATTAAAAAGACTGCAAGATCTAGACCAGTTTGTCTCATGCTGTCTGTGGTGAGGGACCAGTTTTTTCCCGATTCATAACGGAGATATACTTTGGTAAAATCCAGAGAAAGAAAAATAGCACTTTTCCGAGGTAGAGGGAGGAACAGAAGAGCGTGATATTACAGAATCCATGGGAAGAGCATGCTTTGAGAAGACATGGAGAATAATATCAAAAGCCGGGAGGATGTCAAGTGGGAGGGGCCCACTGGGTTTGGCCACTGGTAAGTCTTGCAAGAGCAGTTGTCATGGTGTAGAACAGGCAGAGGCCTTCCTGCCATGGGCTTAAGTAAATATGTTTAGAAGGACAGAAGAGCAGTTTAAACAGGAGATTTGAGCCCCCACCCCATCTTTTTTTTTTTCTTTGGAAACATGGCTTCATTCCATTGCCCAGGCTGGAGTATAGTGGCACAATAACAGCTCACTGCAGCCTCGACCTACCCAGGCTCAGATGATCCTCCCACCTCAGCCTCCCACGCCCAGCTAATTTTGTTAGAGACAGCATTTCACCATGTGGTCTCAAACTAACAAGGTTTTACCAGGTTGGTCTTGAATTCCTGGGCTCAAGCGATTGGCCCCTCCTTGGCTTTTCAAAGTGCTGGGATTCCAGGCATGAGCCACCATGCCTGGAAGATTTAAACATTTTTTTAAGCTGAAAGATATTGGGAGAGAAGAGGTGATAAAAGATGGAGGCAGGTTCCAGGCGGGGTGAGATGGGAGGGGCACAAGGGAATGGGCATCCCCTCCTTTGATGCTGGCAGGGGAGGGAGGAGGAAAGTTACAGGCTTAGATGTTCCTAATGGAGGAAAAAATGCAGGAGCTGCTGCCCGGAGCTGCTGTTTTCTTATGAAGTCCCTCTCCCACCCTGGCCTCTCTTGATCCTCTGTCCTCTTGCTATTTTTATTGGCCTGTGATCTTCCTGTTCTGTCCAGAGAGGTTAGCTGAAGTTAATTTAAGCTGGAGGGAGGGAAGGGGTCATACGCTTGTCTCAATCACTCCCCAAAAAAGGAGATACATTCTTATGCTTCATTTTTCTCCCTCTGCGGGAATCTACCATCCAGCACAAGTGGGTCAGGTTTCATTCACATTTCTCTGAACAAATCTTTGCTGGTAGTGTTTGGGAATACTTTAGTAAGCCGGTCTGGGTAATGCCCTGGTCACATGAAACTTAGAGTCTAGCTGAGGGCACAGACACGGAGCAGATGGGCACGCGAGGGTTGTAGGATCACAAATGGGTGAGCGCTGTTGAGTAGAACATGGCAAGGGGCCTGCCCCAGGCTGGCAGTGTTGGGGGCGTGCTTCATGAAGTGTACATAGCAAGACCTGAGGGTCAACAGGGAAGGGAGGGTGGAGCTGGTGGGGACTCCTGGAGCAGCTCAGACAAAGCCAAGGTGGGAGGGAGCACGTTTGACTTGAGGAGCACAAGGGAGTTCACTGTGTCTTGCCTGCAAATGGCAGAGGGGCAAGTGAGGTGGGGTGAGGCTGGAGAGTGAGTCGGGCCCCCATACAGCCCTGCAGGCCAGGCTGAGGATGGGGCCCTTTATCCTAAGTGTAGTGCAAAGCTGCTGGAGCGCTTTCAGGAGCAGCTGGAGAATGATTCCAAATTTATACTTTGGAAAGATCAGAATGGCTGCAGGTTAGTGACTGGCTTGGGGGGCAAGAAGGGGTGTGGTTAGGACCCCGTTGGAGTAGCTCTTCAGAGACTAGAGATCGTCGTTTAGTTTAGGTGGAGCGTCGTGATGGAGATGCAGAGAGGTAGGTAGATTTAAGAAATACTGAGCCAGGCAGACCACCAGGGTTGCTTCTGGATGGGGTAACGAGGCACCGTGGAGAGGGAGAGGACAAGGCTGGTGTGGCTTCTGTGCTGGATTAAGGGGCCCTTTGCTGAGAGAAGGATGACTGCAGCACGGGCCGTGAGGTCTGTGCTTCAGGAGCTCTGTGCAGAGGTCTGGGCTGGAGATGCCGGCTGGCAGATGGTAACTGAAACCACCGTCATGGATGAAATCGCCCAGGAAGGAAGGGAGGGTGTGAAGGGAAAAGGCCTTAGGGCTGAGCCCAGGGGAATTCCAGCATCAGAGAAAAGAAAAAGTAAGTAGCCAGAGAGGTCAGCGGGAAACTTGCCGAGTGTGGGGGATGGAGGCCAGGGGAAGAGGGCATTTCAGCCATGGAGGAGTTATCAGCCCTTTCCACTAACTCCTAAGACTAATGTCAGAAACAGCCGTTGCTGGAGTGGCCATGAAGTCACTGGCAAACTCCAGAAGCCGCATGTATTTTTGTGAGGCCTGATCCAAAATGTTTTTGGGGGTACAATTAAAAACTGCTGCCGTTTATCCCATAGAGGTCTTGTGTGTTTCTGCCTTAGTCCTAGGATAGTTCTAAGGTGGTTTTTTTTTTAATTTAAAATTTTAAGATGTTCTTTTTTTTTTTTTTTCCTCATGGGTTTGCTGAATTATCTTGGTTGTTCTCCTTAATATAATTTTGTATTGAGCAACTGGTTTTAATATCTGACTAGGGAATTAGAACTTGCCCATGTAAAGCATTGCAATTTTATGTAATTTTTAGCATTTGGAGCACATATCGTATGAAATAATAACAAAATGACTTGTAGTTAAATCAGAAAGAAAGAACAACTTGGGATCCCTAAAAAATGTGCACAGAATAGACAAGTGGCCTATTGTTGGCTCTGTGGACAGCCTGTGGCTGTCACTGCAGAGAAATTACTACATCCAAGGAAGTAAAACTATTCTAGAGCTAGTGGAGGAGGCAGATGACCAGAGGAGAAGCAGAAGGTAACCAAGGGGAGGTGGCAGCTGTGTGAGCAGGAATGCCTTGTTCCAGGGAGAGACTGGGCCTGGCATAACACTGTCATCTCAAGTTTCCAGCCTCGGGGAGGGGAGGCAGGGGGATGGGCGATGTCTCCTTTCCGCTTGTTGCTAGGAGGTTGATGGTATCAAGGCTCACGTGACTTTGCCTGAGGCCCGGTGTTTTGGGTTGATTGTAGGCCAACCTGGGAGCTCCTGAAGGTGAGGGGTGAGCGGCTCCTTCTCCCGGACCTGGCTGTGGCCATGGGGCACCTGGATGTTACCTTGTCCCTACCCTATTGAGATGGGTCCCAGAGGAGTCTGGCATGGATGAGCTGGGGCAGCCCGCAGCCTCTGGCCCCTGTTGTCTCTGAACCATTCTTGCTCACAGCAGTCAGTCGTGTTTGTTTTTGGCTGAGAGTGAAGCCAAAAGGGCTGAAGATTTGGAGTTTGTTTTCCATCCAAGCCAATGGCTCTTGATTGCATCCTCCCTGGAATGCTCCTGGGTAAGAGTGTTCCTCATCCAGTGTTTCGGAGGCATGCGCATTGTAAGCTCTCTCAGAGAGTCATGATGCTTCTTTTTTTTGAGACAGTCTTGCTCTGTCACCCAAGCTGGAGTGCAGTGGTGCGATCTCGGCTCACTGCAACCTCTACCTCCTGGGTTCAAGCCATTCTCCTGCCTCAGCCTCTGGAGTAACTGGGATTATAGGTGACCACCACCACGCCCAGCTAATTTTTTTTGTATTTTTAGTAGAGATGGAGTGTCACTACTTTGGCCAGGCTGGTCTCGAACTCCTAACGTCGAGATCCACCCCGCCTCAGCCTCCCAAAGTGCTGGGTTTACAGGTGTGAGCCACCGCACCCGGCCCATGATGCTTCTTAAAAGAGTCAAGGCTCTCAAGAGGTCCCAGGTGCAAAACTTGCTTGCTTAGTTTAACTTGGCATTCTTCAAAATGACCTGAGAACTTTCCCCTGGCTTTTCCTCCTCTCCAAATACTGCTCTATTTTCTAAGGTGAGAGAAAGAAAGTAAAAAAAAGAGAGAGAGAGAGAGGAGAGAGGAGAGAGAGAGAGAGAGAGACAGACAGACAGACAGACAGACAGCCCGACCCACCAAATGCCTGTCTATACCATAGCACATACTTCGGAAAATGTACCAAATCAATGAGGAATCTATTGACCACCTACCAACCACGGAAAAAAATGACAGGTAGTCAGTGGGGCGGGCGGGGGCGGGGGATCAGTTTCTTCTCTCTCTTCTATTTATTTTTAAATTTTATTTTTATTGTACATATTTAAGGTTTACAGCATGCTGTTTGATACACATAGTGAAATGATTACAATAGTTAAGCAAATTAATATATCTTGCATAGTTACCATTTTTTGTGGTAAGCGTGCCTAAAATCTCTCAGTAAATTTCCAGTATACAATAAAATATTAACTGTAGTCCTCGTGCTGTGCATTAGATCTCCAGACTCATTCATCCTGCATATCTTCAATTTCGTACCCTTTGACCTACATCTCCCCAAATCCTTTCTGCCCTAGCAACCAGTGTTTTATTGTTTCTATGTATTTGGTGTTTTTTTTTTTTTAATTTCACATATAAGTGAGATCATGTACTATTTTTCTTTTCTATTTTTCTTTTCGTGTCTGCTTTATTTCACTTAGCATGATGTCCTGTAGGTTTATCCATGTTGTAAATGGCAAGATATTTTTTAAGGCTGAATAATAGTCCATTACGCACACATGCGCACACCTCTTACAATTTTTCCTCCATTCATCTGTTGACAGGTTTTCTTGTTTTGTTTTGTTTTGTTTTTTGAGACAGAGTTTCACTCTTTTCGCCCAGGCTGTGCAGTGCAATGGCACAATCTCAGTTCACTGCAACCTCTGCCTCCCAGGTTCAAGCAATTCTCCTGCCTCAGTCTCCCAAGTAGCTGGGATTACAGGCACCTGCCACCACACCCAGCTAATTTTTGTATTTTTAGTAGAGACAGGGTTTCATCATGTTGGCCAGGTTGGTCTCAAACTCCTGACCTCAGGTCATCCACCCACCTTGACCTCCCAAAGTGCTAGGATTACAGGTGTGAGTCACCGTGCTCAGCCCTCTTTTTAAAATGAGTACTAATCCTGGCTGTTTCCAAAAGTACAAAATTGCCATAGGTTCAAATGAATCTAGTACTTTATTGCATTTTCTTGGTTCCATTAAAACAAATCTTCCTGTCCCAGACGTTTGGTGTAACTGTGTGTTTTCTAATCCTCACTGAAACCTCTAATGGAGGGAAGATTTGGAGCAGAGCAATTAAAAACTCCCTCCTTTCTTTTTTCACTCTAGAAAGCCATGTGCTCAGCACTTCTGCCATTCTTCTTGTGTCTTTAATAACAGATATAGCAATTTTCTAACACCTAGCAAAAACTAGGTCAATTGGATTTGTTGACAGCTGTGGAATTGTAGATAGAATTTGCTCTGCTGTCTGGATCAGCCCTAGGTAATCTGACCACTTTCTCTTAAGAGATGCACTAACTGAGCTAGGATCATGCTGCTGCACTCTAGCCTAGGTGACAGAGAAAAATCCTGTTTCTAAAAAAAAATTTTTTTAATTCTAAAAATTTAAAAAAAGATGCACTGGTTTCTCCCTTTCCTTTCTGCTTTCTCATATTTCTCCCGACTCCTGGACTTTGTCTGCCATACTGTTAATCAGATCTTCAAATGTCAGTCTTCCAGGTTTGATTTTTCTTTCTTTTATCTCTCCCCTGAGGTGTCTGATCAAAAATGGCATTTTATTCCTTAGCAACGCTGTCTTATAAAATATAAAGTGAACCATCTATGTATATTTTAAATCTAATAGTCATGTTAAGTAAAATCAAGAGTGAAATTAACTTTAGTAATACGTCTTATTTAACCTAATATATCCAAAATATTATCTTTTTAACATATAATGAAATGTGTTACTTTTTAAAAAATTTTTACAAGTTTTTACAGGTTTCCTTCAAGGCTTCAAGTGACATCAGACTCTCACACTTGTAATCTCAGCATTTTGGGAGGCCGAAGTCTTGAAAATCTGGTGTCACTTGAATCACATCTCAATTTGGATGCTTACTTTTCAATAATTAAAGTGAAATATTCTACAAAGTGAAGTTGTACTTAATAGAAAAATATTTCATATTACTTTCATTTTAAAATTAAAATTAGAGGCAGGAGGATCGCTTAAGGCCAGGAGTTTGAGACCATTCTGGGCAACATAGCAAGACCCTGTCTCTACAAAAATAAAAATAAAATTAGCTGAGCATGGTGGTGCATGCCTGTAATCTCAGCCACTCAGGAGGCTGAGGGGAAGGATAGCTTGATTCCAGGAGTTCAAAGTTACAGTGAGCTATGATCACACCACTGCATTCCAGCCTGGGCAACACAGTGACACCCTGTCTCTTTAAAAAAAAAAAAAAGAAAGAAAATTTAGCTCCTTGGTCTCATGAGTCGTATTTTAAGTGCTTGATTGCCACATGTGGCTAATGGCTACTATCTTGGACAGCGTATTTTTGCAGAATTCATTTATTTAAACAATTTTCAGTTTTTCATAATTTCTAAGTTGACACAAAGCATTTGTGATTGAGTCTTCTCAGTCATAAGGGGAGACAGAGCACAGAGCAATATAAGGCATATATATCAAGATCTAAAAGACAGTCTGCTATTTTTTCCATGAAAATTTTTAAAAAGTTTGGGGCCAACTTTGGCATATAACATTTTAGGAATATATTTGAGATAATTTCTGCTTATAATATTGAGTTGCACATGCATATTTTAAGTCATATAAATTGTATAAACTTGGAAATGGTGCTTTTCCCCTATGTTTATATCTCACAGAAAATTTTATTTCTGTACTATTTTTTTCATGCATTGTTACACTTGGGTGCCTTTATCATCACCAGCATGATTTTCAAGGCCATCTAACACAGTTTCAAGCTCATCCTATTTACTTTCTTCCAAATTGTTTGGAATTCAGCACTTTTAAAATTCATAAATGATGCTATCTCTGAAAACTCTGTCCTGAGTCATGGTGCTCATTCACATCACATTAGGATAGTTGTTTTTTCTTGTTCAGCTCATATGTCAATAAAAAATCTCCATAATGGAAACACTTCACATTGCTCTTAAAAAAAAAATAGAAAACACCTCTTTTTATTGAAGATAACATCAATACAGGAGAGTGCATAAATCATAAGTGTACAGCTCAGTGAGTTAGCACAAAATGAACACACCTGAGTAACCAACACTCAAGTCAAGAAATATTAATGGAGCAGGAGCAACAGCCGGAACCCTTCCTGAAGACACACCCACAATTCCCCGCTCCCCTTACAAAGGAAACCTCCATCTAATTTCTAACACCAAAGGGTGGCTTTGCCTGTTTGCATAAATGGCATCTTTTGCTCAGCACTGTGTCTGTGAGATTCATTCATGTCTCAGTGGCTCATTTGTGTTCATTTGTGTGTAGAATTCCTGCATTGCTTTGTTTTTGTTTGTTTTTAAGGGACAGGGTCTCACTGTGCTGTCTAAGCTGGAGTGCAGTGGTGTAGTTATAGCTCACTATAACTTCAAACCCTGAGCTCAAGCTATCCTCCCTGCTCAGCCTCCCAAGTAGCTAGGACTACGGGTGTGCACCACCGCACCCAGCAAGTTTTTTAAAGATTTTTTTTTTTTTTAATAGAGATGGGGTCATGCTATGTTACCCAGGCTGGTCTCAGATGCCTTTCCTGGCCTCAAGTGATCTTCCCACTCCAGCCTCCCAAAGTGCTGGGATAACAGGTATGAGCCACCATACCCAGCCCTGCATTGCTTTTTAAAAACCATCTTTAAGAAGATTGCCTACTATAGCACCCCGAATTGTTTTCCATGTTGTAGGAATTATTTTAATTTTTTTCTTAGATTTATTTTCCTCCTTAAAAAAAAGTCCGGCAGGGCAGAATGGCTCATGCCTGTAATCCCAGTACTTTGGGAGACTGAGGTGGGCGGATCATGAGGTTAGGAGATTGAGACGATCCTGGCTAACACAGTGAAACCCCATCTCTACTAGCCGGCCGTGGTGGCGGGCGCCTGTAGTCCCAGCTACTTGGGAGGCTGAGGCAGGAGAATGGCGTGAACCCGGGAGGCGGAGCTTGCAGTGAGCCAAGATTGTGCCACTGCACTACAGCCTGGACGACAAAGCAAGACTCCATCTCAAAACAAAAAAGTCCATCAGCTTACTTCAATAAATGTCCCAAACTAGTTTTGATGAATATGTTTTCCCCAATAAGCATTTTGCTGTTCAAAATAAAGTAACCGAGAGAGTCCTTATATTGTGAGAGATCTTGAAAGTATATAAATGTCAGAGCAATTCTCTCATTTTTGAGAAATAACATTTTAGGGAGTAAAATCCAGGAGATCATTAGGTTATATCCAGGCTGTATAGTGTATGAATGTTTATAAATGGTGTATTTCACTTTCCAGCTTATGTGCATTGGAGTTTCATGCTGTAGTTAGTGAATATTGGTCTCATTCTTGGCAGTGAACATAACGTCTGTGGTGCATCTGTACCTAGATATCTGCTTGGCTAACTCCTTCACCTCCTTCAAATCTTCGTTCCAGGTTACCTCAGTGCACCTACTTTCCCACCCATCTTTAAAAGAGCAACTTGCCTCCTGTCCCTCCCTACCCTAGTATTTTGGATTCCCTTTAGTCTCCTCTAGTTTCCTTTTACCTGAATTCAGTTCTTGTCACCTCTTAAGACACGTTAGTGTTTTTACTTAGTTATTGTGTGTATTGTTTCTTGTCTTTGTTTTTTGATGCTGAGCTCAGAATCGGTCATTTAGCATGTGTTCAGTGAATGTTTATGGAATGAAAGAGCAAGAGCCTGTGTGTTTCCAAGGCCAGCAGGCCTCAGAATTGTATGGGAACAGATGCTTTGAACGGTGATGCAATGAAGATAAAGTACAGAGGGTTAGGAGGCTCACACATTTTCTTTTCTTGCAACTCCAAGTAGCTTTTTTCAGTGTTTGGCGTGGTTGAGACTTGAAAAACCCTCCCTGGAAGTGACTTCTGAGGGTTGGATATCACCTGTTAATGCTTCGTACATCCCAGCAGACAAATTTACAAATATGGAATTTGCTGTTATCACCAGGAAAATTTCCAGACTTTTATTTATGATAGATATATATGCATATATATGTATTTGTGTACATATATACACACATATAACTTTTATGTATAAGTAATATATACTTTTATATATATGTAATATATACTTAAATATGTAAACTTTTTATGAGCTGGAACATGTTATGAGTGTTAATTATGCACCGTCAGTGAACACATGGGGCAGCTGACTGGTTACAGCACAGGTTGAACTTGCCCATCTGTGTGTTCAGAGGTGCTGAACATCCCCCCCCAATTGACACCTCCTGTCTGGGATCCAGCACAGATAATGAGTGTGGGAATTTGAACTAACATCGTGGCATGTGAGGGTGGGTGTCTCATCTGAGAAATGGAGTGTATCCTGGCAGGCAGTTAGGCTGCCTGCTGTATCTTCCCCCGACACTGGAAGGTTTCATTTTTATTGCTTGTGATTATGTAGAATCTTTTCTGAGGGTTTTGAGAATCAGTATGACAGAATTACAACCCACGTAAGGTTTTCCCCTTTTCTGCCTTTGGGAGAATTCCCACTCAAAGAGCCAGATCCCATTAGGATTGGAGTCAGCAGGGCTGAAGATGGCTAGAGGGCACTGCAGGGAGGGAGAAAGCACTTGGAGATGAGATACTCAATTACTGAAACTGACTTGCCTCCTCAAGAAGGAATCTGGAACTTTAAACCCAACTCCAGAGTTCTCTCCTGATTCCAGTGAAAAGAAACCCACTACCTAATAACTTAGGCAGCCATTAGGTGGGACGTTTCACTTTCTGAAATGCTTAGCTTTCTTCCTCGTAAAACAAAACCTTTGCACTAAAATGATAATCTCTAGGATTGCCTATAGCTCTGATACTCTGTGAGTCTATGGTCAGTCCAGCTTTTAAATGACTTCCCCTTCATTATCAAAGAGCCTTATTTGATTAGTTCAGGTTTATGATAGTGGTCTGCTGAGTTTTGGTGCCATATACCCTCATTTTGTGAATTTTTCTGGGTACATCTTACTATTCCCTCTGTTCTTCATTCAGTATGGCAATGTTTGTTGATTGATTGGTAACTATTTTTGTCCTCCCACTTACCTAACAACTGTAATTGGAGCTCAATATAAGGGCTATTATTTTTACAAAGTTTGTTTTCCTTTTAAGGTTAAAAATAAACGTTGCCTTCTGACACTCCAGTGGAAAAAATCTGTTGTGAGAAAAATCTAAACTTTAAATGATTCATTTGTTGGATCACTTTTGACTTCTTATGTGTTTAAAAGAATGAGAAAAAGGGCATATTACCATTACGGGGTGGTACTCTATTCTGTACAAGTAACCCAGGATATGTAAGTTGGACAAAAGATTCAAGTATTTTAGTAATTCATTATTATAAATTTAGCATAAGAAATAATGAGAAAATAGAATTAATCTGAGGTTTCCCATCTAATTAATTACTTCCCAATCTACATCTTAGCCTGCTAGCAGCATTCCTAGTTTTGAAAAGGTAGCTGGGGGGAGATGGGTAGTGTGGACGTTAGGGATGCGGGTGATGGAGGTGTTATTCACTGGGGTACTAGTGATGGTCTTGGTAAGGGTGATAGTGATGGTATTGATGGGGTGGTAGGGATGTTATTGGGCAAAAGCAAAAGCAGTCAAAGGAGCTGTTCGAAGGAAAGATGCTTCAGAGAGAAAAAGGTTGTCATATGGAGGATACAGGGAGTAGAAGTCAGATGGAAAACACCTGAAGAGATGGAAAAACTTTAAAAGAAAATGTTTACATATATTCCTGGTGGAAATAAAGTTAGTTTTTCGATGGAATTATTCATCATTCAGTTGGTGTAGAAATTTTGTTTCCAATGACTTCCCGTTTTGAATGAGATATACTGTGTACTCTGACTAACTTCTAAGACACTCCCCAGAGGGCCGTGACAGCTTCTCGTTATGATACCTTAAGAATAACACAGATGGATATATTTTTTTAAGTTTCAAGCACAGGAGTCTCTGTGACCCTTTCTGACTCTGATGGTGCCTGGGAATGTGGGCATCATTCTGTGTCGCTTTTGAATAGTAAAGTATCATCATTAATTCATGCTCTGCACATTTGTAACTTGTGATAAACAAGAACTAAGCCTAAGTTTGCCTACAGGTTTGCTAAACGAATTAATAATGTAAGCCACGCTGCAGGGGCAGTGTTTATTTACCTCAAGGGTACCTGCTTGTTCCAGCAGTTTGGATGCACCATCACAAACTGAGAGGCTAATTACAAATTGCTCTTACCTCTTTATTAAAGCAGATCTCTGAAGGCTCACTCCTTGGGAGCTTTTGTGTTATCCTTGTTTACATTTCTGTGTATTTGAGTGTGCTGCTAACTGCATCTTTTATAAAGGATTGTAGATTTTACACTTTACAAAATCATTGCAGTCTGGTATTTCCTATGGGTGTGGATTAGTGATGATTACTGTATTTTAAAAGATGTCTACTGCTGTGTAACAAGCCACCCCAAAACATATTGGCTTAAAACAATAGCAGTCATTTATTTTGCTCACAAATCTGCAACTTGGGCAGTACTTGGCAGAGGCAGCTAATCTCCATTTCACATGGTATCAACTGGGTTGTTTGGTGGTAGCTGGGGGATCTACTTTCAAGATGGCACACTCATGGCTGGCAAGTTGGTGTTGGCTATAGGCCTCTCCACAGACTGCTAAGCCTTCCTCAAAACAGAGCAGCTAGGTTCTAAGAGCAGACATCCCAAGAGAAGAAGGTGGAAGTTCATGGAATTTTGATGAGTATACCTTAGAAGTCCCATAAGGGTCCTTTTCACCTACTCATTGGTTGAGGCTGTCATAAGGACCTATAGTGGTTGAAGTAGAGGGGACATGGGTTCCAGCTCTTGACAGAGGAATGACAAGGTTCCAGCAGACCATGTGGAACGAGAGACATTGTTGTGGTCATCTTTGGAAAATACAGTCTGCCACATACATGAATTCCGACATGCTTATGTTCATTTCTGGTTCATTCTTCTACTGGGAGAGGACTTCGAGAACATGTAACAAATAAAAATGAAGGCAAGAAGTAGAAATAAATTCAGTATTGAATATAAGGGTTATTGGACATTGAAGATAATCTTTAAATGTGTAATTCTCCTTAGCTGTTAATGCAAAGCTGCTCCTTCCCTCCCCCTCAAAAAAAACCCATCTCCTATTTGTTACTCAAAGGGATCACATATCTTCATGTGCTCTGAAACTCTCTCAAATCATTTCCATCTTCCAGAAAAACCATCCCAGGGTTCTCCAGGGTATTTACAAAAGAACAATAAAACATTCATTTTTTTAGCACATTGTAATGAAAACCATCCCCAAGTACTTAGTTTAACTGCCTTGTTTACCATGGGAGTTTCAAATGTCATTAGGACCCTGTTATATTTTTGTTGGTCTGGAGTCATGGGAATCACAAAGTATTTTTTAACCAAGGGTTAAAACTAGGATAGGAATGCCCAATGGCACCATCTCAACATTTTGTTAAAGTGCGTTTCATTAATGCTTTGGAAGCCTATGTGTAAATCAGGGAACGGTGGAGGGAAAAAAAGTCACGAATACTGGATGTTAAAGCAGTGTGGTGTGAAGAGAAACATCTGCTCCTGGTTAAATTCTTTAAACTTACGTTCTTTTGACTCACTCATTTAACTGTAGTGCTGAGATTTGAGTTCAATGAAGACTCTAAAGCTGGTTTTCCAGAATGTTCCAGGGAGTCTTAACCCTTGAGTTCTTAACCCCAAGCTTGTAATTCCAAGGTCACTGATATTACCAAAGTATAAAAATAGGGTTTTCCACCTCAGCAACTCCAAAAAGCTGTCTTTTTGGTTTTTTGGGGGACTTACATTGCCTTATCTTAGTGCCTTTGTGAAAAAAGGCCCATGGGTATGCCTGATTATGAGGCATTTTTTACCTCGATAAAAAGTACTGATGTTAACAAATCGCTTATTGCTGCCTCTTTTCTTTTTCCTGAGGGGCAGACTGGGTTTCTTAAGAGATGGACTGAAAACCCAAGAACTGCACATTTTAACAGCAATGCTTTCTTGGGACATGCCTCTGGACCTGCAACCCCCTTAATGTCTCTAGGCCTCAGTTTTCTTCACTGTTAAGATTATAGGAGTAGCAATTGATGTGCCAGTTTTCTGAGTTTCAAATGAATATATAGATAAAACATTATTGGTCCCAGATGGATATTTCCTGAAACTGTAGACTCATAGACGTTTCCACTTGGGGGTAACCTCAGATACTGAGAATTTAATCTCGTACTTATTTGTTCTTTTAATAAATGCCCACGGAGTACTTACTGTGTACCAGGAACAGTTCCAGATGCTGAGGACAAAGCAGGAGGCAAAATAGACAAAGTGCCTGTCCTCATAGAGCTCTCATCCAGCTAGGAAAACCAGTTGTAGGGAGATGGAGTGCGGAACAGCACCCCAAACACAGAGGCATCTGCAAAGTGCTGAGGCCCCCTGATGGGAACAAACTTTGGTGGCGGGGGGTGGGGAGGGTGGGGGGACAATGACAAAGGCTTGTGAAGGTGTCAGGAGTGTGGGATGTGGCCTGAGAGGTGGGCAAGGCCCAGTTCAGGGGCAAGGGTTGTTGGACTCTGTGGGCCGGCTTCAGGTTGGGAATCTTATTCTAAATGGGACACTGTTGGAGAGTTAAAACGAGCAGCCTTAACTGGCTCACATCTTTCAGATACCAGCCTGGCTGCTGTGAGGGCTGTACACAGGCCAGCATGCAGGAAGAAAACCAGCAGAAAGGTGGTGGTGAGGCCAGGGAACAGCGTCTCCAGGAGGAGGGAATGCATGAGTTGCCAGAGAGGATGGGGTGGTGAGGGCTGAAGAGCCTGTGGAATTTGGCATCATGGAGGTCACAGGAGGGCTGGGGGGAGCTGCCCGTGGGGAGGCCGTGCAGAAGCCAGACAGTGAGTGGAGGTGGAATCAGTGAGGCAGGGGTGGGTGGACGAGGCTTACTTTCTCTGTTGTTGATTGGATTCTTTCCTCTTTTTCTTTTTTTAAAAAAAGATAACTTGAATTTAGTTGTATGCTGAGTGAGAGCCAGGAGAGAGAGAGAGGGAGGGAGGGAGAAAGAGAGAGAGAGATTGATTGATTGATTGATTGAGGATATCGAAGCGAGAAGTGGTCCTAAGTAGAGTTGGGTCTTCCAGGGAACCAGAAAACATGAGCTCCATGGCCTGGGTTTTGCCTTAACCAGGTCCCACTGACGCTGGGGACAAAGAGTAGAGGGCCAGAAGAGGACATGGGTATGGGTTTCTCAGCTTCTGACCTCGATTTTGTCTTTAAGTCATCTCTGGAGAATGGTGGGAAAGTGGGGAGAGGGTGGGGCCCAGGAGAGGGGAGAAAGCCTTGGGGAAGCACAAGACAGCTGACCAGGGATGAAGGGAGCCACTGCGGGATGGCCGTGTGGCCTCAGCCTTGGTGGGAGACCTTGAGCCCTCCTCCTTGTGGCCCTGGGTGGATTGGATGGATGTGACATTTGTGGGATGTGTCAGACAGAGAAAGCCAAGGATATAATAGCAGGAGAGTGATGGAAGCAGTGGGTCATGTGCTGGACAGGGAAGGAGGAGAAGGAACAGTCATTTGCGTGCCTCTTAAAGCAGCTTTCTGGGTCTTCACTGCTGGCACGTGGAACTAGGTGACTATATGTCCCAGCTTGTTCAGACAGTCCAAGTTCATGCTTGTCATCTGAGCGTGATTATTATTTCACTTTTTGCTTCAGTTGTTTGACAAATCAGCATCCCGTGGTGTATCACAGAATGCTGCCTCTACTTTTCGTCTCCCATGGACTTCTCACATCCTTTCCCATAGCAAGCGTAGGCTCTTATGACCTTTCCCATGAGCTCTGCAGTTACTTCCGGGCCCCAGCCATGTCCTTTGCCTCCTGTCTCCTTGCTCCGTTACCAACCCCCACCTCAATCCATACCACATCCTGTGGGCAGATTTATTTTCCTTAGGACAGGCCTGATCATGTCACTTTGCTCAGAAGTCATGATGGCATCTCATTGCCTTCAGAATAAAAAGTCCAGACTCTAAAGATGCAAGACTCTGCAATCTAGCCCTGGTATTTCCCAGTACAGCTTAGAGTGTAGGAACATTGTGAATACAGTGCTGAGCAGTGTAACAGGTAGCAATGTGGGCTCTGGAGCCAGCTGCCTAGGTTTGAATCCTACTTGCCCTTTACTAGTTGTCTGACCTTGGGGAAGTTGCCCAACATCTCTGTGCCTCAGTTCTCTAATTTGTAAGACAGGGATAAAAATAATACCTATTATTATTATAAGGATTAAATGAGTTAATCCATGTATAGCCTTTAAAACAGTGTTGGGCATACAATAAGCTCTCAGTACATTGTAATTACAGATTTGCAGCTCAAGCACACTGAACATTTCCTCTTCCCTGCATAACTTCTGAGGCATTCTCGCCCCTTTACTTTTGCTAGCCCTGTTTCTCATAGGAATCCTTCTCCGAAACCATTTCCGTATGCACAGATTTTACCTGCGGGTAAGGTTAAATCCATGGTTACCAATCACGGATTTTGGCAGCCACAGAACTAACAGACTGGGACGGCTGGCATGCATTCTTTGACTCCCACGGGACTATGACGAAAGTCTCTTTAAATGCTTTGCTAACATAATGTTTTGAGGTTTGATTTATCAATTTCCTTGTGGGTGTGCAGCAGTATTTAATGGAAGCCTGGGGGTCTTGCAGCCTTGGAGGGGGGCAGCAGACTCTCCTGCCAGTTCTTTTCCTTAGTGGTCCTACTTGGATAATGACAGTTCTCATGGGCCAAGGTCGTCTTTGCTCCAGAATCCTGTTCTGAGTGCAGACAACCACACGTATGTTGAATTCTGCTGATGGGCATACACTGAGGGAGACTGGGATGTTCTGGGCCAAGGAAAATCTGCCAGAGGTGATTCCTGACTACTCCAGCATGTTGACTCTTTGACTGTGCCCTCCTGGTCAGGGCATGCATCTACTATGACAAACTACTCTGTGCAGTGGAATGGCTGGGGTTGGCTTGGTGATTCAAAAAAGAGTTCTTAGTAAACAACGTTGAGCAGACCGGAAGGAGATATGCAAAGATATCCTCTGTAAAGTAGAAGAATGCTGTGTCTATGCATACAAATAACCTAGAGCACTGACACCGAAATTTTGACTGAAACATTTTGACTAAAACAGATGTGGACTTACTTGCATAGTTTTGTCTGGCATAAATATCAGTTGCCTTATATGCTCTTCTTCATTTTAGTATGTGTGAGTCATGAGCAAATTTCACATTTTATTTCATACCAGGTGATATATATATATATGAGATAGATATTTAAATATTTATTTTGTCTGCCCTGAAATTCTTCTTTTGAGAGCTTCTTTGTTCTGCAATCCAATTAGATGGTTTCCAAGGGAGCCACCATGTACCCTGGTCAAAGTCAGTTGGCCCAGAAGTGGACATCTGACCTAAGCTGGGCCAATCAGAGCCCTTCCCTGGGATCTTTTGCTTTGAGCAACCAGGAAGTTTAGACATTCTACCTCCAGTGATTAAGCTGTTAGCAGGAAAACTCAGAAGGTGGCAATGGACATATTTTCTGCTACATAGAAAAAATTAGTCCTAGATAAGAAAGAAGAATGATGCCAACAGAGAAAAGTAGGAATGAAACTTGGAGCAAGTGTGCTGACAGTGCTGAGACACTGGTTCCAGGTCTTCTTAAGTCCAGCTCTGGCCCCACTGTGCTGACCACTTAACTGTTCTTGGAGAGACCATTGAGTTGTTCCTCACAGGCAGGACCTTCCTTGTTCACTTCCCATCTGTATCTGTGATTTAGAGTTTTGACACTGGATTGGAGCCTCCTGGTGGATTGGGTTTCAGGGAGCACTAAAAGCCATCTGAAGATCTGTGGGGGAAGGGGCTTTACTGACACCTCTCAGTCCTACCAATCCCTAATTCCCATGCACTTCATTTGCCATGAATGGTGATATAGGCAAAGTCTCAGTGAAAGAACTGAGTCCATTAACACAGATAATGTAGGCAAATGATCCTTTGATCAGAAATCCCTGTCCTGAACTGAGCTACCAAAGGATGAATCTGTTCTCTGCTTCTGCTAGAAGGCTGTGTTTCACCTCTTTCTTTTTGTTTTTTCAGGAGATTACAGTTTGCTGAGTTCTTACGGTATTTCTCAAGCTTCCCTCTAGTCACCCCTAGTAGCAGAGGAGAATAAATGGATACCTCTTCTCCTCAACTCAGCCCTGCCAGGGATCTGAGGACAAGCTGCGGTTCCTCAAACTTGAGTACAAACAGTTCAAGAAGGATGGAATAAAACTCTTCAGAGTCCCTCAGTTACCCCTTGAGTAAGACCAACACACATTAAATTCAAGAGGGAATAGTGCCTGTTTAATATTAAATTCAAGAGGGATAGTGCCTGTTTAACTCACTGCTGTTTGCCCAGAACCTAGTGCCCAGCATACAATTGGTATTCAGTAAGTAGTTATGGAATGAATAAATGAATATTAGTATCTCCATTTTATAGATGAAGAAACTGAAGCGAAAATAAATCAACTGATTTGACCAATAATATAACTACTGAGTAGCAGAGCCAGGTCCAAAGCTTTTAAGTCTTCAAACCCTTTGTCCAAGGGTGGATTCTAAGACCTCTCAGTCGCTAAAAGAGAAAACCACAACAGCAGAAAGTTTACATGATCTTTCCTTGTGGCCCCAAAACGGAGCTAAACATCCAGCAGTGCCTGGCAAAGCTTCCCATCTCTGCAGCTAAGTGTTAACATGTCAAAACTAAAGGCAGCTTCAGATGTGAGCTCAAACCCGTGTTATTTTTAAGCCTCCCTTTTCAGAAAGTTGTACAAGAGTGTAGGTGACAAGATGAGAAGGGTTGTGTGTGTCTGATAAAATATTCACTGTAAAGACTCACATGTAACTGCAACCTAGGACGGCATTTTTGTGCCTGTTCTTGACATCTAGGGCATGCCTCTGCTGTGGGCTCCCTGCGTGTGCTGTGTATGTTTTCACGGATCAGTGGCATGTGAGTTGTGAGGGAGGGCCGGAGTGGGCAGTGGTCTGATCTAGGATATATAAGTATATGGATGTGAGTCCAGGATTTACTCCATCTTATATGCCTCAGAAATCACTGTCAAAAACTCTATTATTCAGTATTTTATGTGATTTACTATGCTCTATAGCAGAGCTACCCAATAGAACTTTCTATGATGATGGATATGTTCTATACCTGCACTGTCCATGGGGTCATCACTAGCCACAAGTGGCTGGTGGGTGCTTGAAGTGTGACTCATGTGACTAAGGAGAGGAATATTTAAATTTTATTTTGTTTGAATTAATTTAAATTTAAATAGCCACATGTGGCTAGTGGCTACCATATTGGACAACACAGCTCTCTCTTTTTTTTAGCAATAAGTTTCTGATTCCCAGCATTAATCAGCTCATTAGTTACAGGCATTTCATTAAGTTTATTATATAACTTGTAGAAAATAAATCCATCAGTTATAGATATAACCTCCCTTACCTGGTGTGTAGCAGTTCTCCTCAAAACATAGTGGGGGAGATTTCCTTTACCTGGGCCAACAGTGATGGCTGAAAGCTTCCCTACCACACTTCAGCCTCTCATGTAGGACCTGGAATCAATACCAGATGAAGTCCTAGTTGTCTTGTTTCTTTTTGGGGCTCGCTGTCATTTGGGAGCCTGTACCCATCTTTTATTTCATGCCTAGTCAGGTTTAGATTTAGAGATCTCCATCAACTTGCCCTATGCTATCTTATTTCCCCCTACCTCCTGGTGGGGAGAGAAAAAACTGATTATTTTAAGGAACTGGCTTATGTGATTGTGGGGGCCAAGAAGTCTGACATCTGCAGGGCAGTCCGGCAGACTGGATATTCAGGTAAGGACTGGTGTTGCAGTCTTGAGTTTGAAGGGGGAAAACCCAGGGAGAATTTCTGTGTTGCAGTCCAGAGGCAGAATTTTTTTCCTTTGGGAAATCTCAGTCTTTGCTCTTAAAGCCTTCACCTGATTGGATGAGACCCACCAAATAATGGAGGAATCCACTTTACCCAAAGTCAACTGATTGTAAATGTTCATCACACATTTAAAAAATACCTTTACAGCAACATCTAGACTAGTGTTTTACCAAACAACTGGTCACCATAGTTCAGTCAAGTGGACGCAAAACTAACTGTGACACCATCCTCTTTAGAGTCAGACAAAACAGTCTTGGAAGTGTCTCTGACTCTTTCCCCACGCTCTCTACTACAGGCTGTGGGCACTCCAATCCCTACTGACCTGTGGGCAGGAGGCTTTTCTCTTCCTTTTCCTATGTTCCATATAGCCTTCATTTTTACTAAATCCAACCTGTGTCTCACTTCTTTCTGATTTCTCACCCCGATTGACACACGTACTCTAAAGCACAAATATGTATATCCGCATGCACGTAGAGCATATCGCACTCATCCTTAGCAACATGGTATTCATTTTGGACGTAGAAACAGACAATGCATCCTAGAAATCTAATGTCATATTGTTATTTTTAATAAAAACGATTCCTCAAATATATAACCAAAGATTTTTTTTTACAATGAGTTGTGACTTTTTATATAACTAAATCTTTTTAAAGAAATATTTTTCACATCATGATTCCTGATGACAGTTACAGTGGACCTTGTCCTTACTCATTATAGAGCAACTGAGTGAAGCTGTGGATTAATCAGAACAGCCATGTTTAATTTTCAGTGTCTAAACCAGACATTGTTACTCCTTTAAGTATTTGGGGCAGGTGGGTTCTTACAGGGAGCAGAAATGAGAAGAAGGTGGGTGAGGGTGTATTTCAGTTTAAACAGGCATCCACCTGGGCATCTTGGCACAGGTCAGATTATGTGAAGTGGGAAGAATGGTATCATTCCAGGTCCTACGTGAGAGGCTGACGTGTATCATTGAAGTGGTATCAGGTTGGGCTTAGGATACTCCGAGTGAAAGCCAGGCATGGCTTTGGGTAGCTCTGTGAGGTTTGACCAGTCACAGAATGTCTTAAGCAGTTTCCTCTTCTGTAAGGTATGATTTTGAGGCCTAAGGGAATACATGTGAAAGTTCTCTGTAGAAGAGTTGTGCAATGTTAATAGTTGCTGTTTCCTGTAATCGCTGTTGTTAGAGATGTTGTGGGCATGCGTGGGAGTCTGTGGGGAGCTCTGTGGCTGAGGTGACCTGGCTCCTCATGATCTCTTCTTCCATGTTGATTTGGTTCCATGCTCATGAAGACCTTGGAAGGTCACTTTATGGAGAATGAGGAAGTAATTCCAGAAACACTGGGGGACAACTGTGGTAGGGTGTGGTGAACAGATACACTGGATTAGAAACAGGGAAGAAGATACTGTGATTCCAGCTGGAGAGACCAGATCGACAGTGGACCCGTCAGCTGTGATTGTCTGCTATGTAGGTCTGATCTTCCAAGGAAAGCCAGGGCTAGGGGTTCACACTTAGGAATAATGAACATCTGATTTGTAGCTAAACCCATGTGAGTGGAGGAAGTCACCAAGGGGAGTGTAGAGTGGAGGAGAGCTGGTAGCCGGGGATGAACCCTGAAGAATACATCGCATGCCCACCACCATGATGAACGTGAGACTGGCTCAGTGAAGGTTACTCATGCAAGAATGAGAAGCAGGATTTAATTTAGCCATAAGTACACAGTCAAATGACTTTCTGAAAAAGAGGAAAGTGTCTATACTAGGGTAAGACAGAACCATAAGAGTCGGGGCCCCTAGGTCTAGCCAAATACTGATCTTCATAAAATCCAAATGTGGTCGTCTAGTTAAAAAGGACTAATCACCCTTCCTGGTAAACAATTTGGCAGCCTCTACCAAGCCTTTGAAAAGTTAATATCCCTTCAGTCATTCATTCTACTTCCAGGAATCTATTCAAAAGAAATAAGCAGAGCTACAAATATGCTTCCTCTTCTTGGGGGTGTGAATTTCCCTGGAACACATAGGATAAAGGCAGCATTTAACTTTGATGTTTTTAAAGTTTGGATTGTAGGCAGCACTATGGTATAAGATACAAAATTTGCACTGAAGTTGAAGGTAAAAGATGAGCATTCAAAGAAATCTTGCAGTTTTCCTCAGACTCCCACTCTCCTCTGCTCTTGAGGTTATGACTGGGCGGGGGAGTCGGATATGCTGGCCTGCAGGGTGAACTCAGAGCCTTTGTGGGCATGGATCCAAGGCCATATGTGATCCAGTTCTTGTTATGTCTAGTCAAGCCTCATTTCTGGGGCTCCTCTTGATTTCTCATGTCATGTTCCAGAAATATTTCTAGAAATTTCCTCAACACACCAGGGTGTTGCATACTGTCAAGCTTTTGCCCATCATGATCCTTCCTTGCCTTTACATGGATTGCCCTCTCCTTTCCCTTTACATATCTGGTGAACTCTTATTCATCCTTCAAAGCCTTCGGCAGAGTAGATCCCAAATAGGTTTTGTCTAGCATGGGATTTTGGAAAAAAAATTGGATTTGAATACTTTAAGGTGAGGCATACATGCTCCAGTTCTGCCACATTTCTTACTCTTCGTTTTGTGTTACAACATGTCATTTGTTACATCGCTGATCCACTCTGAGAGACTTTTCTCAATCTCCCCTTCAGGCAGAAATAATCACCATTGTCACTGTCATTTCTACATCTTCACATCCATTACTATATTATCCTCCATGAGGAATTTTTACAGTATTTACTTTTTCAATTCTAAAAGCAACATTCATGCCCCTTAGGTAAATTTGAAAATTACACAGTAATAGAAAAAAAATCACTCATAGCCCCACTCCCCAAATACAGTGCTGTTTTCATTTTGATGACTGTTTTTATGCACAGTTTATGTATGTGTATTACATAGTTGTCATAATAAAGTCTATGAAGTTTAGAATCTTGACTTTTTACAAGTCATTATAAGCATTAATTGTTCTATGATATTGTAATTATTTTTAAAGTCTGTTCACAATAATTGGCCAAATCTTCTTGAGGATTGGGGATCCTATTTTACATTCCTGGTACCTAAGCACCATGTTGGTCTGGGCCAGTGTAGGGGCTTAATAAATATTTGTTGAATTCTACAGCTGGAAAATTAATGGCTCCATCCGTACCTTCCAGGAGCTCATTTTAAGAGAGAATCATTCATTCAACAGATATTTCTTGAGGACCTGCTATATGTCAGACATCGTTCTATTACTGGGGATGCAGCAGTGCAAAATACCCCGGCCCTCATGAAATGTATATTCTAGAGCAGTGATTCTCAAACATCAGGCTGCACTGGAATCACTTGGAGGACTTCTTAAGACACAGATTGCTGGATACCACCCTCAGAGTTTCTGACTGAATAGGTCTGTGGTGGGGCCTGAGAATTTGCATTTCCAACGGGTTTCCAGGGGATGCTGATGCTCTGGTCTGGGGACCACACTTTGAGAACCCCTGGCCTAGAGGATAAATTTGCAGTACAATATGGCAAAGGAATATGGTTGTCTGGTTTGTTGTGAGAGAAGGGCAGATGTCTGTGTCCAAGCCTCTCCAATTCCTCCAGTCCCAGTGAGAAAGGGGAGAGCTGGGATGATGTCCTGTGTCTGGAGTCCTCGCCCCTTCACTCTAGATGACAGCGGTCTCTGCAGGGTCGCAGAAGTTGAGGACTGATAAGGAGAGAGGTTAGAGATACTGTCTTTGTGCGCCATCCTTTGGCGCACTTGCCATATGTAATGTCTAAACTAAGCTTCAGTGCAACTGAAAAATGTGTGTTTTCACTCATTTTATACACGAGAAAACTGAGGCACAGAAAGTTTATATAATCTACTCTGGTTCCCCAAGACAGTGAGTCACATATCTGGGGCTCCACGTCAGGCCTTTCCAAAAGCCTTTAAACTTCGTGCTATTTCCATGACTCTGGTTGAGACTGGCCTATGGTTGAGCCCTCCATGGAAGCAGTTATTAAAATGCTTCAGTAGTCATAGCTGTTTCCTCTGCAGTAAGAGAGTAGTAACAGAAGTTAGTGCAGGTGTCTCCTCATTTCATTCGAGGGCCGTAAAACCCATTGCCTTTCTCTTTTGGCGTATGTTGCCAGAAAGCTCAGAAGTATGCTTTGCATACAGTGGCTTTCCTCAGCCTCCAAAGTTCTTTGGTATAATTATTTCCCCGCTATTTTCTTTTAAAATTTGTGTTGCTGTGCCTTCTTTTAGGAGCTTTATAGAATAATTTTTAAAATAGGTGGATATCATAGATTAATGAGGGAAAAAAGAAAGTTTCAGAATGGAATGGATGGCTTTAAGATTTTTTTGTGTTTTGTTTTTTAACTTTTGAAGAGTGAATCGAGCCAACTCTGAGTATATGAGTGGACACATACATGCCTGCAGACATGTATGTAGTTGATGCCTTGACGTGTGTCCACTGAGTTGTGATTAAAAGAATGAACTTCGGCCCAGTCCAGACCTGGTTTTGCACTCTGGCTTTGCACTCACTGCTTGTTTTATGACTTTAATGTCTCTGGGCCCCAGTGTCCTCATCTGAAATGGAGACGGTGATGCCAGGCAGCGTCATTGAAGGATGAAATGGTTTGTTGTTTTAACTTATGTAAAATGCCTAGCTCAATGTCTAGACATAGTAGGTCTATACCATAGACAGTAATTACTACTATTGTTATTTTATGTCTAGCACAGGCTAGGATTTAAAGAAAGACCGGACTGCACATTTGCAACTGCAGTTTTCCAGGTTGTGCAGTGTGGAACAAAAACGACTTTCCATTGAATGTCAGGGTGGTTCTTCCGAGGAGAGCTGTCAGGGCTGCTTCTCCTTTAGAGAGAATAGCTCCATGCTGGCAAAACTGACTCTCAAATGAGGGCAGATTATCACTGCAGAGGCCTCAAGATTTTCTGAGGTCATCTGCTTAGGGCTTGGTGACTAAGACTTAGACAACGCTGAGGTCTGCACCGCCTTATTTATTTGTAAAATGACTTACGCATCCTTGCCTGGAAAGTCCCCTAAAGTCTACCTTCTGGCTTTGGCTGGCTCTTGCTTTATTTTATTAGGTTATTATTTTCCATTTTTCTTTCAAACTTATGACTTATACTCAATCCAGTTGCCTTGGGCTATGTTTTAGGGAAAGGGAGAGTTCAAGTACCTCGGTACTCCAGGTGGGTGTTCGTCCCCCATCCCGTTGGTACAGGGAGTGAGAAGGAACCATCACCTCGCTGCTGGATGGTGTGGACCAGGACTTGGAGAGCCAAGAGTCAGTCTGTGGCTGTAGGCTGGGCATGATCTGTGGGCTCCGTTGACCTTCCCTAGGCCTGAGAGCACCAGGGAGCAAGGTGCCCATCAGATGGTACATCTCAGGGAGGTTGTGCCCACAGCCTTGGCACAGGGGTGATTTTCCCACCTCTGCCCTTCTCTGCCAAAACTATTGTCCAAAAAGGAAGCTCTTTGGGCCATAAAATGCCATCTGTTGTTTGCATATGGTTATATAGACAAGCTGTAGTTATACAGTAGTCTGATGAGCAGGAAGTCAGTGATTCATCCGAAAAAAAGTAACCAAAAAAGAAACCAAACTCTTAACAAAACGAACTTCCTCTTTCAAACTCTTTGTTTAGAACTTTTTCTAATCTCTTTAAAAAATGTTAATAAGGATGAATGCAGTGTTTCAAAGTGGTGATTTCAACCCTTCAAAGCCAAATGCTGTATCTATCCATCAGACAACATAGTTAAACAAACAAACAAAAAAACCGTCTTCAGACTAGGGTGTGGGGGCAGGTGCCCCTGAGGACATGGGGCTCCTGCCAGCTTGGAAATCTTCCCGTGCCCCTGAAATAGCCTCGCAGGCCTCGGGGAGGCGCTTTGCACACTGCACATGTCCCTTTGATAGACCATTCCATTCACTTGGTTCCCTTCCTTTTGTTTGCCTCACAGATCCAGGAGGCTGCAAGCCAGGGCCTGAAATTCGTTGGTGTTATACCTCAGTACCATTCCCCTGTGAATTCAGCAGGCAGCAGCGCTCCAGTGTCTACTGCCAACAGCACCGAGGATGCCAGAGATGCAAAAATCGCACGTGGGGATCACGCGTCACTGGAGAATGAGAAGCCGGGGACTGGGGACATGTGCGGTGCTCTGGCTGGGGGAAACCAAAGCCCAGAGCCCAGCTCAGGCCCCAGAGGGGAGGTGCCCATCGCCGAGCAGCCCAGCTCACCCTCCGGAGCGGGAGATGGTGGAGAACTTTCACCACGGGGGGTGAGCAAGACACTGGATGGACTGGAGAGCGACCCCTTGGAGGTGCATGAAGAGCCACTCTCAGGGAGTAAGTATGTCAGCACTGGGAGTTTTGACCCACTTAAAGAGCAGTTAACAGCTTTTCATTAATTCCCCCATGGTATCTCAGAGAAAAAGGAATGGAATTAGAGTGTAGAGACAGCAGTCCATCAAACAGGAGAAACTTTATCAAGCAGTTATCTGTGCCACCTGACTGTTTACTTACTGAAGTTGTGACTTCTGGGGAGTACAGAACCACATGAAATTGACTTACAGTTTGCTCCAAAATGTCGCGTTTGAAGTGGATTCTAGACTCTGAGTTCTTTTATCTCCTGTGCTCTCGAAATTGCCCTTGAATTATCCAGCTTTCACACAGGAAGTGTCAGCCTGCCAGGCACCAATGAAAACCTACACACCACTTGTTAAAATACCTGCCTAAAGCAAGACATTTTACAGCTGAGCAAACTGGAGTTTAGAGAGGAAATCTGTTGCCCAGTCTGGAAATAGGCAGTTCGGGCCTGTGAATCCAGGTGGACTTACCCACCATCCCTTCTTTCCTGTGTGATAGACTAACAAGATTTACTGAGGCCCTTAACAAGATTTACAGGGAGCAAAGTTTCCCTCCGTTTCTCTGTATTTCCTTTTGCTCTACTTTCTTCCAGAAATCGACCATCCATACTTCCCCCCTTTCTCCAGGAAATCTAGCATCCAGTCATTTCCTGAGAGCAAGGTACTGGCATGAGCCATGTGGCCCCTTCTAGCCTTTGGAAGGCGAACAAGTATGAAGACTGACAGAAGACCCCCAGGGCTTAGGACGGCTTTCTGTTTAGGCCTTTCTGGCTGATCTCCCTGGTTAATATTGTTATTATCATTTATTTACTAATTCTTGAAATTAGCCTCTTACAAGTGATAATGAACAGGTGATGCTTTGAGAAGGGAAAACAAGGAGAAACAATTTATTTTGTTACATCAGAACTTCTTGAGAAGAAAATTATGGGACGGTTAATTCCAGGGGCTTATTAGCAAAGTTGACTTAGAGGGAGCTATTGGAGCTGCCTCAGTGCTGTGATATAGTAAGACTAATCAAGGCATTGAGCCTTCTTACTACGCACTGAAGTAGAGCCCTTTATTTGTGTGATTTTTCGCTGTTTGAGGCAGATGCCTGCTGCCCTCATGGAGTAGCTGAACATGCATTTAAGCTCAGTGTGTCCTCCTCATGAACACCCAGGTCTTAGTCCAGAAACCTCCATCTTCTCATGGAGGTTGGGCTGGATGTGTGTGCTCTGAATCCTGGGCGGGAAGATGGACCTCATTGGAGTCCTTCTCTAAGTCCAGGACTGTGGGAGGGCGAGGGTCAGGCCAGGCAGAGGCCCCCAGGAGAAAGGGCAGGAGTGATGAAGAGGTGGGGAGCATGGTGCTCAAGAATCTAGCATCTGTTTACATTCTAGCCTGCCTTCCGTGCCTCAGTTTCTCACTCTGTGAAATAGGGATAGAACGATAGTTTCTCATGGAAAGGTTAAAGATGTACATTTAAAGCACTCAGCACTGTTTGACTCATGAGTATGAGCTGCCATTATTGGGGTACAGGCTCGTAGTCCTGATGCTTGACCTCTACCTCTCATGGAATCTTGGCTTTGAGAAAGGAGGCATTTACTACTGAGGTTTCCTCAGGAGTTTTCAGAACCTTCCTGTGTTCCAGAGCCCACCTTCCTCCGAGACTCCTTCCAGACTTCCTGCCTTCTGTGAGAGGATTATTCACTGGAACCTCCCCAGGTGCCCAGGACCTTCCTGCTACCCTGTGGCCACTCACCTCCCTCACCCAGAATCTCGCCTGATGGCTGAACACACAGAAAAATTGACACCCAAAGCATTTTGGCTCCTATCCCATCACCCAAGTCCCTGTTCTCTCCTGGAGAAACAGACCCTGCCGGGGAGGAAGGGGTGAATGCGTGTGTTTCCGGAGGTGTTCAGCCCACCAGTGGATGAGAATTTCAGCTCTGCAGGGGTAGGCCGGGAAAAGGGATTAAAGCCTCCTTCGAGCCCAGTCTCCCTAGGCAGGTAGACACTGCCTGTCTCTACACATAGAGCAGTCCCTTTATCTCTGCTCGGGCTGCAAATCTCTGGAATTCAGGCAGCTCACTGTATCCCTTTCTCCTCCTTTGGTGGAATAAATGAGCCTTTGGGTTTTTCATACAGGGATCATTTCACATATAAGCCTTTCACTGGTCACGATGGCAGTCACCCTCCAGGTGCACTGTTCTGTGTCCTCCTTGTGTTATCTCAGTTACTCCTCACAAAAGCTTTATGGCAGAAGATGCTATTACTATGTCCATTTTACAAATAGGGAGCGTCACCTTTTATACCCCCATACAGTTAAATTTCTTCATCACAGCTTGAGCATTTGGCCTCCCTGAAGGCTGGACGTCCAGGGACCCTGTCCCCACTGGTTGTGACCCTCACCTGACCCCCGGCCTCTCTCCTCATCTCTCTCCCGGGAAGTCCACTCCCCATCACTCCCCCACAGGCGCACACAGTGCCCCCAGACGCCCTCCCCACTGCCCGCTCAGCTCCCAGCTTGCCTTCTCTCCGGGCCCCCTAAGGACGCTGAAGTGTTTTTACTCCTCTTCTGCCAGGTGGGCTTAAATAGGCAATCACAGCAACACAATTAAAAAAAAATCCAGAGGGAGTCTCCCTCCTCTTCCCTCCGTCTCCTCAGTTAATTTATTTCCTTTAGAGGAGGCCTTGGGGAGAGGAATCTAGGCAGTGCCTGCTCAGACAGGACTTTCCAGTGGATTCTCTGTGCGGAAGCAGGGGCAGGTCGTGTCTCCCCATCTCTGCGGGCTCTGCGCAGCCGTCACGCCTCCTTGCCCCTGCAGGTTCTGGGGGAGGCCCGCCGCGTGCCGTGTGTTCCTCTTCCTGCTTGCTGACTTTTGTTTCCTGGTCTAGGGGAATTTCCTTTTGGTTGAAGGTCCATGCTGTGCCATGGACCACCTGAGCCTGTGCAGGGACAGCCTCAGCATCAAACGTTGCCACAACTTCCATCAGAGAAACCAGGAGGCTAGACAGGTTCACGAAAATTCTAATCATTCTCACTGTCACCAAAATAATAAGTCTTCCAAGCACTGCTCTTCCTACCCTGCACCTCCTCACTTAAAATGCTTAGAAATGTCAGCCAGAAACCCCAGCCTGTGATGCCAATCACATTTCTGACTGAGAGGATTTTATTCAGTAGCCCTCCCTGGCTGCCAGCTCATTGTGAATGGCCAAAACCTGGGGGTTGGGCTTTCCTGATGTAAGGGCTCCTTCCCTCCCCACTCCCTCGGGATAGTTGGACCCCATGATGCGGCCCCCTCCCAGATCTGACACCTGCCACCATCTCTCTGGCCTTTTACTCAGTCCATTAACAAACAGCTATTGAGCTCCCACCCGTGGTCATCAGCCCCTGCCTTCTGTATCCTGATGAAATTAGTCTCTTGTTAGATTTGGGAAAGAGCCCAGGGTTTGGGGTTTGAAAGACTCTTGGCTGTGCCACTTACTGGCTTGTGATTTCTGGGGGATCCACTTAACGCTTCTGGGCACAGAACCAGTGCCACCCCCTCCCATCAAGGTTGGGAGAGTCACATGAGATGGTGAAGGTGAAAGGCCCTTATAAATAAGGGATACATGCCTGTGGCTGCTGTCATCCTTAGAGGGTGGATTCCCGTGGATTGCTGTGCATGCAGTGGTCCCTGCACTTTGCCTTTCCTGCTGCCCTGGCAAGTGGGCCTCACGCTGGCCCACAGGTGCCCTGCTATTAGTACCCAAGCCTGAGCGAAGCTTGAGCAGCCTTGCCCAGATCTAGGCATCTGGATGGAGCAGCCTGGGGCCCTTCTACCCTCCTGCCCTGCCTCGCCACCATGGTGCCCACTGCCTCCCTTCCCAATGCAAACCTTTCTGCTTAGTCCCTTCTGCCCATGACCTCAGCAGCCTGCAGTCCCCACCCAGTTTGGGCTGCCCAGCCAAGTGTGATGCCACTTGTTCCTTCCAGTGCAGCTAATGACCAGCTGCCTCCTCCTCCTCCATCTAGCCCTTGGAACCCCAGATTTTCAGCTAGGCTCTAAACTCTTCTCTCCAGACCACAGGTCTCCTGGGACAGCAGGGCCCAGCCAGTCCCCTGCTTACCCTCAAGACCTGGGCTCTCTGGGGCCCCACCTGAAGGCAAACTGCAGCCTTCCATCCTGTGCCTGAGTCCCCATGCCCAGGCACAGACCTCAGGGCCGGACACCTGCCTCTTTCCTCCCCACTCCCTAGTAGCCTGGCAAGGCCTGAATGGACCAGGCTCCCAGGCCGGCGGGACTCAGCCACCCCCACCCTTGGGCCCCACGCTCCCTTAACCTGCCCTCGCTTTCTCCTCTGGTTGGCTTAGAGGTCAATACAGTGAACATATGTATAACAGGAGGGATCTAAATGAGACAAGGTGGGGGAAAGGGAGAGACGAGAAGACAGCCCCGATGCTCCTTGGGTGCTCTGCCAGTGCAGTCCTTCAGCTACTCCCAGAACGTTCTCAACCCCTTTGGGACTCACTGTCCCATGTCTGGAAAAATCTTCCAGCTGGTCATGGCGGAGTCACAGAGCAGCTGAGAAAATTTAAACAAACATGGGGCTTCTTTTTGGAATCTTTGGTGCTTGCTCACGTGAGGATGTGTGTTGGAGAATGAGAATATTAAAACATCAAAGGACATCACTTTTGGACAGTTTCTCTTGGCTGGTTTCCATGTGGGTAGAGAAAGGACTGACTGGGGACAAGGAGATGATGGGACAGAGGAGTGTACAAGGGTTATGCATATGCAATCAGGTTTCTCCCAATATTTCATCGCTGCTGATGCTTTGGAGGCTCTTCGTTCCAATGCTGTTTCCTTTTCCTGAGAAATTTATTTCTGTCTCTGGCTTCAGTCTGGCCCCCTGGGGAGGATCAAGCCGGGAAAGCTGTCAGCACCGTCTACCTTTTCTGAGGGTCTCTGTCTTCCTCCACTGCACCCCCAGCATTCTCACTTCTCCTTTGGTCTTCCCCTTTTTCTGGTTCATTACGCATTTGGGAAAGTTGTGTTTTTGTCTTGCCATTGAGTGCCACTTCCTTCTGTGTGATCAAGTGTTACCATGTAGTTTTGGACTTTGGCCACTTCCAAATTCCCCACCTACTTCTCCCATACAGAGGCTGTGATTTTTTTTCTTCTTCTTCTTAATTCATTTGCATTTGTGCTTGACTGTAGCAGGCTGTAGCGAGTGGTGCTGTGGCCCATGTTGGGGTCACCTTTGGACAGCTCTGGCCAAGCCCACAGCTTCCTTAGCCTCTCTACCTGCAGACATTCTCGGGAATGGGCCCTGGGGAATGAATGATTCAGGAGTGACTTTCAGTTTATGAGGATAAATGTCCCACGTTCCTTGCCCTTGGTGGGTGAATCTGAGGTGTGTTTTACATAGTATCTCAGGGCCCCTGTTGGGATTGAGCCCTAGTTGCCCCAGCGGTAACGTGCTCTTCAGTGCATTCATTCACTGGTATCATCTCCATCTCCTCCCTGTTTTCCATTCCTACTCCTTCCCTCTTTCCTGGGATCTCTTCCCAAATAAACTACTTGCACAGGAAAGCTTGCAGGGTCTGCTTTAGAAGGAATCCAAATAAACCCAGGAACTCACTAAAACCTTGCTTATCCTCTTGCCCTCGGTAGCTGCAGCTTTTAATTGAACCCGTGACACCTAGGACTGGAAAACACCCGATCATCCAGTTCACCTCCTGCCCACCCCAGCCCCAATTTATGGCTGGATTCCCTCCATTACGAACCTCCTCTGTGTCGCTCCATTTCTACAGTTTGTATTTTGAACTCACAAACTAGTCTAGTGATTGCCAGCTCCATACACCAATACCTAATTTCTGGTGTGGAAGTACTTCTGGCCTGGGGATGGCTTCCTGAGTAAGCAGGAGGGCTGAGAAAAGCAACTTGGGATGGGGAGGATGAACAGGCTAGAACTGGTGTTGAAAATCCAGGTGCCACTTCCAAAGATGGGCACCTTCCTTTCCTAGTTGTTCTATTGGATGGAAACCCTAAAATGACTGCTGTTTGTTCAGGTATTGCTGATGACAAAGTAATATGGCCCAGCATTGTCCCTAGAGATCTCTGCTGGTGTTCGCTCAGATGGGGCTGTGAGAAGACTTTGTGACCTATATGAGATAATTTTAGATGTCAGATGAACATATTTGGTGTTAATGTGCTTTATCGTCACCCCTTGTTTTTGGCAAGTGGTAGTGGACTGCCGTCACAGTCATGAAACAAAGTTTCCTTAAAAAAAAAAAAAAAGTATTTGTTTAAATAAAGGAAAGTGAGTCCATTTAAAAAAATCAACTAGTACTTGGATACCACAAAACATTGTGAGATACTGAAATTTGAGAAACAGCATCAGAGAGTGTAGGTTCAGGTGTCTCATGCAGGGAACATGAATGTGCTTTGTCCTTCTTGCTAATGTCAACCATTGTTTATGACCTTTAAATTCTTGTTTCAAAGAAGGGTGGGGATTTTCTTATGATTTAACAAGATATTTTTGGAAACCAAAGCATATTCCTGACTAGCCTGTGTAAGCAAGACTGTTTAAGCTGGGTCAACTGATTGCTTGACTAAATGAGGAGCACAAAAATAGACTCTCAGACTTAGATTGAAATTCCAGGTATTTGCTTCTGGAGGCTGCTACTGCTAACCCATGCCCAGCCGCACGTAGGCAGGCGCGGCTCAGCTGCTGGGTGGCAGTGACTATTGATTGCTGAAGAACTGAGCTATAAATGAAGGAACCGAAAGCTCAGCGCCTCATCCCCAGTGCCTTCTTGGCTGTTTGGACCGACCTGCCACTCCAGGCAGGAACTCTCATTTACGGGAACATATTTATTTTTACATATCAATGATGTATTTTTGATGTACTTGATTAAGTATTATGGGTTCAGCCCCAGGAAACACTACTGCAGTTTATAAATAGTGAGTTCAGGAGTCTACAAGGTTCCTGGAATTAGAGCAGTATTTTTGTTTTTATGTGTCTCTGTACATTTACTTTTTCAAAGACCACTCTCTCCCAAATATGTCTGCTTTTATTTATAAAACACATCTTTGTATGACTTTCTAGAAGCATCTGCTGTGTTCTTTTCTCAAACACCTAGCTGTGCACAGTAATCCCAGATAACAGCTATTCATTATATTCCAGATTAAAAACCTAAGTCTCCCATCAGAAGCCCAACCTTTCAGGTCCATGTTACTTTAAGCCAGCCTCAACTTACTACTTGGAATGAGGCTTTATTATCTGGCAGCAATACAGCCTCACAGAGATTTCAGCATTCATCATATCATTTATTCAGGCTCCTGAGAGATTCCAATAAACCCGATGAAGCAGATTTTTATCATCAGTTGACCTCTTCTCTCCCCACTGCCTTTACAAATCCCAACAGAAATGGAGATCTTCACCCTTTTCAACAAACCGAAAAGCCATCAGAAGTGCCGGCAATACTACCCTGTCACCATTCCTCTCCGTGTCTCCAAGAATGGCCAGACAGTGAACGGCTTGGACGCCAACTGGTTAGAGCACATGAGCGACCACTTCCGGAAAGGAGGCATGCTGGTGAACGCCGTCTTCTACCTTGGAACGGTGAACGGTATGTTTGGAATTCACAGTCCTTGGTGGCCCTTTGTGAACTTTGCTTCTAACTCTTGAAATCTTAGTCCCTCTTCAGAGCCTGCTTCACTCAGAAAGCTCTGCAGCCAATAACCATGCTGCATTTTATTTCTAATTAACACATCTTGAGGAACTTTCCATAAAGCCCAGGGCCTGTGCTCTCTAAACCTCTCTAGGAGTCAGCCAGGTATCTTCTGAAATGACAGAGAAAGTGGAGTGATTCTATTTCATGGAAGGTGGCCTCAGTCTCTGTTGCTTTTAAAGGCTTTTAAAAAGATTGTTCCCTGGATTTGTTAATTACCCCCTGGGATTGTGCCATTCCAAAGTGCAAATTGTTTGTAGACACTATTACAGTTGAAGTAGCAGTAGCAGCACCTTGAAATTAACAGCAGAGAAATAAATTGAACAGCCTGGTTTCTGTAAGCTTCACTGAGACACACACTGTTCCCAGGTCTCCCAGCACCCGGTACGCCCTCCCCAGTAATGTGCTGTCTCTAGTGGTTTGCTGCATGGGATAGCACTATTGATGTCAGCTCTCCTAAGGCAGAAAGTCTGCCCACAGTGGGAAAATGTGTCAAACAAAGAAAGGGCTTTGGGTTAACGAGAAGGCAAGTTGAGTCACCAGGGTGTGTCAAATCTGGGAGGCAATTTGGGGAGTGGGACCAACGTGCCAGCACGTGCGTATCCTGAGGGCTGCCAGTCAGCAAGATTCCTAAGTGAAACGTAACACCAAATTTGTCAATCCCAGCAAAACCTGGCAGGGGGCGTCAACAGTACCGTGTGTTGTTGTTGAGCCGTTTTCTCTCAAGCATTAGCAGAGTCATGAACAGAGTTTGGCTTCTACATTGTTTGCAGTCCTTGAAATGCCAGCAAGCATCCTGAGAATGAGACCATTCTGAATTCTAAATGAATGTACTTTAAATCATCCAAAGCCTTAGAACATGATAGAGCACAGACAGGTCTTAATTTTGCATGCAAGTCTCTAAGTATCATTGTCTAATGTTGACATGTTATCATAGTAGCAGCAGGCGTTGTATAGTGTAATGGTCCATAACCATTTGTTGAATGCATGAATGACACAAGAAAGGTGATTGGCTTGTTAAGAATACATCCAGAGCAGGGCTGTCCAATAGAAGTGCCCGTGATGATGGAGGTGTTTGTTCTGTATCTGGGTTGTCCAGTATGGCGGCCACCAGCTGCCTGCGGCTACTAAGCACTTGAAATGTGGATACTGCGGCTGAATAATTGAGTTTTAAAATTCATTTAACTTTCATTAATTTAAGTTTACATAACTCTATGTGGCTAGTGGCTAGGGTCACTGGTCAGTGTGCACTTGGTCAGTGCAGTTCTAGAATATCATGTCTTTAATACAACTAATGTAGGGTTACTTCTGTGCCCTAGTGGCAAGGTGGGTAACTTCTCTCTACGCAAGGAAGTCCTCCATGGGTACCTGCAAAGTTCCCCAAAGCCAGGGGTTGTCACAGTCTGGTTTGAGATGCATCATAAAACACCAGTCGCAGTACATGCTTGGGGCCAACTTGGGACAGATGTTTACAGCCTGACTTACCAGTGTTAGGGGAGGCCAGGGAGGAACCTTTGGCTCCCTGTTTCCTGCAGGGACACCCCATTGCCTGTCTTGGGTTGTGGCAACAGTGGCTCCTTTCATCCCCCTCGGTGCCCATAGATGCTCTCTGTGGCCGTGCATAGTTTTACATTCCTCCCTAGGAAACTGATGGTTAGTTGTTGAAGGTGTATAGGGAGGTGCTGGAGATAGTGGATACCCAAGTGGCCACTTGGAATTTCTTCCCCTCTTAGGAAAACTAGGGCATCAAAAGGAAGGTTTTCTCTTTGACCCCACTGCCTGAGCATGTCAGGGGCCCTAAGACCCCCAAGAAAGAACACCTGGAACGTTCACAAACCCATTTACAGTTCCTCTACCATCATGGTTTGGCGATCAGGGCTGAGTTAGCCCCCTCTACTCCCCGTCACCCTACTCTTCAACCTGGAGTCCAGAAACGCAGACAACTTAGACAGCTTTTTCTTCAGATTTGACTTGAGTGTTTGAAATACTGTTATAGCCTCCCTTGGCTTTAACCGCATTAAATTCATTCTTCCTGTCCTGAAGACAGAACATGAAATTTCCCCTGGCAAGCGCAACTATGAAGTCCTCCACAGGGCCCAGGCATCTTCCTGTATGCAGCCCATATCTTAAAGCTCCACCATAGCTGTTTGTATCTATGTCAGGGAGGGCTGCAAAATTCTCAGAACAAAATGAATTGAAACCCACTCTGATTTTAAACACAATTTCACCCTTTATATGTCTTTTGGGAGGGAGAGTGTGACTGGGAGTAACGCTTACTGGGTTGGGGTGTTTCTGCTCTGGAAAAGTTCAAGGTTTCCGTTGGCCAGGGATGAAATACGTGTGTGTTCTTTTCCCAGAATTAAGAAAAAAAATGGCAAGCTAATCATAATCATAAGAGGAACCTATTTCTAATGAGATAATTAGTGTCCTTACAAATAAATCTGGCAGAGCTAGAAGCACATCTTTAAGCTGTTTGCCATCTGGAAAGGCACCAGTCATGACTCCTAAATAGAAATTTATATTCTAAAGTATTTTCCACAGAGTCATAAAGCTCATGAGAACTTTGTCCCATAAACAAGGTGATGTTTCAGCCCAAATTACCCAGTGCAGACTCCAGAGCTTCTGTTCTGGAGGCATTACTCCCCTCCCCATGCCTCCCACCCCAGGACATAGAAAGACTTGTACATTCCTCAAGTTTGGGCTCCTGCTCATGGTCTCCAGGACTCCTCTCCCTGGGTCATTCATTAAACCTTAGACTGACCAGGTGTCTTGGACTGGGGGAGGCTCTGCCCGTGAGCTCTGGCAAGCTTAGGGCACAGAGGAGGGGCGTAGTGACGACCGTGGACACCTAGCGGGTGCTTTGTGTGGGTGCTGGGCTCAGCAATTCAAACTTAGCATTGACTTCATCCTCGCAATACCTCAGTGAAGTAGGTACTGTTGTTATGCCTGTGTTATAGCTGTGGAAACTGAGGCACAGAGACATTATGTCATTGTCAAGGTTACTGGCTAGTAAGAGCAAGAAGGTGGCAGAAGAAAGAAGGGAGTAGGCAGATAAAAGGACCATGAGGTGGGCAGGATAGAAGAGGAAAGACGTGGCTATGCTGGCAGGAGTTGTGGCCCCCAGCGGGACTTTGGCGGCTCTCCTGGTGGGGAGAGGAGGACTCCAGGGTAACTCTAGGGAGGTGGCAGGACCCGATGGAAGCAAGAATGAGTCCAGGGGCCACACAGCAGAGCAGCCAGGCACTCAGGAACATGTCGGCCAGTGAGATGAAGGCCAGGCTCTCTATTTCTAGAGGATGGGAAAGACTAGGAGGAGAGACCCCAAGCTGAGCTGGCTGTTGTGGAGGAGTTGGGTGGGAGTCAGGAGTTCGGGATAAGATTGAGGCTGCCCAACCCTGAAGACCCAGTGAGGAGGCTGATTTTTCACAAGGCTTCTGGGCCTGCAGAATTGCTGCTGCCATCACCAGCCACTGAGGCTGCTGCTGCTGCCACCATCTCGCTTGCCCTGCCTTGCCTAGCATTGCTCTTGTTCTGTCCTATCCCCTGCCCCCAACTACCCTCTTTGCCCTGCCTTCCCTGCTCCACCCCCCCTGCCCACTCCTGCTCCTTGTTCCTCATACCCTTGGCCTGTCCTTGCCCTTTCCTACCCTGGCAGTCCTCCATCTCTTTGTTTCAGAAATGGCCTTTGCAGCTGATTATCCAAACCAGAATCTTCTCCAGCAACAGTCAGTGTTTGCGGTGACTGTATCCTCATTTCTCTTTTTGCGTAGAAGAGCTTTTTTCTTTCCCTGACTGCTTGAAAGGAACCTAGCCTCTCATTCTGCAGAATGGCCTGCATGATGGCTTCATCTGATCAGCGCTCATGGTGTCACTGATCTTATTTCTCCAACCTCTATTTCTCGTAACCTGGAAGTTAGTTCTAAGGCCTTGATAAATTAAGAATTATGACAAGAATCTATTCCAGGCAATGTGTTCTCCATGCTGCATCACATAGGGGTCACATGACACCCAGATGTCTCTCTGTTCCCACCTTTTTAAAAGATTAGTTCTCCCTTGAGACTTTCTCCGGTGCCCCAGCTGCATCTAAATCCAAGTTAACACTTGGTATTTATACCACCTTTTTTGACACCTAGCGTATCCTCCATGACCATATATTTGCAAAATACATATGTAAACCACATGTACATGGTTTAAATAAATATGTATTAAATATGTGGGGTGTACATTTTATATAGACATATTCACAACCAACCCCCCAGGCAGGTCCTACTTTTTGTACTTTCTTAACACCACGGTGCCTGTATTCAGAAGGTGACTAATGATAATTCTGGATGATGCTCAACAATGTCAGTGGTGATGAGGGGAAAAGCTGATATTGGAGTGTTTCACCAGGAACCAGCAGGTTTTGGGGTGGGACTGGTAAAAGAGGGAGAATGAAGTAGTAGCAGGTGTTTCTGATAGCCACTCCCTTGGGACACCACCCGTCTCCAGGAATGTCTGGCCTAGTGGTTACAGGCAGGCCTTCTACTTCAAAGAAGCCACTTAATAATGTAGGGGCTAAATTGCACATATGCCATTAAATGCATTTTCTCATGTGTCCATAGGACACTTTTAAAAAACTTTTATTGCAGTTTAGCACACACGTAAAAAATTGTACAGATCATAGGATATAGCTCAGTGGCTTTTCACACGGTGAACACATCCATGTCACCAGCACATAGATCAAGAAATAGAACAGATCAAGCCCCTAGAAGCCCCTGCATGTCCCGCACTGTTTCTATCCCCCCGGGGTAAGCACAGTCCCTACTTGAAACACTATTGATGAGTTTTGAACTGTATACAAACTTTATACACTTGTCGTTGTGGAATTCGTCCACATTTTTACATGTAATTGCAGACCATTTTCTCTCATTGCTGTGTGCTATTCCATTGTGTCAGATACACAGCTATATATATATAACTTAGCCATTTACAAGCATATTTTTATTCTTTTTTTTTTTGCCCCATATAGGACAGCATGGCATCTGTACAGATGTAGCCCCAAACAGAAGCCCTAAGCCCATCTCATTGTGCCCTGACTGAAATCTCATCCTAACCACCAAGGCAGAGAGAGTATGGTGCAGTGGTCAGAAAACACCAGCTCTGCAAGGGTAGAAACCTAGCCTGTTTAGCACCTACCCCCAGCTCCTCAAACAGGGTCTGCCTCATCATAGTAGTAGCTCAGTAAATGTCTATTGTTGAAAACGGGTAGGTTTTAGGATCAAACAAATCACATTTCAGATCTGGTTTGACCCTTGTATTCCATATGAACATGGACTAATCATTTAACTCAGTTGTCTACCCACTAAAAGGGAATGACATCTCTTACAGAATTTTGGGGAGGATTCAATGAAAAGCCTTGAGTGCACCTGGCAGAGTGCCTCCCATCCAGCTAACACTGAATCAGAATGTTTCTTCCCTATCTGGTCAGTTAAATGGTGCTACAACTTGCAAGCTAACCCTTTTCTAGCTGAAGAGGAGTAATATCTTTTCTAGATTATTCAGTGCCTCAAATTGACAATGTAGAAAGGCAGGCAGACCCAGAGCAGCAGTGAGTGTTCAAGAAGCAAGAGAAGGCAGCAGCCTTGCTCATTCTTTGGTTAATAGAGCAACTTAGCTGCAGGGTGATTGGGAAGCAACATGGCACCGTTACCTGGGATTGGTTGAGCAGTGATTACATTTGCCATGGGATCACATGTCATATGACTGCATGTGCAATTGTGCTTATGCAGTTGGCCAGTGCCAATCCTGGAATCAAGGTGGTGCCAAGAGCACTGCAGCCTCTGATCGAGAGAAGGCGCCCTCAGAGAGCCAAGAGCATCTGTTATGCCAGCTACTCCAGGGTAGACAATCTAGTCTAGTCTAGCTTGTTTAAAGGAGAATAGTAACACTTTGTTTTTAACCCTGCAAAAATAGACCAAATGCACTGACGGCTTGTCATGGCATGCACATTCAGGCTAGACTTTGGCAAAGCATAGCACCCTAGGGCTGAGCCTGAAGGTTAGCTTGATATAGACAGAGTCTTAATGTCTCAGAGGCTGCAGAAGAGTGGTTGCCTCATAGAATTTACCTCTTTTCCCACATCCTTCTTGTAAGTCATAAGCTTGGAATATTAAGGTGGCCTTTTACCAAAAGACCAGCATCAAATATTTATACAGTACGAGGGCAGATAGCTTTTTGTGCACAGTAGGGAAGCATCTTCGCTTTAATAAAAAATGCAGTGATAATGGAATGTTTTCCATAGATGGAGGGCAGTTTAACCTTTTTACGTTGGAGCCTTCACTCTAAGATAGACCTATTTATACCCAACTCAGTGCACATTATAGTGAGGCTGAGCCATGAAGGTAATGAGGAGACAAGGAGTGGACAAGGCCGTCAAAACAAGAGACTCTTTAAAAGCCCAGCTGTCTGCTCTCTGTGGTTCATTGACTTTTTTGCTGTTACAGATAACCAGATTTTGACAGCCATTCTGAACTTCAGCTTCATGGTTAAGTAGGTGAATCAGTGCTCTGGATTCAGAATACTGGAGGATTAGGCTAAGGTGGGGAGACTGGGAAGCAGGCAGTGGATGACTGTGTTCTGGGTGGATCTGGGTGTGTTCCTCCTTCATGCCCCCAAGCTAGCTGTAGCTTTCCCTGCTGACTACACAGCCCCGTTCCCAGGCCTGACTCAGGAGGAAGGAGAGGAAGCCCAGCAGGGGATGGAGAAAAAGTCTGGATGGGCTGAGTGTCCCCTTCCCTCATCTGGACCTCAGCTCTGCCATGCTCGCCATGGGCAGGCTAAACACCATCAGATAATTTATGTTGAATTAGGCACTTAAATACTTAAAGCACATGGCAGGCACTTTTAAAGGGCTTGGAGGTTTTCCATTGAGAAGATCTGTAGGTAGATGCTTTGGAAATTTGATATAACATATTTTTGTAGAAGTCTTGAGGAAATGTGTGCTGTGTTGATACAATCCTGATGGAATCATTGTCTTCTGGTCTCAAGCATGCCCAGGTCAGGATTTGGGAGGGCTTTACTCGAAGGGGTCTCTCAGGACTCCTGGAGTGTTACCCAGAACTTAAAAAGTGAGCTGGACTATGGTCCATACTCACCTTGGACCTCAAAATACCTGTGACATGATTTAGCTGTACAGCAGCTGTTTTTCCCTGATCACCTATGAAACATGTTTCTTAGGAGGCCATGGAATAAGCACACAGGAGAAACTTTTCAGCAAAACAGATGAGAGAGGCAAGCTTAGCACCTGCCAAGGCGTTTGATAACAGACTCTCAGGATAGGAAACAAGAAGCTGGAGCGTGTTATTGGTTTACCCATAGGGCTCTTACTTGAAATGGAGAATTACCTTATGTTGGGATAATATCAGGATAAGGCTGCTGTGCTCTTTACCCTTACAGCCATGGTTTTGTTGAACCGGTTAGGCCTCCCTATTATCTGGAATAAGGACCCACGCTAAGCAAAGTACTGTGGTCTTGTTTTTAGGTCTAGGTTGGGCATTGTGTCGGTCAGCTATTGCTCCAATAATGCTGTGTAACAAACCACTTCAGAACTCATTGGCTTACAATGGTAACAATTTACTCTGGCAGATTTTGGGGTTGGCTGGAGTAGCTCTGTTGAGGCAGACCTGGTCTCAGCTGGGCTCCATTGGGGCAGCTCTGCTCCATTTGTCCTTCATCTCCCTAGAACCAACTGGCTAGCTGGGGCATGCCCTCTCAACGTAATGGCAAAGACACAAGAGGCCAAGCTCAACCACACATGTACTTTTTATGCCTCTGCTTGCATTACACCTGCTAATATCCCATTGGCCAAGCAAGTCAGATGAACAGAGCCCTAAGTGGCTGGCCTCCCCACCAGTCAATTTAGTCTTAACCGCCTTCTCTCCTGATTCTGCTGCTCACCTGGTCCTTGACTGTCCTTCATTTACTCTGCATGTCAGGCTGGCTGTCCCTTCCTCCTGGAACTCTCAAACCCTGCAGATCCATATTCCTTGCTTGCTTAGTTCACTTGAAGTGGGAAGCCCTACCCTGATGCCTCTTTCAAAAATAGCCACCACCACTGTGTCCACTTTCACTCTCCCCTTGGCCCACTTGGTATTTTTCTAGGATTTGTCACCTCTGACATGGTGTTATTGTCTTCCTCCTCCACTGCAAGGTAAGCTTCATGGAGGCAGGGACTTTGTCTTGCTGCTCGTGAGATCTCTAGTGACTACAGGACTACTTGGCACATAATAGATTCCCAGTAGGTGTCATAATGAATGGCTGGAAGGTTATTCAGGGTAAACTTGAACTCCAGTAACATGTCACTCACCCTTCTGAGGCCCTATCTTCCATTTTTAGACTCCTCTAAGGAAAGTTTTTCTATTTAGATCATACTAATATCATCTCCCCATAGTTTTAAAAAACTCTTTGATTCTAGTTATGCCCTCAAGAGCCTTGTAGAGAGAAAAAGGACATTCTCTGTCATCTGTGTTGTCCATTTACTTGTGTTACACCCGATTTAACTTGTTAATAACCTCACAGAAAAGGAAGGACATAAAAGAAAACTCAAATTGTATGTAATTCCACCACCTATAACTGCTGCTAGCATTTTGTGTATTTCCTCAAAGTTTGTCTAAACCGTTTTAACATAAAAATCCATATTGAGCTCATGTGGCAGTTTTATATCCTAGTTTTTCTCCATAATATTGTATCTAAAGCATTTTTCTGAATCATTAAATTCCCATGATATTTTTAGGGACAGCCTAGTGTTATACAGAAATCTCCAAATTTAACTATTTTTCTATGGTTAAATCTTTGGATTATTGAATATTTAGATTAAGTTTTTAAGTAATTTTATAAGTAATGCTTATAGATGGATATTTGGTGGTGTTGGAGGTTATTACCTCACGATAGACAAGAAGGGTAAGCTTTCTGGGTGAAAGAGGATGGACTTTTTGTGGCAAAATCCTGCAAATTTGTTAAATTGCTTTCTAGAAAGACTGTACAGTTAAAATTCCCTTAAGCACTATAAACTTTCCCATATCACCACACCTTTACCAGCAGTGAGAATTTTCTTTTCAAAATTTGTCACCTTGCTAAATAAAAAAGAAGTTGAGGCCTGGAGCAGTGGCTTATGCCTGTAATCCCAGCACTTTGGGAGACCAAGGATCACTGGAGTCCAGCAGTCCGAGACCAGCCTGAGAAATGTAGTGAGACCCCATCTCTACAAATAATAAAAACAGCTAGGGGTGGTGGCATGTGCCTGTGGTCCTAGCTACTGGGGAGGCTGTGGTGGGAGGATCACTTGAGCCCAGGAGGTTGAGGCTGCAGTGAGCCGTGATTGTGCCATGGCACTCCAGTCTAAGAGACAGAGTGAGACCCCATCTCAAACAAACAAAAAAAAGAGATTGCAATTGTTTTTCAATGTTTACTGGCCATGGAAAGAGAGAGAGAATTAATTAATTGCTAGTTTATGTCCTTTGTCTCTAATGGTGTTTTAGTATTTTTAACTATCTGTAAAAGCTTTTTACATATAAAAATATTGAGCTTAGCCTTTATTTTTGTTATTGTTGTTGCAAATAATTTTCTCATGTTGATGACCTTTTGTTTGTGGGGTCTGTTGGGAGCCAAAGCTAAATATTGTTATATATTCACATCTGTCAGTCTTTTTCTTTGTGAATCTAGAAAATACTGGGAGTTCCAGGAACTCCAGTGTGATTCAGGGGACTTTCTGAATTTGTCTCCCTTCCTCCCCGTGGAGGAAAAAAAAAAAAGTCACATTATTATGGATTTGTCCTATTAAAAATTGTCCTTTTAAAAGAGCATACCATTGAAATGTGCTTTGTATGTGCATTTGTTTACTAGGACTGTCATAAAAAAAATACCACACACCGGGTGGCTTAAACAACAGACACTTATTTTCTCTCAGTTCTGGAGGCTAGAAGTCCATGGTCAAGGTTCCAGCAACTTCAGTTTCTGGCTAGGGCTCTCTTCCTGGCTTGCAGACAGCCACCTTCCTGCTGGGTCCTCACGTGGCTTTTCCTCTTTACACGTGCCAGGTGAGGGAGAGAGAGGGCTCTGGTTTCTCTTCCTCTTCTAATAAGGACACCAGTCCTGTTAGACTAAGGCCCCATCCCACCCTAGTTAAAGGAGGACTAGGACCTCATTTAACCTTAATTACCTTCCTAAAGGCTCTGTCTCCAAATATAGTCACATTGCGGGTTAGGGATTCAACATACGAATTTTGGGAGGACACAATTCAGTCCATAATATTATGATCGAGCAGTGTTTATAGCATCAAATCTGGGAACCAAGAGAGATTGTCTGTCCATAATCCCACAGATGAGAGACCCAGCCCTTGAAAGAGTCACATCACCTTTCAGGATACAGCCCAGCCCCAAACCACTTGCTTCTAAGTCAGTCTTCTTTCCCCAAATCCCTTATCAAAATGGACCTAGGACATTTACGAGCCATGTACCAAACAAAGGGGTAAAAGGTACTTCCCTTAGTGTATTCTGTAGGGGCAAGGACTCTGTTCTGTATTTTTTGTTGTTTTTTTTTTTTGGAGACAAGAGTCTCACTCTGTCTTCCAGGCTGAAGTACAGTGGTGCTATCTCGGCTCACTGCAACCTCTGCCTTCCAAGCAGCTGAGATTACAGGTGCACCCCGCCACGCCCAGCTAATTTTTTGTATTTTAGTAGAGACAGGGTTTCACTGTGTTGCCCAGGCTGGTCTCGAACTCCTGAGGTCAGGGAATCCGCCTGCCTTGGCCCCCCAAAGTGCTGGGATTACAGGCGTGAGCCACTGCGCCCAGCCTGTTCTATATTTCTTTTTACCCTCGTTGCCTAAGATAGTTTTTGATCATGCTATACATTTCATGTATACTTGTCGAATTGTACAGAGTTCAGAACCTGGTACACTGACTTCAGCAGTGCCCAGGGAAACATTTCCAGTGGTAAATTATTTGGGAAAATTCCCTCTCCCCCACATTCCACCTCTTGACAAGAGCTGCCTAAAATGCTGTCTGGACAGCAGCCCACATCATGTGAACTTCCAAGAATCAACGCATCTAGAATGCATCTGACAAGCTCAGATCTGGTGTGTTATATCTCTTCCCTTTAAAAAAAAAAAAAAAAACCCTCACCTAAATATAGTTTGCTTCTAAAAACTGTCTCTAAATGATTGTGTTTTACCCTGGATAAGTTCTCCCCAGTGCATCCTGACGCTGGAGCATGAAAAGGAAGGTAAACGCGTGAAATCAAATGGTGATTGCTAACAATGAAATTTGGGCTCATAAATCAAGGATATTATTCAAAACTGTGAGGTAAATTAGCCTCATTCATTCTGATAGGGCTAGATAGACTCTATGGCTGTATGTGCCTTCTTTAATTAACATGCTGAAAAGATGTTCTGATTGGGATTATTAATGAATGCAGTGGAAATGTTTGCTGCTTAGAAGACTTCTGCCACAGACGGTTTACAAACCACCCCCCACCCCGCCTTTTTCTTTTTCCACAGATTCCTTACATGGCTTAACAGATGGAGTATTCATCTTTGAAGCTGTTTCCACAGAAGATAGCAAAACCATACAGGGCTATGATGCGATTGTGGTTGAACAATGGACAGTCCTGGAAGTAAGTGTGGGGTTGGCAGCCCTGCTTCTTTTGTTTAGACAGCAATTGTTTTATCCGCCTGCTCCATCTGACCGTGGGGCTGTTGCTCAGCTGTGGCTTTCTTCTGAGAGGGAGCTGACCTGGTAGGTCCTAGAAGGACCCCCTTAGTCCTTTCATTCCCCTCTTTTCCCACCTCCAGGTAGGGGTGGGCCCCGCTCTTCCCTTTCTGCAGGAAAAGCACATTGCGTGTGCCTGGCCATTTGGTGGAAGGAGACTTGTCTTTCATTAATTTGCATATAACTGACAACTCTAAGTGATATAAATGAGGCCACATAGTTTGTGGCCTCCGTAATAATCAGAGCAGCATCGTTGTCAGAGCCAGACCCTGTGGCTCCCTCTGCCAGCTATCCTTAGAGCTATGTACATAAGCTCACTTAATCTTCACAATAAGCCTTTTAAGTAAATACTGTTATTGCCCCTGTTATATAGATGAGGAAACTGAGGCACAGAGAGGTTAGGTCCCTGGTCCAAGATTACACATTAAATACTGAAGAATGTATTTGAGAAATGTTGACTCATGAGGCCACCAAACTGCTGTGGGCAGGGGAATTCCTCAAACCATGTTCTGCTGGGACTTTGGAGGAGCGAATTTACTCCTAAGATTCACTAGTGTGTACCTGAAGGGCATTTCTCTAACTATGGAAGCGTGACTTTTTAGCATACTCTCTTGCATACACAGCATCTGGGATATAAAGGGGGAAGCTATTTGGACATAGAGAGCTGAATTCTTGGTTTTTTTGTTTGTTTTTTTGTTTTTTTGTTTTTGAGATAGCTTCTTGCTCTGTCGCTCAGGCTGGAGTGCAGTGGCACGATCTTGGCTCACTGCAACCTCCGCCTCCCGGGTTCAAGCGATTCTCCTGCCTCAGCCTCCAGAGTAGCTGGGACTACAGGCACCCGCCACCACGCCCAGCTAATTTTTGTATTTTTAGTAAAGATAGGGTCTCACCATGTTGGCCAAGCTGGTCTCAAACTCTTGACCTCAAGTGATCTGCCTGCCTTGGCCTTTAGAAGTGCTGGGATTACACCGTGAGCCACCGTGCCCAGCCATGGGCATAGAGAACTGATTTCTGAACACCATGGAAGAACACAGGATTGGCATTGCTGGGAGAGCCTCTGCCAAACAGGGCTCTCCAGGCCGAGGGAAGACAGGGGTGGATATAACTCTCTGTGAGGAGTGTGGGGCGCTGAGACCCACCAGACAGCCAGTGCTTGCCACACCCTTGTGCCTGCCAGAACTGCAGCCTCGAGGCAGTCCCTTGCCTGGTTATTGAAGTGGAGATGGGATGGGGCGTGAGTTGGATGTCTCCTGGGACACTATGACTCAGCTTTGAAGCTACAGCAGTTCCCAGCATGCGTGAAGTGATGAGCAAGGCTGTTGGGGGGCATGCCTGCGTCTGAACAGGGATGAGAAATAACTGCTTGCAAGTGTGATAGTAATGGAGTACCTAAAGGAACTAGGGTCATCAGAAGCAGGAGTTGGAAAGTCACAGCATCCGGGGCTGGTTAGCGAAGGGGCCAGAAGTCCTGAGGGAAGTAAGGAACCAGGTGACGACCTGGTGTGAGATCAGCTCCACCAGTCACTCCTGTGTAACCCTGGGGCCCATGGTCTCTCCAGGGTCCATGCTCCTAACTAGAAATGGGATGCAGAGGAAGTAAGGCTCAGTCCAAGATGCCAAGCGAGTGTGGGCAGGTCCTGTCACCTCTCAGGACCCTGTCCTTCCTCAACTGTAGCTGGGCAGGTCACATGGCCCATCACGTGTGGTGGAGTGAAGGCTCCAGGTGGTGGTGAAATATGAAATGCCAAGAGTTGAGGATCTGAAGGACTGAGCAGCCGGCATTCAGTTTGCTCTGTAACATTTGGCTGTTAACAGTAGCGATGCATGGCTGCACCCAAAACATGTGCCTGAGCCGAGTGATTGGCAGACCATGGGGATGTGTGTAAAATTCCTGCTGTCTGTATATTAAAATGGCTGTTAAGGGAGGGCTCTGTGGTTCCTCAAAAAAAGATGACTTGATGGCAGTGATCCAAAATCATCTATAAAATGGTTCTTAAAAATTAGTGTGACTGCAGGACCAGTAGCATCAGCATCACATGGGAAGTTGTTAGAAATGCAGATTCTTGGACTGTACTCCAGATCTGCTGAACCCTCTGGGGGTGGGGCCTGGCAGTCTGCATTTTAGCAAGCCCTGCAGGAGATTCTGAGGCTCACTCCATTTGAAGAACCAGGGTGGGTATAGATGCCATTCCCATGTTGGAACTTTACCCCACAAGGTGATGGATTTGAAAGGGGGGGACCCTGGAAGTGATAAGGCTGGGAAGGCTCTGCCCTCATGGATGGGATGAATGCCCTTAGAAGAGAGGCTGCAGACCACTGCCTCCCCTTTTTGGCCTTCCGCCTTTGATCATGCAAGGACACCTACAGGGCACTATCTGTGAGGAATGGGCCTTTGCCAGACATTGAACCTGTTGGTCAGTGTCAAGATGCCTGATCTTGGACTGCCAGCCTCCAGAAATGTGAGAAACAAGTTTCTGTTGTTTATAAATTACCCAGCCTGTGGTATATTGTCATAGGAGTAGGAATGGACTGAGACAGAAATTGGTACCAAGAAGTGGGGCTGTTGCTATAACAAATACTTGAAAGTGTAGAAATGACTTTGGAACTGGGTGATGGGTAGATGCTGGAAGAGTTTGGACATGCAGGCTAGAAAGAGCCTAGATTGCTGTGAATGGAGTGTTAGGGTGATTCTGTTGAGGGCTCAGAAGAAGAGGAGAGCTGTAGAGAGGGCCTCAGACTTCTCAGAAATTATCTAAGTGTCATGATCAGAATGTTGGTAGAAATATGGACAGTAAAGGCCATTCTGATGAGGTCTTAGATGGAAATGAGGAACAAGGTATTGGAAACTGGAGGAAAGGCCATCCTTGTTATAAAGTGGCGAGGAACTTGGCTAAATTGTGTTCGTGTCCTAGCGCTTTGTGGAAGGCAGAACCAATGAGGGATGAACTAGGATATTTGGTGGAAGAAATCTCTAAGCAAAATATTCAGGGTGCAGTGTAGCTGTTCTTGGCTGCTGATAGTAAAATGCAGGAAGAGAGAAACAAACTGAAAATGGAGTTTGTAATCAGAAGGGAAGCAGAACTTAAAGATTTGGAAAATTCTCAGCCTGGCTTTGTTGTCAAAAATGAAAAAGTGTATTCAGAAGAGAAAACCAAGGTTGGCCAAGCTACTGTTTGATAGGGAGATTGGTGCTGGTGGAAGGATGCCATATGCTATTCACCAAGACAATGAAAGAAAGACCTGAAGGCATTTCTGAGATCATCAAGGCTGCTGCTCCCATCAGAGGCCTGGAATGCCAACGCCTGGGGGACAGAACTGTGTCAAAGGAGGTGACTTGGGCATCCTCAGTATCTTCAGGCTCACTGCCCAGTGCTGTCTCAAGTTTCTGCTCCACGTGGTCAGGCTAACACAACCTCTGAGATTGACATCTCCTGAAAGCAGATGGAGGAGAGATCTTGTGGGAAGACTGTACTCCTTGGTTTATGGGTTTCTCTTCCTCTTTGCAGCTGGTGGAAACAAGCTTCAGGAGTCAGCTCTGAGGTCACCTCCTGCAGGGTGAAAGAGCGCTCCTCTGTGCTCTCATAACTCTCTGGGCATGGCTCTATCACAGCTCCTGTTGTACTCTATCAGTGTTATTTATTTGTCCACTTTCCTCCCTCCACTGTGAGTTTCTTGATCTGGGAATATTTATCTTTGTTCTCCAAGGCACTCCAGTAAATGCTTGCTGATTGGGTTGAAGGCTTTTTGGTTCAGCCCAAGGTAGACTAGTGTTTCTCAAAATTGAGCTCATATCAGAATCACCTGCAGAGCTTTTAAAAACACAGCTATCCAGGCTCTACCCCTACTTCCTATTCAATGGGTGTCTTAGTCTGCTTGGGCTGCGTAACAAAATACCAGACTAGACAGATTAAACAACAGAAATTTCTTTCCTCTCAGTTCTGGAGGCTGAAAAGTCCAAGATCAAGGTTCTGTTGGGGTTTGGTTTCTGGTGAGGGCTCTCTTCCTGGCTTGCAGATGGCTGGCTTCTCACTGTATCCTCACATGGCTTTGCCTCTGAGCATGCACAGGTGGGAGGGGGCCACTCTGGTGTCTCTTCTTATAAGGACACTAATTCTGTTGGATCAGGGCCCCATACTTATGACTTCATTTAACCTTAATTACTTCTGTAGAGGCCCCATCTCCAAACACAGCCAAACTAGGGTTTGAAGCCTCAACATACACACTGTGGGAGGATATAAAATATTTAGTCTATAACGGTGGCTCTGAGATGGGGCCCAAGAATTTGCATTTTCTAAGACATTTTCAGATGAGCTGATGCTGCTGGTGTGGGAACCCCACCTTGAGAATCCCTGTCTTAGGGGAACTAAGTATAGACAGCTCTGTAACCAGCACAGCCCAGCAATGTCCAGTCCAGGACAGGTTCACCCACAGCTCAGCTCTTTGAAGAGGCTCCGTTAGACCCTGACTTGGGCCTGCAGACAGCCCCTCGCCTGCCTGCCCCTCTCTAAGGCTGAGAGGGTATTTTTCAAACTCTCATGTCTTCTACCCTCTACCAATTACTTCTTTTCCCCACCCTTTTGGCCTCTAGGAAAGATTTTTCCTTTTTAAGGCCTCAGCAGGTCCCTTTTGGCTTCTGGTTAACTGCTTTTCTGGTAACCACAGTCTTCCCAGGCAGGCCTATAATCTCTAGGGCTCTGACCACAAAATGTCCCTGACCAGTTCTTTCTCATGTCTCACAGTGGGGCCTGGCCTGTCCCTTTCCTGCTTCGTTACTCCTCCTGTGCTGATTCCTCAGCTCTGCGTAGATGTGCCATTCCGATTCCACCTTGTCTCGCTGGCTTCCCTCTCTCTTCACGCGCATGTACACATGCACACACGCACACGCACACACGAAAATGTAGTGTGCGGACGGTGCAACATATTGGCAAGAGAGCAGCGATTCCAGAGTCTGGCCTGAGTGTGCATCCTGCCTCTCTGATTCCCAGCTGAGTGATGGACTATGTGAAAAGCAAACCACCCCTGCTTTGTTTTTTCTATTTTCAGTTGTATAAATGGGGATACTGGTAACGACCTCTCAAAGTTGATGAGAATTAAAAGAGAAAACATATTAAAAAGTTGTGAATGTAGAACGTGGCACATAGTAAGCCCTCATGACATACTGCTTTCTCGGTCCGTCACCTGGTATCATCATGAGACAGATCCTTCCCCCATTGCCTTTGTGGTATGCTAAAAGCACAGAGGCAGTTGGGCTAGGGTACCTGTAGAGTCAAATGCAAATAATTGCATTTTGCTCAGTTGGAAACCTACAGCCTAAAATTAAAGGCAGTTGTAAGATAAATGTCTATCCATAGGGCATTGATAACAGGTATTTTGTTGACTTTCTTTGAGTTTACAGTCTAGTGTGTGAGCAGAAAGGGTAATTCTTGGAAAGGAAAGGAAAAAACTACATAAGATGAATAGGTAAAGAGCAAGATACAGACACAGAGACCCTCTTCTTCCCTCTGAATCTGTGTATCTTTGAGCCTGACAGCCCATCAGAGCTTATAGACACCACCAGGTGCTACCTGAGCATAGAGCCTTTTCCATGTTTATCCCTCTCCCTGGAATATGTTCTAGAACATCAGTGCTTATCGTGAAATTTGGTGCCAGAATGGAACATAAGACAGTAGAAAAAGCACTTATAGCTGATGCAACTAGTATGGTGGCGGGTGGGTTAATTGAAAAAGTCCAAGAGACCCAAAGAAAATCAGATTCCTATCTTACACATTTTGTTTGAATGTAAAGTATGTAAACACATGTCCATTTGCCAGTCTTTTTGAGTTGAGTGTCTGCTGAAGTAGAGTTCTGCCTCATCTTTCTCATATAAACCACACCCAAAGTGTGCTAACTACAATGTCCAGTGTCAGTTTCTTTAAAGTATCAATGGAATCTGACTGCAGAATCCTTCTATGTTTTCATTATTTCTTTCTAGTCTTTCTAGTCCCCTCGCCCAACACACATCTAATTCAGCCACAGTTGTTACTTTTTAGTGATTGTTCTTGGTTGAGTCTCTTCAAGGAATTCAACTTAGTTTTTTGAGAAACAACTTGTTTTTGCACTTATAGTTTATATGCTTTTAAATCATTTAAGACATGTAATTAGGATAATGGGTCTAACTTATAGAAACACATACAGCTTACCCCTGACATGCTCAGTTGGTGAGGTCAGAAGGGCATGAGCATCCTAGAAAGCAGCTGCTGCCTGTGAGGACTTGACTTCTCTCAGGGTGGACTGGACTTCCACGAGTACAGCTGCGGGGAGAATGGCTTAGGGCGTCATTACAGCCTCTACAACCCCACAGACTTTGTCATGAGGCTCTGGAGTCAGCTCTTCTCCACTCTCTGCCTGCGTATTTAATCTTTTGTTAACTCCCATTTTATCTCATACTATTCACTTCTGCCCATTTCCCCAGCCTGTCAAGACATTTCTGATCATGGTTATATCATCCTTCATTCTGGGGATCTTCCAGCCTTGGCTTCCCTGAAGGCTTCATATGTATGGTGGCTCCTGGCTGGTCTCAATGGCAAACAGATTGGATCAAGGACACAGTCCTTGGCACGCTATAGAATCTCTCCACCAGTGCCTGACACTAACCCAAACCATTCTGCAGTAGATTCAGGTGGCCCTGTTGTTCCACCTTCCATTCCTCTCTTGTATTTACATGAAAGGCTTGATGAGATGCTTTTCTGTAAGTAAAACCTACTCTGGCCTGTAACCCTGTCTCATAATCCTGTGTAACAACACCTTAGGTCTCACTTGTTCTTCATGAAGTTCTGCAGGTTTGTGGGGCTCAAGCTTTTGTTTTCAAAGGCTCCCAACCATCTCTTTAAGAATCCACTCTAGGATTTGCCAGGGAGTAACATCAATTTCCATGGTTTCTAGAATTCACAAGGGAGCCAATATTTGTTCTTTTTAAACCATCTGGTTTTTTTCTTTTATTGCCACAGTTTCTCCAAGATAATTATTTTGGTTCTGAGATCATAGTCTTTAGTGCCAAAGACAGCAGTTCTCTGCCTTTTTCCTGTGATAGGGATGATTTTCCTGCAAATAATCACTCCCATGAAAGGCCCAGGAATCAACACCCAAACCCCTCCCAGGCTGCATCTCCATCCTTTCCCACCGCAAAGCGAATCATAGCACAGGTGAGTGCTATGGAGGTCAGAATAGCCTCAGCTCTATTTTAGCAGCTCTTTCAGTACTTGGACTTTTATCAAATTCTTGTGTGCCACTCACCTTGACAGTTACACACTTGTTTACAGAATAGTATGTATGGATGACTGCCTTCTCCTTAAAAAAAAAAAAAAGTGATTCATCTCAGCTTGAGCTCATTTAAAATTTTCAAGTTTGCTTCAGAGGGCAAACTGCTAACATCTGCTAACAATTTGAAATGCCCACTCCCATCCATGACTCAGCAATTTCATACTTCAGGTCCATCTCTTATAAAGAAACAAATGCATGTGTTCACAAGAAGGCACAGACAAGGCTATTATCTCAGCATTATTTGTAATATCAAAAAAGGTAACAATATTCATGTCCATCAGTAGGGGAATGGTTAAACAAAAGATAATATATTCTTATTATAGATTAGGTCATTCTGTATAAGCTGACATGGAAGGAATTGCAGGAAATGTTAAACAAGAAAACTAAGTTGCAGAATTATCCTGTGATGGTTAATTTTATGTCAACTTTGCTGGGCTATGGTACTCAGTTACTTGATCAAACACCAATCTAGATGTTGCTATAAAAGTATTTTGAGATGTGATTACCATTCGACTCAGTAGAAGAGTAAAGCACATTACCCTTCATAATGTGAGTGGACCTCATCCAATCAGCTGAAGGCCTTAAGAAAAAAGATTGAGATCCCAGAAGGAATTCAGCCTCCAGACTCAAAACTGCAACATGGACTCCTGCTGGAATTTCCAGCCTGCTGGGCTACCCTGCAGACTTTGGATTTTACATCCTCCACACTCACGTAAGCCAGTTCCTCAAAATGAGTCTTTCTAGATACAAGATAGCCTACTGATTCTCTTTCTCAGGAGAATCCTGATGAACACAGATATAAATGCTGTGACGCCATTAATGGGGAGAAAACTTCACAGGGTCTCTTAGACTTTAGCCATATTTGTCTCCTTGTAGAAAAGAAAGTAAAATAGGAGTTGAATAATCCCATTTTTACTGTCTTGAACATACTCTTCTTGTGCAACTTCTTGCTTTCAGCATGATTTTAAATGGCGTGTGTGTATACGTGTGCACACACGCACATATGTAATTCACATATCTCATCTCATTCTAGGCTGAGGTGCATGTGTGTATACCTCACGCCACCTGCACACCTCAGCTCATTCCAGGCACAACATTTCCTCTTTTGGGTTTGCCTCATTTTTGTCACCATCCCTGGAGGCTCAGGTACCCCCTTCTGTCCTTGTAAATTCACACTCATCCATCTCCACAGCCACAGTGGTTTTCCTTAGTTGCCTCCAACTTTTATTTTAGGGTGACATGTCCACCTGGAGCCAGCGGGCCTGTGAGCATTTCTTGCCATGGGGCCATATCACACTTTCCCCTGAGCCTCTGAAATTCTTTCTTCTTGTCTCTGGAGAGGGCCTCTAGTACTCTTCTGCTATTAGGAACTTCACAGAGAAAAGCTTAGTTTGTACAGTTTGTGTTGCCCAGGTAAGTCATTTCCCTTCCCATAATGATGGGGAAGAGATTACATTTAGAAATAGTGACCCCAAAAGGTCATGATCTGATTATTGAGTCCTGACTTCTGATCTGAAGCTTTGACCCTATCCTCGGATACTGGAGCCTGGGATGGCTGTCTGTCCCTCTTTTATCTCTTTTAGCCATTATTTTCCCTCTGCCTCCTCCTTGGCAGCAGCCACTTGCTTGGGCGTTCTGAAATGTATGTGGATTGTGGCAGTGGCAGGACACAGAGATGATGGGCTATTGGACTAAAACCAGCCCTCCTGCTCCCCCATGGGGCAGGTGGGCTAGACTAATCCATGAAAGAATACATAAGAATGAAAACCACTGGAGATGGTGGAGATTAGAGGTTCCATAACAGAACTCTCAGGGAACTGGGAAACTCCATAGGCTCAAAGAGAATGACTGCTCTTTGATGCTCAGGAACAAGGATGCAAAGGGGCGTTTGCTGACGCCCCACACATCAAGGAGCCTCGGGAAGAAGAGAGCATACAAAGGAAGTGGGAAGGCATTCAAGGCTAGTTGTGCCCTGCTGACCAGAAGTGCCCTGGGAGAGAGCAGAGACTGAGCAAGGCCTCCTGGACACAGTGGGCTGCAGCTGGGTATTGGCAGTCAAGTCAGGACTTGAATGGGCTAAGGGATTGAGTGTGGGGGCTTCCTGCTGTGGGAAGTGACAGGAGCAGAGGCCAGCTGGAAGAGAAGGCACATCTATTAATTTTTTTTATAATTAGAACACATAATGGATAATGTGGGTGAGCTCCCAGATGCCTTCAATAATGGATAATGTGGGTGATCTCCTAGATGCCTCTGATAATGGATAATGTTGGTGATCTAGACGCCTCAGCTCCCTTTTTACCGTGCTTTCACCTCAAGCAGGCAGCACTTGTGCCTCTTAGCAGAGCCCTGCCCCTGAGCTCCAGGAGCCCGCCCTGCTTTAAGCAACAAGAGCCACAAGTGCCCCTGAGGCGGTCCTCATCAATGACAGAGGAGTGTGGGTGTACGAAAGCTCTGCTCCCTGGCCTCAGATGGGGACAACTCTGAGCGTAACTCACCCCTCAGAGCTCCCCACAGGATCAGACCAAGCCACTGGTCACAGGATGTCCTTAAAACTACGTCCTTCCTGGGCTGCTGCTACTGTGTTGTCCGACTTCCCCCACTCCCTCACTGGCAGCACATCCTTAATAAGTTACTTGCACATGAATACTTGTCTTAGCGTCTGCTTCTAGGGAACCTGGCCTAAGAGCATGTGTAAAAAAATTCCATTCAGGAATATTACATTGCAAATTGAGATAAAAGTTACTGGAGGTTTTATAATAATTTTAAACAAAATGCTGACAGTGCAAATGTGTATATAGTAAAGACTGAATCCTCCTCTCTCCTCTCACCCTCACTTCCCTAGTTCCCCTTTCACAGAGAAAGCTCCTTCCAGAGAGGAGGTGGTATACACACAGAGGTGGGTGTGCACGCAGAGCTGGGTGTGCATCTGTATAACAGACAGGCAGAGGGAGATTTTATACACATAGAGGTGAAGGCAGAGTAGAGAGTTGAAAATGCTTTGAAGATTAGAGTAATGAGGCCGCAAGACAAGGAATGCCAGCAGCCACTAGCGCCGGAAAAAAACGAGCGGATTCTCCCCCTGGCCTCCAAAAGGAGCAGGGGCCTGTTATAACCTTGATTTTTGACCCAGTGATCCTGATTTTGAACTTCAGACTTCCAGAACTGTGAGAAATTTCTATTGTTGTAATCCATCAATTTTGTGGTCATTTATTATAGCCACCCTAGGAAATGGATATAACATGCATGGACGTCTCTCCAGGGTCACCCTGTAGGGAGTCCTTGACAGTATGTTTGCATGTGAAGAGTCTGGGGAAGACTTTGTGGTTGAGGCAAGGGCCTGGACTTCTTGCAATGGGTTGAAAGGAGCCATAGTGGGATTTTCATCAGAGAGCTGTACATTGGGACAACTGGCCCTGGAGAAAGGGCCAGAAAGGGGGATAGAGCAACAGAAGCCCAGGGAAATAGAATAAGGGTGGTGGTCGTGGGTATCAGTTGGGTTGCTTTCCACTGTTCATAGCAGGAAATCCGACTAAAAGCGGCTTAAGCCGTAGGGGTGTTCATCTCATCTCACTGAGCAGGAAGTCTAGAGCAAGATGGGGAGGTTGCAGAGTCAGCTTTTTCTTTTTTTTTTTTTTTTTTTTTTTTTTTTTTTGAGACGGAGTCTCGCTCTGTCGCCCAGGCTGGAGTGCAGTGGCTGGATCTCAGCTCACTGCAAGCTCCGCCTCCCGGGTTCACGCCATTCTCCTGCCTCAGCCTCCCGAGTAGCTGGGACTACAGGCGTCCGCCACATCGCCCGGCTAGTTTTTTGTATTTTTTTTAGTAGAGACGGGGTTTCACCGTGTTAGGCAGGATGGTCTCGATCTCCTGACCTCGTGATCCACCCGTCTCGGCCTCCCAAAGTGCTGGAATTACAGGCTTGAGCCACCGCGCCCGGCCTCAGAGTCAGCTTTTTCAATGGCTTAAAGATGCCACCAGGGACCCGGGTGCTGCCATCTTTCTGTACTCATCCTCAGCCTGTCTGCGGGCCTCTCCTCATGATCCTCACAAGGTGACTGTGGCATTCTAGGTGTCTCATGCAAATGTGATGACAATGGTGAAGAACAGGAGCAGTTTTTTCCTGCCACATGTCCCTTTTTATTAGCAAGTAAAACCTTTCCCAGAAACCCCCAACAGATTTCCTCAGGTCTCATTGGCCAGGGTTGAGTCACAGACCCATGCCACTTGTCAAGAGTCATGGTTGTCCAGGCCTGGGGGGTGTCAGTGAGGAAGGCGGCCTGGGCCATCGAGGGGCTGTTGGCTTTGGCAGCCAACAGAATGTGCCACTGAGGGGGACTAGCAAGGCAGGATGCTCCTAGAGGTATTTTCAAGACTGGACTTGTTGACGGTCTGGATAATGAGATGACAAACGGAAGTGTTTGACCTTTAATCTTTATCTGCACTTTTTTCTTCCATTAACTCAATTGTCCTATTTTCTCAGACATCCATATTTCACTTCATATACAACATTTAGTGATACAAGTAAGATATACCTTTTTAAAAATTTATCCAGCAAATAAATACTGAGTTCCTACTGTGTGTCAGCCACTGTGACAGCATGATGAATGGATGAAATTCAGGCAGGCAGGATTGATTCCATTTAGTCAAGGGAAGGAGTGTAGTCATTAAAAATGAATGCCCACCCCCTGGCCTTTCCACATTCATCAATAATTCCTCTTCATTGTCAAGCTTCCTGAGGGGTGCTGGAAGACCTTAAATCACAGAAACCTTTTAAATCTGACGAGGGGAGAGGCAAGTATGCCATTCTGGTGAAGACCATGGGGCAAAGTGAATTTCGATTCTTGCTGCAGAGGAAGAAAGGATGAAACAAATGATCACATTTTCAAAATCCTGTGACAAATGCGGTTTAAAATATTCAGTGTATGCCACAGAACGACAAGAAATAAGTGTATTAGGGTTCTCCAGTAAAAAAAGAACCAGTAGGAGATTATGCACACACACAAAGACACAAAGAGATTTATTATAAGGTTTTGGCTCATGTGATTATGGAGACTGAGGAGTCCTACAGTCTGCTGGAGACCGAGGAAAGCCACTGGTATAGTTCAGAGGCCTGAGAGCTGGCAGCTGATGGTGCGGATTCCAGTCCAGGTCCCAAGCCCTGAGAACCAGGAGCAACAAGGGCAGAAGATGGACATTCCTGTTCAAGCAGTCAGGCAGTGTTAATTCAGCCTTCCTCCACCCTTTTGTTCTGTTCAGGTCCTCAATGACTGGATGATGTTCACCCACATTGGGGAGGGCCATCTGGTCTACTCAGTTGGCCCATTCAAATGCTAATCTTTTCCAGAAACACCCTCACAACATGCCCAGAAATAATGTTTATGCATCCTGTGGCAAGTTAAGGCCTCAATGTGATAACAAGGGCTATATCTTTAGGTTTTCCCAATGTGTTTGAGATAAAAGGGTGGGAGATAATTCTATCAGAGCTTTAAACACACACACACACACACACACACACACACACACACACACACACACCCCCTACTTATTATCTTACAGTTTCTGGGCCAGAAATCCAGTTGGGCTGAACTGGGTCCTCTGCTGCTTAGGGTCTCAAAAGGCTGAAATTGGATGTCAGTAGAGCTGTGTTCCTTATTAGAGGCTTTGGTGGGGAAGAATCCACTTCCAAGTTCATTTAGGTTGTTGGCCTTGTGGTTGCAGGTCTGAGGTCCTTGTTTTCTTGCAGCAGTTATCCAGGAGCTGCTCTTTGCTCCTAGGGGCTGCCCCCATTTCTTATGCTTTCCATGTGGCCCCCTAAAAGAGCTTTTCAGATGCATGAGAGCCACAGACGAAGAGAGGGCAAATGGTTCTCCAGAGACAACTGAAGTATATTAAATCAGTGAGCATAAAAGGTTGGAGGGTGTTCTTGTAGTTATGTGTTCACTCATCACCACTCCTTGAAATATGTTCTCTGAAATTCGCCTGGCCAAGGCTTTTAATACAGCTAAATAAAAAGGAAGGGCCTACGGGTGGTGTATAACTGGTTGAGAGGCCGCACTTGGCAACGATGTGCTTTCATTGGGAGGAGGTCTTTCTTCATGGGCTTTCTGATGCCATCCTGTGCCTTGTCCTGTTTCACATCTTTTTCAGGGGCTTGTGTAGGGATCTAGAAGGTGGTGGACCTGAAGAGACCTGATTCTGGGAGGCCACAGAATATCTTGGGTGGCCCTCGGGATCTAAAGAACATGGATGCTCTTGGGCTCCACAAAAGCATTCTAGTTGGGCAAAGGGGAAGAAAGCCAGGTCATGTCTGAGAGTGGGGAAGACTCTGGAGCACCCACCCATGCCAGTGTCAACCAGAGCTGCTTGTTCTGAATGTATCTGTTTTTACATGTTGTTTCTAAATCAGATTATAGTTGATGCTTAAAGGAAGCATCCTATTAATAAAAAAAAGAAACAAAACAACCTTGAAAATTACTGATCTAATCCATTTCCTTTTTTGAGTAGGTTTTCCAGACTTCTTAAACCCCTCCAATCTCTTACCTCTTAGTATATGAATGTTGGACTAAAACCAGTCCAATAAATGTAATAGGAATACATTTAAGTATCAACAAATTGCATTTAAGCTCAAAAAAGTCAATAATATAGAATGGCGAATACCTGATTTGACAATAATTCCAAAGAAAAAGAGTTAATACAGGCCAAGGATGTCTCTACTGCTTCCCTCCAAGTGCTCTGGGCTGTGACCCAGTGAACATTTCCAGATCACAGCCCGTGTTTGCTTGGGCTCACTCTCTGCTGAGACCCTGCTCCACCTCCGATCTTCACTTTTGAGGCAGTTGCTCACCCTTTCCAGCCCAACCGTGATGCCACCAGCTTTGTGGGGCCATCCATAAGACTATCAGCTGGCTTTGCTCTCCCTCCCTTTTTAAACAACCACATTTCACTTTACCTAGGAATTACTGAAGTTACCAAATTGCTATGCAAAGTCCTTGAGTCAGGGACCAGCCATTCCTTATATTCATGGTTTCTGGATCCAAATTAGTTCCTTTTGTGTTGCAGTTTTTTTTTTTTTAACAAACATTGATTGAATAAATAATTGGATGAGGTTAGCACTGCTTAGAAAAGATATCTTTGACCAAATTTATGAAAACACATGCATGAAGGACTTCTCCCTCTTTTCTTCAGTCTACTGCTGGCTGACTTGGAGTCTTAGGTTCCACCATGACCACCATACTTGATGAGAAACATAGACTCTAGGGTACAGGTGAGAGTGACAGCGACGGGGGAGACACCTGGAAATGGTGGGAAACAACTGGACATGTTTATCTTGGAGGAGGAAAAAACAAGGGCAGTCAGGTAGCTGGCTTCCTCATATCTTTGAAGGGCTGACTTACGAGAAAGGAAGTAGACTGTTTTTGTTGGTTGTAAGGGAAAAACTAGGTCTAATTGGAGAGTGTATGTGGAACGCTTCAGCAGAGGAAGTGGCTGGGGCCTAGGACTGTCAACTCCCAGATGCTGGTGTGACGCGGATGTTCCATCACCACTAATTAGGAGTGATGTTTTAGGCAGGAAGGACTAGCGCGGTGGTTCCCAAACCTTGGTAGTCCTCAGAATCACCTGAGGACTTATTAAAAATTCACATTCTGGCTGGCTAGCTCATGCCTGTAATCCCAGCTCTTTGGGAGGCTGAAGTGGGAGGATTGTTTAAGCCCAGGAGTTCAAGACCAGCCTGGGCAACATAGTGAGGCCTTGTGTCTCTACATTAAAAAAAAAAATTAGCTGGGCATGGTGGTGTGTGCCTGTATTCCCAGCTACTCAGAGGGGCTGTAGTGGGAGGCTCACTTGAGCCTGGGAGGTTGAGGCTGCAGTGAGCTAAGATCATGCCATTACACTCCAGCCTGGGTGACAGAGCGAGATTCTGTCTCAAAAAAATAACAAAAAACACTTTGGGAGGCCGAGGCAGGCGGATCACGAGGTCAGGAGATCGAGACCATCCTGGCTAACATGGTGAAACCCCGTCTCTACTAAAAATACAAAAAATTGGCCCACCGTGGTGGCGGGCGCTTGTAGTCCCAGCTACTCGGGAGGCCGAGGCAGGAGAATGGTGTGAACCTGGGAGGCGGAGCTTGCAGTGAGCCGAGATTGCGCCACTGCATTCCAGCCTGGGCGACAGAGCGCAACTCCATCTCCAAAAATAAATAAATAAATAAATATGCATTCCCAAGTGACTCTGCCTCCCTGGAGACTCAAAGTCAGAAGGTCTGGCGGGTGGGATTAGGGATCCGCATGTAAAAAAATTCAGCCAGGCCCAGCAGCCACTGGACTAGAGGTCCATCCTGACCCCTTCCAGCTTGAATAAGCTGGGCATGCATGTTGACACGCTGCTTTTAAATCAGTGGCCTCTTTAAACATCCTTTTGGGGTGAAGTGGCAAATTGGGCTTGGCAAATTAGACTGAAGGACTGAGAACTAGTCTAGTGAGGGCAAGAGGCCTCTGCTTTCATTCTTATAACTTTTTTTCTTTTTATAAAAGTGATCCATGGACACTTTCTCAAAATGTTAAACATAGTTAACATATGACCCAGCAATTCCACCCCTATATTTAAGAGAGGTGAAAACATATGTCCATATAAAGACCTATGTACATTAATGTTGATGGCAGCTTTATTTGTAATGTCCAAAAAAGTAGAAACAATTTAAATGTTCATCAAATGATGGATAAACTATGGTATATCTGTATAATGGAATATTATTTGGCAATAAAAAGGAGTAAAGATACATGCTACACGTATGAACCTTGAACATATGCTAAAGTGAAAGAAGCCAGTTGCAAAAGACCACATATTATATGAATCTATTTATATGAAATATCCAGATTAGGCAAGTGCATAGAGACAAAAAGTAGACTTGTGGTTGCCTAGGGGTGGGTGGGGGAAGAGGGGAGTGACTGCTAATAGGTACAGGGTATTGGTGTGGGGGGTGATGAAAGTGGTCTAAACTTAGATTGTGGTGATGGTTGTACAACTCTGAATATATTATAAACCACTGAATTGTTGGCTTTAAATAGGTGCATTTTAAGATACTTCAATTATATATCAATAAAGATGTTGAAAAAAGTGACACGTGGTCATTAAAGATAATTTAGAAAACACAGTAAAGAAAAGAAAGCAAAATAAACCCCAGCTTTCAGCATCACTGCAAGATAGCTGCATACCATCTTAGGATAATCCTTCCTGTGTATATTCTGTTTATATTTGCATATTTTTTACAAAAATGATATCATACTCTTCATACTGTTATACATTTGGGTATGTAACTGTATCCTGAAAATGTTCCTGTTATTAGGCTTTTACTTCATTATTTTTAATGGCCATAGAGTACTTCAATCTATGAACAATTTTATTTTAATTTATTTAATTAGTTTTCCATTGGTGGGTTTTTGCTGACTTCAATTTTCTTGCTCTTATAAACCATTAATATTCTTTAGCAATATCACTGTAATTCATGTCAGTTTTGATTCAAGGTCCTTACTTTTTTTAGAAAAATAAACTTTCTATTTTAGAGTAGTTTTAGGTTAATACCAAAACTGAACTGAAACCACAGAGTTCCCATACAGTATGCAGCCTTTCCAATTGGCTTCTTTCACTTAGTAATATGGATTTAAGGCTCCTCCAATCTCTTGAGAGCTCATTTCTTTTTAGTGCTGGATAATATTTCATTGTATGGTTCTACTGCAGTTTCTCTATCAGTTACTGAAGGGCATCTTGGTTGCTTCCAAGTTTTAGCAATTATGAATAAAGCTGCTGTAAACAGCCATGTGTAGGTTACTGTGTGGACAAAAGTTTTCAGCTTATTTGGGTAAATAACGAGGAGTATGATTGCTGGATCATATTGTAGAATATGTCTAGTTTTGTAAGAAACTGCCAAACTGTCTTCTGTAGTGGCTGTACCATTTTGCGTCCCCATGACAGTGAATGCGAGTTGCTATTGTTCCACATCCTCGCCGGCATTAGGTATTGTCAGTATTTTGGATCTTGGCCATTCTAATGTGGCATCTCATTGTCTTATTTGCATTTCCCTAAAGACGTATGATGTTGAGCATCTTTTTATATGCTCATTATTTGCTATCTGTGTATCTTCTTTGGTGAGGTATTTGTTCAGATCTTTTGCCCATTTTTAAATTGGGTTGTTTTCTTATTGTTTAGTCTATGAATTCTTTGTATATTTTGGATAAAAGTCCTTTATCAGATATGGCTTTTGCAGACATTTCTCTTAGTCTGTGACTTGTCTTCTCATTCTCCTGAGGCCTTTACTTTTTGAAACCAGTGAATTTTTATCCCATGAAAACAAATTTTACCTTTGATTTACCTTGAAAATTCTTGATGATGTTCAGAAGCCGGTTTGGACAAGAAGGTGAGGGGTAGGGAGTAGCACAAAAGCATTATTCTATTTAGAATCTATTTGGGCCACAGGATTCTGCAGAGTTACCTTCCTGTATAAAGACAAAGTCACTTCGAAAGAAGCAGATACACTCGTCTCCATTAAATGTTTGTTGGATGTTTTGTTTTTCAGTCTCCATCAGTTGGCTTTTGCTGTGTAACTAACCATTCCAAACTTAGTGGCTTCAAATAACCATGTATTAGCTCATGATTCTTTAGGTCATCTGATCAATTCTTCAGCCATAGGGCAACCCTGCTGATCTCTGCTAGGCTCTCATATGTCGGCTGATGGCTGAATGATCTAGAGTGGCCTGACTCATATGTCTGGCAGTTGGCTAGAACACAGCCTGGTGTATCTTAACATTCAGTAAGCTAACCTGAACCTCTTCACAGGATGGCAGCCACAGGATTCCCAAGAGCAGCAAGTGGGCAAGCCCCAACGTGCCAGCTTAGTTCATGCCGCAGTTTGCATCACATTTGTTAATGTACTATTGGCCAAAGAGAGTCACAAAACCAGCTCAGAGTCAAGAGATGGAGAAACAGACACTACCTCCTGATAGGACCCTCCATAACACACGGCAATGGAACAGAAAAAGGGAAGAAACAAGTTTATGTGTGGCCAGGTAAATAATGGCCTTGTGCTTGATGGCCAGTACATGACTGTATCTAATTTTCATACGTGAATATACTTCCAACTTCCACATACAAAATGCCCATAAAATGGTAACACAGCATCCTGGCAAATTAATTCACATTTTTGGTGGCAAACTCATGTCTCATTTTAGGTATGATTTACAGCAATTTTGATAAGACTTTGAGGATACAAGACAATGGTGGCAGAACCTACCCCAAAAATGCTAGCACAGGTGCATTTATTCACTCACTCAACAACTAATTATCAAACAAATACTTCCTTAAGTGCCTGGGATTCATCAGGAAGAAGATAAACTCCTTGCCTTTGTGGAATTTGTGTTCTACTGCAGGGGCAGAAGAACAAGGAAGTGCTAATTCGTGATCAATATGCAGAAATGGTAGGACAGGGAACAGAGTGACGGGGGAGGGGGGTGTTTCTAGAGGACCCCAAATAGGGTTGTCCAGTCTCTCTGAGACCATTTTCATTTTCTTGACTTTGGTTTTTTCATCATTGGTTTGTCCCATGGTAGGTGTCAGTGCAGATGCTGATGGGGACCCGGCAGTGCATCTGTTATGGCTGTGGTGGATTTATCTCTGGTAGAGCAGGGAGCCAGACAGAGTGGGAGGCGGATTGCAGGACTTGTGGCATTGGACTAATGAACAGCCAGAGGTCTGATCTGTCCTGAAGGCAGGATATTCCAGCTGGAGGTTTCTGGCACCTCAGAAGCCCTATCAGAGATGGGTCCTCAGAGGGCATGCTGTGGGATTAGTGCGATGCAGTTTGGTTTAAATAAGAGCAAAGCATAAGGAGGGAGGGCTGAGCAAGAATTGTGGTAGCCATAGCAACATGATACTGACAGTTGAGTCACCAGTCACCACAAGGAGAGTATTGGCCAACTGCGATTGCCCCAGCACGGCTTGAGAACGTGGCACCTTTGAAGTTACCAGGCAGAGAAAGTCAGGGAGAGAGAAATTCATCGTGTTGAGCTTTTCCCAGCATTCCATGTCTTACCAATCCCTTCCTTAGTGAGTCAAGGCTGTGACAGCCCAGCGCATGGTGTGTTGTGTGGCTCTGTTCATTGTTAGCTAGGACCGTGAAATCACCTTTAATCTCCATTTCCCCCTCTCTTAAGGTTTTGAACCAACCTTTATTCAGAGACCTCTTCTGGGTTTGCATTTTATGATTATCAGTAAGCTGTTGGGAATCCACTGCTGATAGGTGGAGGGGACAAAGTTGACACTTTTGGGTTCTAGAATTCCTGCAGACTGGCTCTCTCCCCAGGTCCCCAACTCCAAAATAAACATCTTTTAATTATACACTTCAGAAAAGCTTTTTTTTCCAATCCCCTTTGTTTTGTCTGGGTAATAGGTAAGGTGAAAAATCAGAAAGGCTAAAGTTATGATGTAGGATCCCTCATTCACCTCTGATGGTCTAAAGAGAGTAATAAAGTGGCAAGTCCCATTTACCCTCAGAGAGCCTAGTTTTCTGTCTCATCAAAGCTAGTGGGAGGGACTTGGCAAGTCTCTGGATGAAGAAAATGTTTCTTTTTTAATTGTTATCAAACAAAGCTGTTTCTAAGTTGGCCTGGGAGGACCCCCTCACCCTAAAGCAATCAACGTGTGTTTAAGATGTCAGCTTCTGGAGGACAGGAGCCCTGTGCTGTTGCGTACGTGGTTCTGATGAGCAGCTGACAGGATGTGACGGCTTTGTGTTGCTTAACCACAGTCAGAACTGCAGTGCCTGTCCCTGCTATGGGTCAGTGTTGGCCCCAGCTGTCGCCCCTTAGCCCCCGCACGTCTGGCCTCATTACCTTCCCTGTGATCGGGAGCCCTGCATGGTTGCATGCCTTGCCTGGTTCTCATTGTGCTCATGCAGGTGTGTGTGGGCAGATACCCCTGATAAAAAGGATGCATGCCATCTCCCGCCCTTCCATCCGGTAGCCCCTTTCTTCTTTCTGCCTTCCAAGTAACTGACATAAGAGAAACCACATGTACCAGGACCAGATCACCCAGCATGTCCCAGAATCCAGGAGAGTGCTATCTTGCACATGCAGGTTTGGTTTTCTTGCCAACTTGGCATTGTGCTTTAGGAGAAGCCAGGGCAACGTCTCAAGCTAGGACGATCTACCCAGTGTGGGTTTTTATCTCTCTCTTCCAGGGCGAGCTGGTGGCACTGCTGGACCTCGCAGTAGGTTATCATAAATTACACTTCAGGGCTCCAGAGGTAATGCAAGGCCACAGTGTCTGGCCTGGAGAAAATCGGGGCTAGGTGTGCCAGCCTTGAGTGTGGTGACAAATTAGCAACACTCCCCTTCAGCAGTAACTATATCATTGTATTTTCCTCAAATCAAATGCGGTGACTTTGTTTTTTTTTTGAGATGGAGTCTTGCTCTGTCACCAGGCTGGAGTGCAGCGGCGCGATCTGGGCTCACTGCAACCTCTGCCTTCCGGGTTCAAGCGATTCTCCTGCCTCAGCCTCCCGAGTAGCTAGGACTACAGGTGTCTGCCACCATGCCTGGCTAATTTTTGTATTTTTAGTAGAGACGGGGTTTCACCACGTTGGCCAGGATGGTCTCGATCTCCTGACCTCATGATTTGCCCACCTCTGCCTCCCAAAGTGCAGAGATTACAGGCGTGATCCACTGAGCCCAGCCATAAATCAAATGAGGTGACTTTCATTACAATTTTCCTCCTACAGGTTGCCTGGTATGTGGTTCTTCTTAGAATAAGAGTAATAAACCAGTTAGCTTCTGCTGTGTGATAAAGCTCCCCAAAGCTTAGTGAGTTAAAATCATAACCCGCACAGGTCAGCTGGGTGACTTTTCCTTCAACTTTTAGGAAATCGACTAATCTCAGCATGTGCCTGCAGGCGCTGATGGGTGGACCGCAGCTAGCAGCTCCAAGATGGCGTCTCTCACGTCTGCTGCTTAGCAGGGCCACAGGTCTCTCATTATCCAAAGGCTAGCCTGGGACTGTCCTCACGGCATAGGCAGGGTTCCTGGAGAGTGAGCAGAAACAGCAAGGCCCCTTGAGGCCTAGGTTCAGGATGACTGTAATGTCACATCTGCCATATCCTGTTTGTCACAGCAAATTCCAAGACCAGCCAAGATTCAAGGGGTGACCAGAGGGAGTCTCCCTCTTATGGGAGGAGCTGCCGAGCTGTGTTGATAGTGGCCTGGACACAGGGAGGTCATAATAGACACCATTGTTCCAAACAGTATGTTTCAGGTAATAATTATTTTTACTTCGTTGAGCTCCTACAAGGCTACCGAGTTTGCTGCCTTTCTTACCTGGTAGAGAAAATCAGGCAAAGATGTGAATTCACCAGCACTGGATGGGTAAAGAGTCTCGGAACTGAAGCTTTTTATGCATTACATGTATTTTCCTCTGCCCCCTTTTCTGCATCTAAGAACTAAGCTTTTTCTTAAAAAAAAAAAAAAAAAAATTTTCTCTTTGAACATTATGAAAGCCTAAGTTATCTAAAATGAGAGGACTGCTCTCTTAGACTCTATTATGTTGTCCTAATTACATATCAGCAAAATGTTTTTCTGGGGCATTGTGTGTAAAACAAAGGAGAAAACAACATCTCTAGCTGGCCAGCGTGCCTGTCCCTCCCTCCCGTGGAGGCCTGCGAGGCTGAGGGTGGGGAAGGCCGGCTGTGCTGGCTGCCGAGGGCTTTGCTCTTTCTTCACAGAGCAGCAGGTCGCCCCTTCTCTTCTCCCTCCCTCCACCTCACCTCCGTGGGCTCCATTGGATGGGAACCATGTGCTTCTTCTCCCCACCCTAGACTGGGATCTCCTGGGGCACAAAAGGCTTCCCAAGTGGCCAAGACAGAGTCAAGCTGACTGAATGTGAGATTCATGAATGAACAGTGGTACCAGCCATAGCCCTGCCCTTTAGCATCCTGAGGGCCATGTGTAGTTTTCTGCAATGCTGCACGCCGTGTTCCAGCATCTGCTTTCCACTTGCTAGGTAGAGGTGAAGTGGCCCTTCTTTCCAGCTTGGCATTCCCCTCTGCCCTGCCTCTGGATCTCCACTTTCCACAGCTGTATGAGAGCAGGACCCCTACCCTCCATGAGGGCCGCTGTGGCCAGCATGTGCCGAGCAGGGGCCAGGCAGCCCTGAGAACGCACCAGCATGCTCTGCCTCCTCTGCACTAGCAGCTGCCACTTGTCCTTGCCATCGGCCACTTCCCTCCTGCGGAGTACTGCCTGTGGCCTCCTGAGACCTCACCATCCATCCAGAGACAGTTTCCAGGCTTCTTGTGACTTGCCCTCTTGAGATATTTGATGGTGTGATCAAACTCCCTATTTTTTTTTCCCCTTCAACTTTTAAGTTCCAGGGTGCAAGTGCAGGATATGCAGGCTTGTCCGTGTGCCATGGTGGGCTGCTGCTCAGATCAGGCCATCACCTAGGTATGAAGCCCAGCATCCATGAGCTGTTCTTCCTGGTGCTCTCCCTCCTCCTGCACCTCCGACAGGTCCCAGTGTGTGTTGTTGCCGCCATGTGTCCATGTGTTTTCACATGTGTCTGCATCGTTCAGCTCTCCCACTTACAAGTGAGAACATGTGGTGTTTGATTTTCTGTTCCTGCGTTAGTTTGCTGAGGATAACAGCTTCCAGCTCCATCCATGTCCCCACAAAGGACATGATTCGTTCCTTTTTATGGCTGCCTAGTATTATGGACTGGATAAAGAAAATGTGGTACAAACTCCCTTCTTAAGCCTGTTTCCCACGCTGGATTGTCCAAGGGCTGATTCCTTCCCACTCAGCCCATTTTCATTCACCTTCTGCTCACTCCCTCACAAGGAAATCCAGCCCTCAGGCAGCCTCAACCCTCCAGGAGTTTTCACCCACCCTGAGTCTGGCAACACCTCCAAGTGTTTATCCCCATCCCAGCCCTTTCCTGGCCCTGAGCTATGGATTAGTTTCCTGTTGCTGCTGTAACAAATCACAGATTTAGTGACTTTTAAAACAACGCAAGTTTATGGTCTTATATTTATTGAGTCAGAAGTCTGAAATGAGTATTAAGGGGCTAAAATCAAGGTGTTGACAGGGCCACATTCTTTGTGGAGACTTTTAGGAGAGAATCTGTTACCTATCATTGCCAGCTTCTGGAAGCTGCCCATGTTCCTTGGCTTGTGGCCCCTTCCCTGGATCACTCCAGCCTCTGCTGCTGCCATCACCTCTCTTCCTCTGACTCTGGCCTTCCTGCCTGTCCTTATAAACGCCCCTGTGATTACACTGGGCACACCTGGATAATCCTGGCTAAATTTTCCATCTCAGTATCCTTAGCTTAATCACATCTGCCACATCCCTTTTACCATGTGAAGGGAACATTTTCACAGGCTCCTGGGATTAGGATGTAGACATTGGTTGGGGCCATTATTCTGTCTACCACAGGCTGTTTCATTTAGCTGCCGCCTGGACATTTCTATAGGTTCCTCAAACTCAGTGTGTCTAGAATAGAATTCATTCCCTCTCATTGTCCCTCCTCATCCTGTATGCCCTGGCTCAACAGCTGAGCAGCCATTGCCCAGTTCTCTGAGCTGTTGTCTGGGTGAAACATAATGTTAAATACAAATCCAGCATTGATGGGCACTTGAGTAGTTTCCAGTGTCCTGCTACTGCAGACAGCTCTCCAGTGAATAACTCAGTGCATTTCTCATTTTTTAATATGTAGGATAAATTCCCAGAAGTGAGATTGTTGGGTCAAAGGGTAAATGTGTTTGTAATTTTGAAAGATACTGTCAAATTGTTCTCCAGGAGGGCTGAATCAATGAGCCCTTCCACTAGCAATGTACAAGAACGCATGCTTCCCCACAGCCTTGGCAACAAAGCGGGTTGCCTAACTTGTGGGTTTTTTACCAGTCCAATAGGTGAAAAAATAGTATCTCAGGATAGTTTTAATTTGCATTTCTCTCATGAGATTCTGCATTTCTCTCATGCGCTTAATGGATGTTTGAATTTTCTGTGATCTCTCTTCATATCTTTGGCCCTTTTAAATTTTGGACTATTGGATTTTTTTCAATTTTTACAAGCCCTTTTTTTCTCTGTAATATGAGCTGCAAACATTTTTCCATTTTGTCATTTGTCTTTTATATCATATGAGTTTTTATATAACCAAATTTGTCATTTTTATTTTTTGGTTTCTGGATTCTAAGTTATTTAGCAAGGCCTTCCAGTGTTCCCTTTAAACATTAAAATAATAACATTTTATTATATGAGGGGGATTGGACACAGGCATCTATTTCTTTTCTGAAAAATCTCCGTGAAATGAAACTAAAGGAATGATATAATTAGATAGATACAGGCAATTCTCATATTCTCGGATTCTGTATTTGCAAATTCATCTGCTTACTAAAATTTATTGTAACCCCAAAATCAATACAAATGGCATTTTGTGGCCATTTGCAAACATGTGCAGAACAGCAAAAATTTTGAATTGCCTAATGTGCACATTTCTAGCTAAGGTCAAACAAGGTGATATTGTGCCTGGTTTCAATGTTCATACTAAAAGCAGGTGTCCTTTTTTTGGTAGACATAGGGCCACATTTTTCATGTTTTTGTGCTTTTTGTTGGTGATTTAGCTGTTAAAAATAGCCCCTATGCATAGTTGAATGAAGTACTGTTGTCTAGTGTTCCTAAGTGCAGGAATGCTATGATGTGCTTTACAAAGCAAATACCAGTGGTAGGTAAAGTTTGCTCAGGCATGAGTTATAGTGCTGTTGGCTGCAAGTTCAATGTTCATGAATCAACACTATCTATTAAACAAGGTTACATATTGATCAGTTTGCAAAAATGTTGCGACCAGAGGCTTCCAAGACCCTAACCCTATATTTCTCTTATGAGCAATGGTTCAATATTCACTAATGCACTGTTCACAATGACTTTATAGAATATAGCTACTAAGAATAATGAGGTTCAATTTTAGGTAGGTAGGTAGGTAGGTAGGTAGATAAATCGATGCCCACAAGAACAAAAATATTAGAAGAAGATAAAGTAGAAGATGAGTGATTTCAACAAATTTTTAGAAGCTAGAAAGTAGATAGAGGAATCTAACTAATTTAGCAAAATGGAGGAAGCTACAACCTGGACAAGAAGGGTGCCATTTGTCTCTTGCAGAACCCAAGAAAAGCTCTGGTTTTCAAAGCATAAATCATCATGTGATGGGAGGTTGGGGGATGGGAGGTTGGGGGATGTGAACTGCAGAGCTGAAAACCAGGGCATTGGTTTAAAGTCCTAACATGATGTGGTAGGATCCCTAGTTCCCCATCTCTGTCACATGCAACCTAGGAACTGTAGAGATAATGGTAGGTATCAGAAGAAACCACTTAAAGAGATAAAATAAATGCATCCATGAAGCAAAAACAAGATGCTGTTAAAAAAAAAAAAAAAAAAAGCAATCAAAAGATAAGAAAGAGCTTTTGGGTCTTAAAAATAGGGCAGCAGAAAATTTTAAAAATATAATATTTTGAAAGACAAAATGAAGGCAGTCTTTCAGAAAGCAAAATGAAAAGAGTAAGAAAATTGTGGGGGAAGGAATAAAATTAAAACATCAATCACACATTTTGATTAATACCAGGTCCAGAAAAAAAGAAGACAGAAAATGGAGGGGAGAAAAGTTATCAAAAGGGGGGAAAAAACACTTTTCAGAACCGAAGGACAAGAATCTTCAGATTGCAAGGCCATCAGGTGAACAATCCTTTGGGTAAAAACCCACACCAAAGCACGTTGTCATGAAATTCTGGAACTTCTAGGGGAGAAAAAAAATCCTAAAAACTTTCAAAGCAACACAACAGGTTACAGTTAGAGTATTAGTAATCAGAATAGATTATCTCAATAGCATTGCTGACATCTAGAAGCTACCAGAGGTACTTTCAAAATTTTGACAGATAAATCAATTTCAGCCCAGACTTCTGTACCTAAACTGTTATTTAAGACAAAGGCATTTTTAGAAATGCACAGATTCAGATGACTTCTAGGGCATTGTTGCCTAGAGAGTCACTACAGGATGTGTTCCTGCAAAATGAGAAGGAAACCAAAAAAAGAGAACATACTAGCCATAGACGCTAATTTAGGAAGAACCCAGGCATGGAAAGCAGCCAGACCAGATTGGAGCAAGGGTTCAGAAATGATGTCGCCGGTGGGGAAAAATGGAACTAATGTATTTAGGATCTTGGCGTATTTATTGATGGGCATTAAATAGAGGTATTGCAACATGTGGGATGAATTAGTGATGGGTTCATGTACAACCAGGAAGATGAAAAAAATTGAGGTAATAATTAACTCCAGGAAAAACAGAGGGTTATATAAAAAAGAAGGCATGGTCATAGTGCATAATTTGACCCAGCATTGAGCGATATTTGCAAAACTGTGATAACACAAACACTGACTTTTGATTTACTTTAAATTACAAAAAAACCATTTGAAGCACAGAGAAAAAGTAAATAAGAAATGTATATGGGAGCACTAAACCTTTATTTCCCATGGTAGAAAATTAGGATACCTAAAATTGATAAGTAAAATAAGAGTAGTATAAGCACACCCTGCCAGTAATTTATGGGCATTAGTGTTTTGGTAGCAATTTTACAAAAGAGGCAGAGGTAGTTTTTGTAGAACTCTTCCTTACACACCCTAACTGGTGAAAGGCAAGGGCTCAATCCTGTGGATGTCAGGAACAGAGGCAAACTGTCCCCAGTCACTGTTTTCAGGTATGGAGACCACCCCAGACGTAGTGTCAAGCACCTTTCAGACAAGGGAAATCAAATTCCTGTCTTCATTTATAATCATGTATAAAGAGCAACATATTTTCTTTCAAACTCCTTTTCTCCCAGATTGCTTCCCAGAAGAAACACAGGAGAAAAGAAGAGCAAACTGACATTCAGAATACAAACTTTCTCACTGGACCAATTTATGATTTCCTAATTATTTCCCTGCATGGAGGATCTTTAAAATGATCAAAAGACAAATGCATTTCTTAGTAAACTCTACATTCTGTTGTCCTAATTTTTGGAGGGTAAAGAAAGGTTGTGTAGGATGTCTGTTTCTTTAGTTGATTTGCAATCACTGGAGAAATTATAGGGAACAAAGGAAAAAAGAGCCATAAATACAAATGAATTCCTTTTATACGAGTTGAAAAACCACAGGATATGCTCCATTTTTTAACACTCCAGGTGTGATCGGAGATTACGTATCCACCACAGGAGAGTGGAGAGTTAATTAAAATTTTTGCTCCTACTCAGAGAAAGAAATGTCTTTTTGTTTGATAAGCAGGCTGGCTTCTGAGTGCTGTTGGTGCTTTCTTCTCTCCTCACTGGAGTGTCACAAAAAAGCAGATCAAAGAAAGCCCCCCATCCGGATATGTTTCCTACCACCTTTCTTAGCTAATGGACTTAAAAGTGTCTTTCACTGACAGGCTCATCTCGTATTTTAGAAATGCCATCTCTTTACTATATTGATAAATATGCAAGAGGGCTATGATAGATGCTCACGGAAAATCACATTTAACATTAATTAGGCCAAGACCATCCCAGATAGTTGGAGTGGGAGAGTCTGGCAGAGTGCAACATCTCACCCCTACCATTTGTATTTTACTTGTCAACGCACCATGTGATGGCCAGAAATTAACACGTGAGATTGAACCTTCAGCTCTCTCAAGCAGGGGTACGTTTTGTTGTGTTTTCCCTTTTGCTTTTGGTCTTTATGATTCGGTACCCTCTGGCTGACATCTCCTATCCTGAGGGGGAAAAAAATGTTTGGGAGAAATCCCGCTGTTTTTTTTCTTTAAGAGAGTGACAAAATGAAATAAAACGGAGCAAAATAGAAGCAGCCGGTTTGCAGTCTGTCGAAGCAGGCAGGTTGGGCTGCAGCAGGGGTCGTTCATTGTCTCGCAGCTCTGGGTGCCCACAGAGAAAACCCGGCCCAGGATGCAGCCACCAATAAAAGGACTCCATTCTGCCACTCAGGGCTTTGTGAGGCGCCAAAGCTTGTCCTGGTTGCCATGGCTACTGTCTGATTGTGGCGGGGTTGTCACAGTGCTTGATAAAGTGGGAAGGTTATTCTTGATAGGCCCAAGTAATCATAACCTCGCAAAGCTTGAGAGTGTGGATTTAAAATTGTTTTTCCTCCTCTCTTTAAACTGGGAATATGGGGATGGGGGCAGGGATTCTCAGGATAAAGCAACCTCAGGGCTCCTTCAGCAAGTGGTGAGCGTGGCACGCAGCAGGAGGAATACAGGCTGTGCTCATCTGGAAGGGAGGCATGCGTGTGCCTGGAGGCCAGGCAGAAAGATGGTTACAACTGCTGGGCCATCTCTGGCCTGATAGGGGCTTCAGGGAAGGGACCAGAATGGCATTCTCTCCTGGCCCCTCCTGTAAACAGATTATTCTTATACCTCTCTCTCCTTTCCCCCCTTCCCTCCTCCTTTCCCCCTTCTTTTACTAAGTTTCCTTTTTCCCTTTCCCCTTCTCCATTTTTGCCCTGTCTCAGTCCACTTGTGCTACTATAACAGGATACCTGAGATCAGGCAATTTATAAAGGACAGACAGTTCTTGGCTCCTGGTCCTGGAGGCTGGGAAGTCTAAGGTCGAGGGCCTGGCATCTTGTGAGGGCCTTCTTGCTGCGTCATCCCATGGCAGAGGGGCAGAGAATGGGGGAGAGAGCAGGAGACTGCACTTGTAGCCTCAAGCCCTTTGCCTGAGTTGGTATTAACCCATTCACAAGAGTGGAGCCCTTCTGACCTAAACACTCCCATGAGGCCTCACCATTCAATGTCGTTGCATTGGGGATTAAGTTTTCAACACATGGAAACTTTTTGGGGGACACATTCAAACCTTAGCACTTTCCTTCTTTTCTCCCCTTGCTCCGTCCATTCCCTTGCAGTGCAGCAGAATTTCTAACAGAGCTGATCCTTTAAAAAAATTTTTTTTTTCTCACATGGAGAATGATGGGAACACTTAGATTTGAGACAACAGCTGATACATTCTGGCCACAGAATTACAGACTTTTCTTTTGCCAGGAGGGACCTACATGATTACCTAGGCGGTTGTTCTCAGACTTAGCTGTATCAGGACTATTGGGAAGGGCTTTTTAAAACACAGATTCTGGGGCCCTACTCCCAGAGTTCCTGATTCATCAGGTCTGGGATGGGGCCCTGAAAATCTGGGCTTCTAACAAGTGCCCAGGTGATACTGATGCTGCCAGCTCGGGCCCCATGCTTTGGGAACCACTGACATAGGCCAGTACCCATTTTATACAGCTGAGGAAACTGAGGCTGCTGAGGGATAAGTTAGTCGCCAAGGGTTCAGGTGACTTGATAGCCACTCTGGAACTGGTGTCCAGTTATAGAAGCTTTAAAAGCCATTTGAAGAGGCAGGGTAGGTAGGTTGTTCATCGTCTCCCTTCCATCCCACTCACCCAGGGTATCCAGATGAGCTGGTTTTGTTCCCAAAGGGCCGCCAGCAGGATAGCCACTCACCACACATGGCCACCTTCTGGGTGGAGCACTCCAGACCACGGTCGTGTGCGCTGCCTCTGAGTTAAGCCGACCACAGACCTTGGCACTCTAGGCCTGGCTTTGCCTTCTGATTTTTGCCCCAGGAAGCCTGCTGGGACTGTGGCTGGGATCTCTCCCACCTCTGCTGGCATTCAAAGTCTCATGGCCCTGCCAGAGAGCCCTTAGGTTTTCAGTTGCTGGCATATTTGTGCTGTTGCCTCTGCTAGCCTGTGAACTCCAGGGGCCAGGGCCGTGCCTTTGCACCCACCATGGCTCTAGAGTACCTGATAAATGAACTTTGTGGGCATACCGGGTGGAAGGAATCTGGATACACGATTGAGATTTTCGGAAGCCAACTACAAGAAGCCAAACTATGAGGGATGGGGAGTCTAGTTACACACAGGGCAGGGGTGGGGGCTATACTTTCAGTGTTAGTGAGGAGCCCAGAGTAAGAAATGAGGCCTGTTGCAGTGAGAATGCCTACAGAGGTGGAAGCCAGTGCTGGGGCCTCACATCAGGGCTCTCTCCCTGTGCCAGCAGGGGGCTGAGTTTTGTAATTGAAAGACAAATGTTAGTTCCCCCAGATCCTAATTTGAAATAAAACATGGCAGCATTCATTTATCCCTGCAAGGCAGGGCACATAACACAGGCAAAGCGGCTGCTGCATGTGCACACACATGTGGATGTGCATGTGTGTGTTGCTACTGTGGCTGGACACAAACGACTTGATCATTTGTCAAATGTAAGTGAACTCCTCACAACACACTCTGAACTCATCCAGAGCAGCACGTGTAGTTACATGCCCTGGATACCGCTTAGGGGCGCAACAATTATGCTCCGTCAGTGAAACTCACAGGAGGCTATTTGTCCAGATGAGAATCAAACAAAATTAATGGATTAATCTTTTGGCTCTAATTCCTTGCTGACATCACAGACTGAAATGGGGCCCAGAAAGAAATCCCATGTTGGCAGTTTGACTCCAAACTTTTAAAATCTTCAGCAAGCATCGGAGCAGGAGCCTCTGAGCGGCCGGGCACCGCCACTTCTTTTCTGCGTTGCTGGATCGGCAGATGGAATAGTCCCCTCGCACTGCTTGGGAGTTGGCTTGTGGCAGCAGCAGCCCTAATGCTGGCCTTGTTCCCCCAGGGTGTCGAAGTGCAGACAGACTACGTGCCCCTGCTGAACTCGCTGGCGGCCTATGGCTGGCAGCTCACTTGTGTGCTACCAACTCCCGTCGTCAAGACTACCAGGTAACAGTAACAGTAATCATTAGGATTCTATTGAACACTTCCTCTGTGCTAGTCATTGTTCCTAATGAGCACCCCATGTCTATAAATTATTTAATCCTGTGCAAGAGGCTGGTCGTTATGTAAACTTTCCCACTGGGAAGCAGCAGAGCCAGAATTTCGCATTCTTAACCACCGTCACCCAGAAAACTCCCCTGCACCCCTCTTCCCACATAGGGGGCCCTGTGAGTCATTACTGCCCAGCATGTCAAAGATGAGCTGCTCAGACGGAGGGGGTTCAGAGCCTCCAATGCAAAAGAAATTCAGCACCTACTATGTGCCTTGTGCTAGGCTAGGTAGGTACTTTATATATAAATAACTCAGTCCTCAAAAAGAAAAGAAAAATCCTGCGAGGTAGAATTGTATTATTATTACACCCATTTTGCAGCTGAGGGAAGTGTGGCCAGGGAGGTTGAGGGCACTGGTCACCAGCCCCAGAGAGGGACTGTAAAGACCTGCCTTTCAGGCCTTGGTGCGGCATTCCTTACAATTTCAGGTTCATGCTCATTTGTCCACTCTCAGATCTGCTTACGCTCCCTTGAGCCCAGTCACAGCAACCATAAAAGGCCCTCCATCTATATGTTGGGCTTACTATCCAAATCAGTCCTGCCCTGTGGGGCTGTAAGCATGGATATGATTCCCATTTTGCAGATGAGGAAACTGAGGCTAGGGGAGGCTTGGTCACATACTTAAGGCTACCCGCCAGTAAGTGGCAGAAACTGGGCCTAGAACCTCAGTCTGCAGAGTCAGGCACTTTTTCTGGAGCAGGCCGCCTCTCTGCTGACCAGCAGGGATGCCCCCCCACTGTGGCTCCCAGAGCTCCACCTTTCCCAAGCCCTACTGCATATTCACCACTGCAGAGTGATGGACAGCATGGGGCAAGGCTGGCAACCAGGGTGATTGAGAGTGCAGAATCCCGGTGATAACTGATGTCTTTCCTAGTCCCTCCTTTGGCTCACTAGGATCCTCAGATTCCATGTTAGGTCACAGTGGGTCAGTGTACCATGGGGAGCCAGTCTGTGGCCACTTTCAAGCCCCTTGGCCACTGGAAACCACCATGTTCTTTCTCAGCCAAGACTTCAACAGGCATAGGGCAATGCAGTGGTGTAGAAAGAACCCTGGATTTGGGGCCTGAAGACTTGAACCCAAGTCCTCAGTCTGCCACTTACCGTGTCGTGTTGGTCAAGTGACAGTAGCTTCTCTGAGTTAGTTTCCTGGTCAGTTTCCAGAGGACAAGACTCATAATGAGAATGTATTTGAATGTGAAGGCCCAGCTGGTTCTGAGCCATCTAAGCCCAGGGACTACAGACAGGTCTGTCTGTCTCAGACCTTCACACCTGCTAAATAATCCTTCCTAATCCTCCAACTCCCTGTTCCTTAAATGACCACTTATGGTGGAATGGAGAGTGCATGGAACTGGGCAGATCTGTGTTTGAATCCTCACTGTGTGATCTCCAGCCTGCTCTTGAGCTGAGCTTTTGTTTCCTTCTATAAAAGTGGTAGTCGGATTCTGTGGAGCATTGAGGTGAAGCTTAAATGAGCCATTATGTGTGAAATCACCCAGCCCAGCCGCTACACAAAATAGGTGCAGAGCAAATATTAGTTCTCTCCCTCCTTTTTCTTAGAGACTTTGTAGCTGAATGCAGTAACATGTAAAGACACTTACTTACAAAACAGAGATTTAAGAATTGCAAATTAAAACCACAATGATATATAGCCTCACGCTGATTGGGATGGCTGTTATCAAAAAGACAAAAGATAAGTGTTGGCAAGGGTATAGAGAAAAGAGAACCCTTGTACGCTCTTGGTGGGACTGTAAATTAATATAGCCATTATGGAAAATAGTACAGAGGTTTCTCAGAAAACTAAAGATAGACTTAGCACATGATCCAGTAATCCCACTTCTAGGTATATATCCAAAGGAACTGAAATCAGTATGCAGAAGAGGTGTCTGCATTTTCATGATCTTTGCAGCAATATTCACAACAGCTAAGAAATGGAAGCAGCTTAGGTGTCCTTCATCAGACGGATGGATAAAAAAAAATGTGATATATACACACACACACACACACACAATGGAATACTATTCAGCCTTAAAAGGGGAGGTCGGGGACATTCTGTTATTTGTGACAAGGATGAGCCTGGAAGACATTACGCTAAGTGAAATAAGCCAGGCACAGAATGACATACCTTATACTCTCTCTCATATGTGGAATCTAAAAAGGTTGAACTCATAGAAGTAGAGAGTAGAATGGTGTTTACCAGAGGCTAGGGAGTGGGGCAGATGGGCAAAGGAGAGATGTTGATCAAAGGGTACAAAGTTTCACTTAGGAGGAATAAGCCTTGGTCATCTATTGCACAGAATGGTGACTATTACAAACAATAATGCCTTGTATATTTTACAATTCCTAAAAGAGTAGCTTTTAAATGTTTTCACCACAAAAAATGCTAAGTATGTGAGGTGATGGATTTGTTTAGTAGCCTAATTTAATCAGTCTACATTGTAAACATATATCACAACATCACACTCTACCCCATAAATATACAATTATTATTTGTAAATTAAAAATAAAATACAAAATCATCAGAAGGGTGGAAGCAGGGGAAAAAAAACATGGTGATCTTCTTTACAATATTTCTATCATCTTTAAAGGCAGCTCTGGGGTCCTGCCTTCCTGGGAAGAGAGTATTCACTGTATTGTAAGATACGAGCTGCCCCTCCCTCGCCTGTTCTGTTCATGTGAGCCAGAGTTGGTTAACAGGCACTGCCTTGCAGGGCCTGCCTGGTGCTGCGCAGTCTTTGCTGTGCCTGCAGGAGTCATGCATGGCTGAGACCCTGGGTGCAGCCATGACCTCTGCCCACGGTCCTGTAGCAGCTGGAGGGCTGAGCTCATCACCCAGGTCCTTATCTACCTGCCCATCATTACCACAGACAGATGTGGAAGAGGCTCCTGCCCCTTTGAGATCCACTGAAGCAGCCAGTGTGTCCTCATTTGGCCAAGATGCTGTTACTTCCCATTAAGGGAATGGGCATGTCCAGCTAGGAAGCTCACTTTGTAGGGATACCCAAAAAGCTTTTGTTGGGCATCCGAGGTAGCCCCTTGGAAGCAAGGCTGGATGGCCTGGGCACGGGAGAGTAGAGCAGGCGCCTCTTGACTTGTCATAATCCCGTGGGTGGTCTGCTTTGATGAAATTAGGGATGGCAACATCTGCGTCAGGTTTTGGGTTCCTCTAAGGCATAAAGTGGCTCATTCTCAGCTCCGTGTGTTACAGTGAGGGGAGTGTATCCACCAAGCAAATTGTCTTTCTTCAGAGACCGTGTCTACCTCAGAAAATCAAGAAGAAGGAATCGAAGGTAAGAGACTCTGATGGCCTTCCTACGTTTTCCTCAGCAGGGCTTCATCTTCAGTGGATTTTCTGCAGCATTTGAGGGGGTAGCCTGCTCTAGCTTCCAAGGGCTCGCAGAGCCCAAGGAACACCTGAGCCCCTGGCAACCTGAATCACATCTCAGGCTGCTAACACGGGACAGCCAAGGGGGCTGGAGTGCCTTGTCTGCCACTGTCCTGCTGGGCAGGCCAGAAGGATGGAGAAGAGAGGCTCTTCTGGAGGCTCCAGCCTGCCAGATACTCCCACTAGGATGAAAAGAAGGGCACGAAGTCAGTTGCAGCCTGACCACAGGGTGGGGATGGCTTGAGTTCATGGCCAGCTTCTTTGTGTCTTAATCTCACTACCAGCTAGTTGGAGCTCTGGCCTGCCCTGTTAGATTCCTTAGGACATTAAAAGTGTGGTGACCTGGGCAGAGAGACCCTGCCAGAATCTCTTCATGACAGGCCTAGACCCAAAGGCCTCCGTGTGACAGCTGGTGATGCTAGCCGTAGCCTGTGGCAGCAAGTCCTCAGGCCAGGCTGTCCTCAGAGATGCCCAGAGCCCTTTTCCCCCCCTCTCTGGACTCTGAACTACCCTAGAAACACAGTCGCAGAGACTGGCCTTCTCAGAGTCTTCTCTGTGATTCCTGAAGGTGAGCACAAGGGTTGTACGAGGTGCAAGTGTCAGCAACCCTTGTGCCAGATGATTCTGATGCTTCCCACCCCGCCCTGAGCAGTCTGTGGTGCTTTTCCTGAGGACGTTTTCACCAGTTGCTGGGGAAGAGGCCAGTGAGTCGAGTGGACCCACCAAAGCCTGAGTCAGGCATCACCTGGATTCAGCTCACTGTACCTTTGACGGCTGAGGCCACATTCTCGGCAGGGCCTGCCTGACCTGCTCAGCTCCTCACTCTTGGCATCACCCCTGCGTTCCTCACGTCTTTGGACACAGAGCCCTGGGAAGGAGCATCAAGCAAATGAACAGATTGGAGCAGCCCCTCACCAGCCAACAACTCCAGGGGGAGCCCACTTGCGGAAGGAGTGCCAAGGCAATGGTGACTTGAAGCCAGATGGGCTGGAGTGTGGAGGAAGGTCTTTATCCAGGCTCTGAAGGTGTAATGTGACAGGTGATGGCACAGTGGACCAGAAGGCAACTGCCAGCCCACCATCAACCACCAGGAGCAGGCAGCCACCAGCTGGAAGATGAATCAGCTGCAGAGCGCTGTCAGTTTCAGCTCAGTCACAGGCTCACAGGGACTGCATGCATTCAGCAAGTGTGACATTCAACACGCAGTGCACATGAGGGCCCCTGTCAGATGCTGACAGACACCCGCGGCAGCCTTACAGAGGGGAGATGGTGCCACCTTTGCCTAACAGCTTCCTGATGGTGGGGCACACAGATTCCGAAGGAGAGACACGTGGTTGGATGGTGGTGTGAAGGTCATGGCATCGCATGCAGGGGGACAAATCAGTGGAAACTTGAGTAGGCAGGGAGATTTTAGAGGTAGATTTATAAAAGCTGTTGTAATAAGATAGAACTGACTTTCCTCAGGGAAAATTCAGAGAGGATGGGACTCACTGTTCTTGCAGTCAGTAAAAACTTCTCATCCCAAGCAGCTGTACTCATCTGGGTGGACTGCTTTCTCTTTCCATGTACCTAATGATTTCCTGCCTCATTCCAAGACTGTAGGTGACTGGTGTGGAGCACTTGTTCTACACGAGACCCTCTGGGTCACCTCACAGATGGGAGTCCTCCAGCGACGGGGCTTCACAGCCAGACTCCTTGGAAGAATCTTCTGCACTGGGTGTCCCCTCCTCACTCCTCAGCTGACACGGGTCAGCGTCCTGCTCCCACAGGCCTGTGTCCCCTGGTGACCGAGTCACTCCATCTAGTCCTCATGATGCCTGAGCTCTTGCAGCCCTGATGCTGGGACCACCCCCACTCCCTGAAGCAGCTTTCTCTTGGTTCTTTCCCACCTCATTCTCCTGGTTTCCCACTAAGTTCCTCAGGGTTCAGACCCAGCCCCATTTCTCCCTTCACTCTTGCCTCTTCCTTAGAAAATCTCTTTTACCACCTCTGTGCCAGTGACCATTCCGCCTGCATTTTCAGCCCTCACTGTGCCCCAAGACTCCAGCTCCATCCATGCTGTGGCTCGAGCAAACCTATGACTCTCCCCCTCCCCATACCTGGCCCACCGCCACCCTATCTAGAGGAACGGCATCACCCCTTAGGGGCTGTCCCTGCTGACCCTCCCCTCTCCTTCCCCTATATTCAATCTATCCTTAAGACCCATCTGTGTTAGGTCCCAGAGGCTCTGGAATCCCTCCACTTTTCTCTACCATCACTCGCCTCAGCTATTGCAGTCTCCTAATAACAGATCTCCCCTTCAAATAGGTTCTCTATTCAGAGCCCAAGTGATCTTTTAAAAAGGCAACTTGAATCCTGTCATCCCACTGCTCAAAGGAGTTCTAGTTTTGTATGACTCTGAAGACAAAGATGGAAATCAGTACTGTGGCCCTCAAGGCCCCGAGGGATCTGGCCCCTCTTACCTCCTCTGCCAGCCTCCCATTCTCTGTGGCCTCCAGCTCTTCTATGTCCCCTCTACCAAGGACACTCTCCTTCTTTCTAGCTCTACTTGAGCATCCTTTTCTCAGGACAGTGCTGTCTCCTTTTATACCAAACCAGACTCCTTTGTACTACACTGGAAAAGAACCACGTTCTCTTCTTCAGAGCTCTCCTCTGGGCTTTTAGTTATTTGTGATCATTATTTTATCCTTTCCAGACAGAGTCAGACATAATCTCCACAAGAGCAAAGCCCTTTTTCCTGTTGAGACCTTTTAATTGGTGCTCAACAGATACTTGTTGAATCAATGAATGAGTAATCAACTTCTGAGCGAGGACCTACGTAGTACGTCCAGCATTACAACTTAAGAAATTGCAAGATTGGCACGCCAAGGATGTGGCATATTTAGTCCTCTTTCAATCAGCAACATGGACAGAATTTTCTAATCAAGACTTTTCAGCACTGGAAAGAAACCTCTGTGTACGTGTGTGTGATTTTCAAGGCAAATATTAAACTCCTTCAAAGGGAGTAGGTGGTTTCTACAATTCAGGGGAAGACTTCCTTCCAGCTCAACTACTTGAAGTGGACACATAATGGGCAGTTTTTAAAATATGCAAATTAAATCCACTGGCTCCTGCTGACATGGAACTCTGGACACACACTGCTGTAAAGTGAAGCGTTTCTTTTTTTCTTTTACACAGTTATTTCTGAATTGGGCAGCTAATTGGATTTGGTGACACACCCAACTGCCACAGATGCTCTGGCTTGGGAAGGCCAACTCGGTGCAGCCTGTTTCATCTGCGGCTTGCTGGTTAAGCTCAGAGACTCCCCCGGTCCTGCTCAAAACATGGAGTCCATTCCCCAGGCTGGACTGCCTGCCTTTAAGTGGTGTGGATGTTAGACCCCACCTCAGAGGCTCAACTGAAATCTGGCACACTCCAGGCCTCCTCTTGCTTTCTGAGACGTCTCCTTTTTGAATTGTTGGGATCTGAAACAGTTTTTGCTGTTTGTTTTCTACCGTTTGTGTTCTCGTTTTGTATTATACCAGGAGATCAACAAGATGTGATCTTCTACAGGAAACTGGATATGGCCAGGCATCCAGAGGAAACTATGGAAGCTCTGTTGTTTATTTAGCAAGAGCAGCCCCTGAGAGAGTATCTGGGCTCCTATTACATGGAAGGTCGAGCAGGTGGTGGAACTGTCCTCAGCAGTACACTGCACAACAGCAGAGGGCGCTACTCACATGAAATACAATATGAATGGGGCCCTGGAGGTGTGCACCGCAGCCCTGGAGGCAGAGACCACCATTTTAGAGATCAGTAACTTGAAACTCTGATTCATAACCTGCCTAAGGACTGAGAGCTAACAAGTGCCAGCACTAGGATTTGAACCTATACTATAATGCTTTGACATTTTGGCACTTAGCCAAAACAATCACCACTTTTTTTGGCAACAGTAAAACTTCCTCTGACTTCCCTGAGAGCTGACTGCCTCTCGGAGTACTGTATTACACAGGTAGGCTTCACTGGTCTTTTTCTAAAGACATGTAAAATGATATAAAATGTGAAGAGGCTCTGACTGTTTTGGAACATCCATTAAAAAAAAAAAAAAAAAAAAGGAGAGACTCTTACATTTGGGCTGGATTAGCAACAGCAGCTGCCTAGCACAGGGCAGCAGTTATGAACCATAACACGTGCCCGGAAACTATGGAGGCTTGGTGGAGGCAGCCACGGTCATGCTGAGGGCTAAAATCAGTGGCCGCCTCTGGTGGGTTTGGAGCCTTGAGATGCCTGCCTGGCAGGCTTGGATGAAGGAGGAGGTGGGTCTGAGACACCGCTTACCCTACAGAGCAATTCCATTATTGGGATCCTCACAGTTTCGGTGGAAGAAGCTCCACCCATCTCCTAGGGGAAGTCTGCAGCTATAGCATGAGACATTTCAAAAGAGGTCAAAGGAGAAACCCATCCAACATTGTAAGGGAACTCATTTGGGGATTTTGCGGGGTACGGGGTGGGAAAGGACCAGATAAAAGTTAAATCCTAACCTCAACATGTATTTCACTCATATTTCTCTACTTTAATGGAACATTCCATTACCATTCTTATCTAAAAGGTGCTAAATCCAAGAATCCTAAAATGTATTAAATCTCAGAATTCTGTGTCTAGGCAAATGTTTTATCTGAGGAAATAGATCTCTACTGTGGAAAACTACGAAAATGGCAGATTTTTAAACATTTACATAGCACATTTTTGGTTTTTCCTAGCAAAGCGCTCAGAATGATTTACAACATGGTAAAGCCTTAAGAAATCATTTCCCACTGATGGTGCAACTGCATTCCTGGGCTCCCTTCTCGAGCCCAGCAAGAAATCATAGGAACAGAGAGCTCCCTTTTTCTTTCAATTATATAATATCCAAGATTTAAGTGCCTATTTGGTGAAACCAACATGATGCAGCTGAAGCACAAGGCAGTGGCCGTGGTGGGAAGTGAAAACTAAAACCTTGTGTGCACTCTGGGCCACCGAGATGAGAAATTCAGATCGAGAAACTTGGCCAGTCAGCGGCGGAGCTGGGGCTCTCTTGGGTGGTCTTGCTCCAGAGATTTGGTGAGACCCTGCTTGTTGCCCAACTCTATTACTGGCAGGGTGACCTTGGGACTCTGAGCCCCTGCCTTCCCTGTCACACCAGGAAATGCTTGGTTGCAGGCTGGGCCCCCTGGGAAGCGGCCTCTGAGATTTGGGGGGAAGAAGTTTTTAGAGGGAGTTACTTTAGGAACACTTGTCGGTACAGGGGCGGGCAGAGGGAGAATTTGGGCTGTGATGCAGTCACAATCTCCCAGGTTGGCTTGGAGCTGGGATGGCGTTTGCGTTGTCCCAAACTGGGATCAGGAAATGGGTTGTTGTATCCCACCTGGGGCGGTCGCTGGTTGTAGGTTGCCCTGGTATGACCTTCTGTGAGGTGGTGGTCAGCAAAGGGATATCGGCCTAGCTGGGGAGTGGGCCCGCCAGTCCTGTAGGGGGATCTGAGCTGTACAGCACAGTGTCCGCCCCATGTTCTGGGCCCTGCCTTACTCAGGTGACCTGGCGAGAGAATGCCAGCCCCATGGCTGGTAATCCTCAGTCTGCTCAGAATGGAAATGAGTGGCTGCAGCTCTGGCTCTTATTGGGGGCAGGCCTCACATCTCCTCTCCATCCTGGCCCTCCAAATGATTAGGACTTCAGGAGCCCTTTCCTGTGTGGGCCTTTGGTATAGAGCCAGTCAAAAGAAATACTCCTCTGCCCCCATAGAACCTGAAATCTACATCTAAAGTACACATCCTGGAAGGCATGGTGCAGGCTCTTGGGGTGGGTGTGATGTGATTGGGTGCCATTCAAGTTTGGTGCCTGTACTGCTTGGCTGGAGGATGCTGGGAATTTTATGTCTCACTCAGACATGGCGTGGGTATGAATGCAAACAAGGCTTCGGGGGAAGCTCTGGGTTCCTGGAGGCTTGTTATTTATCCCCATTCGCTCTGATTTCTAGTTTCAGTGGCGATTCTCCAGAGAAGAAATGCACAACAGGCAGATGAGGAAATCGAAAGGTAAACTCAGTGCCAGAGACAAACGACAAGCAGAAGAAAATGAGAAGAATTTAGAAGACCAGTCTTCCAAAGCTGGAGACATGGGAAACTGTGTTTCAGGACAGCAGCAGGAGGGTGGAGTCTCCGAGGAGATGAAGGGCCCTGACCAAGAGGACAAGGGAGAACAGCTGTCCCCTGGTGGCCAGCTGTGTGGGGTGGGTGTGGAGGGCGAGGCTATGCAGAATGGTCCTGCCAGCCACAGCAGGGTCCCAGTGGGGATTTGCACTGGGCACTCCAATCCTGGAGAGGATGCCAGGAATGGGGATGCTGAGGAAATCAGAGAGCTTGGTACGGTTCAAGAAAACTGAGTCTCGGGCAATTTGTGTTAAAACTAGGTGAGTTGCCAAACCCAAGGCATCTTACCAACAGCTGGTGTGGGGGCTGGTTTCCCTGGTGTTGTGTGTTAGCTACCCTTTGGCTTGGCTTGACCTCTCCTTGTGAGCTCACCTGAGCCCTCCCAGGGCCAAGTTCCTGACAGTGTTGGTTTTTGCACATCCACTGGAAAGGTGTCATTAGTGACCCAGTGTTAGAATGTAAGAGGTCAGGTTATTTCTTCTAGCCCTCATGGCTGGAGGCCCAGTCCTGGCTCCACCACTCCTCCAGCCAGAGGGTCTGGACCATCCAGTGCCTGTCCCACCACAGGGCCTCCAGGGAGCATTCGGGTCAAATCCATGGACACCTTGGGCCACAAACCAAGGCTGCTGATCATCCCACACCTTGTGGGGCAGTGTCCATCCGCTGCAGCGACTTGGTGACTTAACTCCTCCAGGAGCCCTGTCAGCTGCCCTCCTCCACCTAAACCCCTTAGACTCTTCTGCTTTGGCAAATAAAATGACATCGGGGAGGGGAGGTACTCTGCCTCCCAGCTTTTCTCTAAATAGTCCTATAGATACTGGTAATCTGGAAATGAAGAAGTAATTCTGTGTCTGCACCTACTCTTGCAGAATGTTCAAGGAAGTATTCTGTGTTAGTATTAATGCCAAAAAGTTTTTAAAGGTTTTGTACTCAGCACATCATAGGAACACACATTACTTCTGTCATTTCAGGGCGTCGGGACTGGCTGGCACCCTTGTTATGTGCTATTTTAATCAGTGTAACATTGGTCAAGTTGTTACCCATGTATGCTGTGACTATTGCGTGTTTATATCGTCCAGAAAGTATTGAGGCTTTACGTAGATGCAACTGGCGAACCCTGGAGAGAGAATGCCGATTGTCTTGACCAAAACCACAGCCTGTCTCTTCTCTTGTTTAGTTACTTACGGCAATAAATCATCTATGAGTTAGTGCACCGTGAGGAGTGAGTGTTTATCGCGTCACTATGAAAAATCCTGGCCTAATGTCCAGAGGACTTCAGCCCACACCCCCCATTCACTCTTTGTAAGTTTCTAACTCCTGACAGCATGATGACATGGCGGAGGAACACACAGTTCCCATGGAAAGCTGCAGAGCCAGCTAGGCTTGCTGTGCTTTCTCGTCATTTGTAGAAAGAGACGGCAAGTGGAACTCAGATGCCACCAGGTAAGTAAGGGGTACAGCCACCTCCCATTTCTGGGATGGTGGCAACAAATACCTTTTTAAAATAAGCAAAAAACCTCACATCAATGTATAACATTGTTTCCAAGCTTTTAAGTAAATTATTTAATGCGGCAAGACTTCTCCCTTTGCAAGTTTATTAAAATAAAACACATTTGTAGGCCGGGCGTGGTGGCTCATGCCTGTAATCCCAGCACTTTGGGAGGCCAAGGCGGGCAGATCACCTAAGGTCAGGAGTTCCAGACCAGCCTGGCCAACGTGGTAAAACCCCGTCTCTACTAAAAATACAAAAATTAGCTGGGTGTGGTGGCGCATGCCTGAAATCCCAGCTACTCGGGAGGCTGAGGCAGGAGAATTGCTTGAACCTGGGAGGCAGAGGTTGCAGTAAGCCAAGGTTGCACCACTGCACTCCAGTCTGGGTGCAGAGCAAGACTCCATCTCGGGGGAAAAAAAAAAAAAAACCACACATTTGTAATATATTTTCATAGAGCACAATTTAAAACCTTTGTACAGCCACATCATAGTTTTTTCTTGACAAACTCCCTCACCTAACCCTCAGAGCTTAAAAAGGTTGAAGGCTCTGTTCAAAGAGAAGACAACTATGTTTTAATGACATTTTCCACAACTAAGTCATTAATATCTATACAGCATTTTGATTTAATAAAAACATTATCTCTCGGCATGTATCTTAAAGGATCATGATTTTAAAAATATATGCTAGTCAGCAACAAGCCAAGACAAAAACACCACTCTCAACTTTGAAAAGCACATGGTTCCAGGCTGGAGGGCCTTACATTGCTCAGCTTTGGGTACATTTTTCAATTAATTAATTGACATTTATGTTGGCTATATTTGCTATGGGGAAACAAAGGTGACAATAACTAATTTGAATTCCTCAGGAGAGTTTGGCTCTAGTGTCAGGCTAACAATTCCTAAAGTTCCTGTTTTTTCTCCCTTGCTTCTCTACACCCTGCTGATTCTGGCAAAAATGAGTCTACAGTGGAGGGCGTTAAGTTAGCAGCAGCTTGAAATCACTGAGGAAGCTCTACGAAATCCTGATGCCCAGGGCCCACCCGCAGAGCTTGTGAAGGAATGGTCGGTCTGGGGAGTGGTGTGGGCATCAGGATTTTTAGAAGCTCCCAGAGGATTCTAAGGTGCAGCCAAGGTTGAGTACCACTGGCCACAGGGTCTCTGTGAGCTGAAACACAACTTGTTCCTTGTGAAATAAAATGCTTTCTACAAGTGGTAAATAATCAAGGCCCTAAAATCCATTCTCAACATCCTGCATGTACATTTCAAGTGGAAACATTCCTGAAGGAAATGTTAGTCTCCTGTGATTGCCAATAGGGTAAAAGGCCATCATTTGCACTGACCGGGTCCCAGGGACAGTAAAAGCCACAAAGACATATAGTGTTTGGCATGAGGAAGCTTGTGCCCTTGGCAGTTAAGTCTGTGAGGCTGCAGCTGTCACAGTGGGTTTGCAAGGGAGTCCTGCAAACCCACTGTAATCAGGTGGTTATCAGGTGATTGAAATGAGGCATTCCTACGATGCTGTGGCTGAATCCAGATTCTTTCACTGGGAAGCTGTTTTCAACCATTTCACCTGCAGAGGCTCAGGAGTGCGTAATGGGTGAAGTTTAGCACCACTGGCAGGGCAACGATGGGAGGAAGAATTCTTATCAAATCTGCTTAAAGCAAGGCAGGTGCATTGCTCTCAAGTGCATACAGCCACAAGGTCAAAATACTGACATATGGAAAGCCTGAGGAAACCTATGTTAATGAAGTAGTAACACTGTAGCCCAGCTGGGCTTTGGAATCAGACAGAGCTGGTGAGGATACTAACTAGACCCAGTCTACATGTGTAACCTCCTCAGTTTCTTTACAGCTCTGAGCATCAATCTCCTCAAGTGTGAAATGGGGTGAAATGGCACCTACCTCTTTGGATTTCTGTGAGGATTAATAAGATGTGAATAAAGTGCTTGGTCCACGGTAAGCACTCTGTGGGCAGCAGTTAATCACAATGCTGACAGGTAATCAATGTGTCAGATACTGTTAGTGCTCACCCCATATCCACGGAAGTATGTCCTCCACTCCCCAGCTCCTCTTGCAGTTTAGAGCCACGAGACTGGTTCTGGCAATGAGACAGGAGCAGGTCTGATAAAAGCTTCAGGGACATCCAGTCCTTTATCTCCAACGCCCTCGGCACAGTTCAAGATGGACCATGAGGCTGGGTGTGGTGGTTCACGCCTATAGTCCCAGCACATTGGGAGGCTGAGACAGAAAGATTGCTTGAGTTCAGGAGTTCAAGACCAGCCTAGGCAACATAGCAAAAACTTGCCTCTCCAAAAAATAAATAAATAAATAAATCAGTTGGGTGTGGTGGCACACGTACCAGCTACTTGGGAGGCTAAAGTGAGATAATTGCTTGAGCCCCAGGAGGTCGAGGCTGCAGTGAGCTGTGGTCACACCACTGCACTCCAGCCTGGACAAGAGAACAAGACCCTGTCTCAAAAAAAAAAAAATTGGATCTTGACATGGCCATTAAATAAACCTTTGCTAAGGTGAGCCACTGAGATTTTGACATGTATTGGCTACTGAAGCATAGTATATCCCATCTTAACAGAAATACTATAATAATATTTGTAAAGTCTTAAATTATTTATCAGTGGTTTATAAGTAACAAAAAGGTAAACATTCGTCAAATACCTGTCTGAATTTTTCAGATCTCCAGGCTGACCATGCTTCACTAGAGTTGCTGATGCTTGATGGGAGCAGCTTCCAAAAACATTAGCAGGAGGCATTTGAATTTATTTCTTACGAAGCACGTTTTATCAGTACTCTAAACATACTCATCATGGCCCTCTCTAAACCACAAAATCTTTCAGGAATAGCTCTCAGGTGTCGACAGTGCTTATTAGTAGGAATATGTTGACCCAAAACTCATGACTCATGCAACCCACTCTAGCTGCGCTCCTAGCTGGCCCAGGGGCTCTGTGCTGCAGGGAGCACACAGTCTGGGCTCTGTCCTGCTAGGGTTCACAGCAGCCTAAGACTGAGATCCAGTCCTGAAAGGACTGGCAAGACAGGGGAAGGGTGAGGATGACTGGTGTGTGTGGCCAGAAGCTCGGCACTGACTCCCAGTTGTTGCCACAGATCTTGTTTCCAAGAGCCCTGCCGGAAGTGCTGGAGGCCAACTGCGTGAGTACTGCAGGGTGGGCCCCTGGTGATTAGTGCTCTGCCTGCACTATGACCCGCCAAAGCCACTGATGCAGCTTCCCAGGAGAGGCTGGGTTTCCTGTACCTGGCTCCTAGAGTTTTGAACAGGGAAGTATGTGCACATGAGATCTAAGGACAAGACCCAACGAGCCTTTGGCTGGGTTTCTGAGGTAGCTGCTGCCAGAGAAGGAAGCAAAGTGATGTTCACCACAGGTTCCTGTTGATAACAATCGTTTCAGTGGCCAGACTAAGAAAATGAACCCTGGCTGCAGACAACTGGCTCTCTGAACCTGGCTGGTGCTTGCTTCCCCAGCCCTTGCAAAACAGCGGCATGTCCCTCCAGCAGAGGAAGCCAGGCTACAGGACAGACCTGTGCATTTATGTGGGCATGAGGGGATCAAATGATTTGTTACACAGATACACATTTTAAAATTCCTACACAACTGTACTAGGTGCTGAGAAGACAGCAACGCACAAGGGCCTCGTGAACCATGGTAAGGATTCTGGTCCTTGTTATAAGGGTTAATAGGAGGCCACTGATCAGTTTTAAGCAGGGAAATGACATCAAATCTGCATTTTTACAAACACCTTTCTGGCTGCTGAATAAGGAAAAGGCAGGGGTCCCAAAGATGGTGCAGAGGCCAGCGCTTTGGTCCAGGTGGGGGCTGCTGGCTTGCATCTTAGCAGAGAAGGGGACAGATTTCAGAGTTACTCAGGAGCAAAACTGACTGGATTTTGCAGGTGACTGGGGAATGAGGGAGGTATTGAAGCTACCAACCATGTCCTTATCAAAGGCATTTCCTCAAAGTAATAAATACTCCAGTGATATTGCCTGGAACTTTTCCAGAACCTCTTGCATGGATTAGTTTTCAGAGTTTGACACATTCAACATCAGACAAAGTCACTAAAAGTGAAGTCTTTATACCTTTCTTAAGACCCAAAGAGACCAGGTGCGGGGGCTCACGCCTATAATCCCAGCACTTTGGGAGGCCGAGGTAGGAGGATCACAAGGTCAAGAGTTCAAGACCAGCCTGGCCAACATGATGAAACCCTGTCTCTACTAAGAATACAAAAATTAGGCATGGTGGCATGTGCCTGTAATCCCAGCTACTTGGGACGCTGAGGCAGGAGAATCACTTGAACCTGGGAGGTGGAAGTTGCAGTGAGCCGAGATCATGCCACTGCACTCCAGCCTGGGTGACAGAACAAGACCCCATCTCAAAAAAATACATAATAATAATTTTTAAAAAGACCCAAAGAACTACGTCTTTTTGGGAGGGAGAGAGGAAGGGAGTTGTGTGGCAACGGAAAGCAGCAGCTGTTGGGGAGGTGCCATGGTATGCATGTGGGAGTACAAAGGGAACCATCTGTTTTGGGTCTGATGAGCAGAGTAGGAATTCTGCCCCCAATTTTTTTTTTTTTGGACACTGATTTTCGCTCTTGTTGCCCAGGCTGGAGTGCAATGGCATGATCTCAGCTCACTGCAACCTCCGCCTCCCAGGTTCCAGCGATTCTTCTGCCTCAGCCTCCCGCATAGCTGGGATTACAGGCATGCACCACCACTGGGCCCGGCTAATTTTTGTATTATTAGTGAAGACAGGGTTTCTCCATGTTGGTCAGGCTGGTCTCAAACTCCCAACCTCAGGTGATCTGCCCACCGCAGCCTCCCAAAGTGCTGAGATTACAGGCGTGAGCCACCACGCCCAGCCCCAAATGATTTCTAATGGTAATGCTGGCAATTCCAGCAAAGCCCTGAGCCAGGAATTGGTGGAGAACCACCCTGGCTGTCAACTGTAAGGACTGGGTCTTGAAAGAGTAAAGATACTCATTCATCCCGAGACAGCTTTAAAACATGATCCCCAGGCCGGGCGCGGTGGCTCACGCCTGTAATCCCAGCACTTTGGGAGGCTGAGGCGGGTGGATCACGAGGTCAGGAGATCGAGACCATCCTGGCTAACACGGTGAAACCCCGTCTCTACTAAAAATACAAAAAACTAGCCGAGCGAGGTGGTGGGCGCCTGTAGTCCCAGCTACTTGGGAGGCTGAGGCAGGAGAATGGCGTGAACCCGGGAGGCGGAGCTTGCAGTGAGCCGAGATCGCGCCACTGCACTCCAGCCTGGGCTACAGAGCGAGACTCCGTCTCCCCAAAAAAAAAAAAAAAAAAAAAAAAAAACATGATCCCATGTTGCTGACTGGCAGTAAAACTTACACTTGTGTAATTAAATGTGTTGCTCACTAGTCATTAAGTTCAATTTGGATTTGGATTTGGATTTTTCTGTGGCCTCTAAATAATATAAAGGCTTAAAGATAGTAAGAAATATATTTCACTTATTAAGGTGAGCATTAAAATGCTTTCTATAATGGACCTCTGATTTCATGAACCTTCAGTCCTGGGTACCTCCTATCTTGTTGATTGTTCAATGAAAAAAAAACAAGAGAATCACAAGAACAACTAGCAGACTTACCAGTTTCTCGATCCACAAAATGCCTAATAACTGTCTAAAACACTTCCTTTTTATGAACCCGGGGAACTATCAATCCAGTCCCTGTCTCAGTCAAGGACACCTTAAGCCCCAATGGGCAAATGTCAGTTTCCTTACTAATGGTAATTCCACTATTTCTCTTGAGCCCTGACTCCAGAATTTAATCAGCAGTATGGTCCAAAAGTCCTCTGTATCAAACCAAACTTTCCCTTGCTTCAGTACAAGACAATGTCTTCTTATTCTGTCAACCCCAGAGATACAAACAATAGTCATTCCAAGAATCAATAAAATATTTGAAGACAGTTAAGATACTCCTTAGACAATCTCTCGGTATAGTCAACCTTGATCTCTAAGGCCCATTTTTCTATCATGAAATTACAGAAAGGAATTTTAAATTGCATAGTGCTACCCACAGCGACAGATAAGGAAAGCAGGTTTCAGAGGGAGGTGGAATGAGTCACACAGGAAACAAGTTGTAGAATGGGCATGATTTAGGTCTCTTGAAGCCTGGTGCCATGTTCCTCCCACCACCCCACACAGTCAACCAATCTGTCTCATTTTTTGTTTCTTCTCTCTGGGCTCCTATAGTCTCTAAGACAGGCCTAATTGGAGTTTTACTCTATAGAAGTATCAGAAGAAAATATATCCATAAAAGCTGAAGGAAAAGACCAACATATATGATGATATATAACTTTAAAACTCTGTTGTAAGTTACATCAAACAGAATTCAGGAACTGGTAACAGACTGGAAAAAATACATATATTTGTAATATACATAACAAAAGGATTAGCACTCATTCTATTTTTATAAAGCGTTATAAATCAGTAAGATATCAAAATGGATATACAACGGAAATACACCATTCTGAAAAGAAGAAATAAGGATGGCTAAAATACCTTAGGGAAAAAAAATGCTATGGAGCAATCAGAAAATTGTTTAAAAAATCACTTTTCATCTAACTGATTAGGGGAAAAAAATACTTAAGTATGAGACTGATGGTATCTAATATTGGCCAGAAATGGGCACTTTCATACCCTGTTAGAATATAAACTGATTAGGCATTTATAAGGTAACTTGGCAATACTAGTCAATTTTTCATTCAGAAATGGCACTTCTAGTAATTCTACAGGAATATGTGCATAAAAATTATACAAACAGGTTTACTGCAATATTGCTTGTAATGGCCAAAAACTCCAAACAATTTAAATGTCCATCATGGAGATATGGTTAAGTATATTACGGTATATACCAAAAATTTGAAGTGTGTTAAAAGAATGAGATACATAGTTGTATATGTATACAAGGTTAATATACCATAAAATCTCTAAAAGGATACCCAGCAAGTTTTTTATACAGAGGTTCCTTCTAGGCGAGGGAATAGGACAGGGGAGAAGAGAACTTCAGCATTTTAATCTGTATAGTTTTATATTTGTGGTCACATTTATTAGGTAATAAAAAATTATTTAACAATTTTTAGTCATATTTATTAGGTAATTTTTAAAAAGGAAGAGACAAAATCTTGTTAGGCTCAAATATAGCAAAATAGGACATGGGGATGAGCTGGAAGGGGCCAGGTTAGGCTGATCAGCTCATGCAGGTTTTAAGAATTCAGAACAGACCAGATGAAGATGGCTGCTCAACAACTATAAAAGTTTGGATTCCTGGGCACAAAACATTTTAAAATGCATGCCTTGATTTTATGGCACATTAGGAGGTATCTGCATGTCATCACTACACTGCTAGCTTATTGTATGTTAAGAAAGAATAATATTAAAGACCAGACATCTTGCTGTTTAAGATGAGAACAGTATACTTCTTTTGAGTTTTAAAATAAAATAAAATGAAATAACAGCTCTCAGGTGAAATTATCAGATCATCTGCAATAACCAGGAATGGAGGAAATTGCTGTTTTCCATTCAGACAGAAAAAAAAAAAAAATAGGAGAGACATGCCCTTGGATCATTTGACAAGCACTGCAAGCACGCATGTGTTTGTGCTGTGAGTCCAGTGTAACAATCCTCCTACCCCCAGAGCATGGGTGCAGCCTTTCCCACTCCCCTAACCCTGGGCCCCTAGGATCCATCATTCCAGTGACTCACCCAGTCATCCATTTGCTATAGTTTCTCTTTCAAACAGTGATAGATGCAAAAAAATTTTCCCCCAGAGCATTTCCACTTTCAATTTTGTCGAAATGTTCTCAATGTGTAACTCAGTTATTTCCAAAAGATACTTTCCATCACTCTTAGACTCACTAAAAAAAAAATAAGTGGTTTCCCAAAGTATTTAACTTGCTCCTAAGATAACCTTTGTCTTATACTTTCCTATCTTCAATGTCTAGCTCAGTAACTGCACATAGCAGACGCTCAATAAATGACAGTTAATACATCGTCCTCTAGAAAAAGGTGTCACTTCCCTGAGTCCCACTGAATGATTCTTTCATGATTTTTAATATAATCAGGCTGTTATTTCACTCATCTTGAAAAAAACAAAAAAACAAACGAAAACTGTGCTTTAGTTAATAGTAACCAACTTAGCTGTACTGTTCATTTCCTAGTTTTGATAAATACACCACAGCTACGTTAAACATTTGGGGAAGCTGGATGAAGGATACAGAGGAACCCTGTCTTTGCAACTCTTCTGTAAATCTAAAATTACTTCAAAACAAAAAGCTTAAAAAGTAAAACAACCCAATGAGTACAATAAATGTTCTCTTGACCCCACTTCCCTTTCCAGCTACCATTCCATCTTTTTCTTCTCTTTAAAAATTTATCTATATTCATTATAATTGATTTCCTCTGAATTGCTCCTAAACCTATTTCACTGTTTTCACTCCCACCATCCATCTTATCAAGATCACCAATGACCATCCAGTTGCCAAATCAATGGCCACTCAATGATCACTCATCAGACCTCATCTTTCCTGTCCTATCAGCAGCATGACACAGCTAGCCAATCCATCCTCTGTGAAACACTTTCTTCAGGAGGCTTAACACCACACTCATCTCCTTTTCCTCCTACCTGTTTATTAGAGAACTTTTTGCACATGTTAAGAGCCCCGAACCTCATCAACCACCATGATTGAATGTGAACCACTGACACAACGGGGGGGACCTAAAACATGCTGAACATCAACAAATTGACTGTAATGGATGAAAACAATCAAATGTATAAAAATCCATGAGTTCATAATGATACTTTAAATAATCTCACTGGTCGTCTCAAGGTTGCTAAGGCACCAACACATAGTATGCTAACTGATAAATAAAAGGAAATAAATCAAGCATCAATCCTGCCTTTTCTTTACAGACTCATTTCAGGGGAATCAAAGCTGATGAGGTAAAGTTCTATATGGAGCAATCACAGACAATATATGCAGGAAGAATAACAGAAATGGATAATTAACCCTTAATGAAAAAATAGCTATCAGCAATGATCAATGGCTGCTAAAACAATTAGGTGAAAGTTTGATGAAGACCATTGTATTGGATGATTCAGGCTGACAAATGCTGAAACCACTGATCCATCTTAACAGCATTAAAAGTGGGACAGACATTATATGCCTCGTGTGATGCCATAGGAAGCACACCACTTTATAATGTAGGCTTGCAAAAAAAATCTTGAATCTGAATATAAACAATTTCTAGATATAATTACCAGTTTACATGAAACACAGAGGAGAGAGGATCAAGCAACACCCTGAGGATACAGCAGGCCAGGTTCAAAACGTGGGAAAGCCTACAGAACAAATAAGGCAGTTTCTTTAACAAATGAATCATGGGGGGAAAAAGTGTCCATGTATATGTGTAGGAGTGTAAGGAGTGTGCCATTAATTAAAATAAACTTAAAAGACATTAAAAGACATTAACCACGAGGCCACGAGGAAACAACACAGAAGGGTCTTCGAGGGTATTAAGGAATCATTGTCACTTGTGTTAGGTATGATGCTAGTATTGTGGTTGTGCTGAGGTGATGTATCTGTTAGAAATATATACTGAAGAATTTACAGGTGACATGATATAATTTCTAGGCTTTGCTTGAAAACACACCAGCAAGAAGAACACCCCCACAAAGAAGCTGAGCGCTGACAAAAACAGAATGCTGCTAGTCATGGAAGCCGGGTGATGGATGCACGAGAAGTCATTTTACTATCTCTACTTTGTCGTATGTTTGAAAAAATATAAATAAAATTTGAGAAAGATACAAATATCAGATTAACCTAGTCTCTTGAGTAGGCTGTGAAAGGGTCTCATGTCAAAAGAAGAAACATTTTTTTCAAAGGCATAGAGCCAGAGGATCCTTAAGAAGTCACTTTAATCCAGCTCATCAACTCTGAGCAGGCCCTTTCACCCATGAAACAAATATTAATGAAGTACCTATTTTGTGCCTGGCACAGCAATAAACAACACAGATGCACACCCACATGAAGGTTTCAAGTTAGACCACATCTAAGGCATCCAGCCTCTTGAAATCCTTTCTGAATAGGACAAGGAATAGCAAATTAATAATGACAATACACTCATGCAGTGTTTTGCTAAGCACTTTACATGTACAATCACCTTCAATCCCCATAACAGCCCTATCAGGTTGTAGGTAGGTCACAGTACCATCTCCCTTTTACATGTAGTTTTAAGTGTGTAATTTTAAATGAGGCATACAGCAGTTAAGTGACTTACTCAAGGTCATCTACCTAGTAAGTAGTATAGGTGAGATTTGAACCTAGGCAATCTGGCTCAAGGGCTTTCGAGCCTATACTCTGAGCCACCACACTATGAATTCCAAGTCATTCTGGCTGAAGTTAGCTCAATTTAAGTACCAAAAAGATCAGGACAGGCCTGGCAGACAAGAGCAAGAGGACATTCTCCACCAGACCAGAAAATGCTGTTCAGCGCTTAGCACCAGAATGATAGTACTGAAAGGATGAACACTCCAGGCAAAGGCCCATCTCAGCAATTTTGCCAATACTGAGTCAGCAACAGGGTGGCAGGCAGAGCTGGGATCTCCAGGACAGGTGACCCTTGCTCTCTGACAACAGCAGACACACAGCCAGCGTGGTGCTGGTCAAACAGAGGCAGCAGGCAACACCTCCCAATCCTCCCATCCCATGCTGCACTGGAGATGCTCACCTTGCACCTCCACTCCTGACGCAGAGAGGCCTGGGTTACGTACTTTCCCCATACCTTTAGGTGTCCTCCCCCGCCGACTGCCTTCACCAGTTGGTAGAAGTGCCCCTTGATAATCCCACATCCTTGCATCTCATCATGCTCCTATGTCCTCATCCTAGGCACTTTGGGGCCAACTGATAAGTCAGGGCTCCTTGTAGTGGCCCAGAGCTTCACATATTTCCTTCACCTCTGAGGTACTGATGACCATTTCCTTGAATGGATTATGATATTCCCATCAGGTCAACGGCTCCTCCCTCCCCAAATTCAAATCTGGGATCAAAATGGTTGACAAATGATCTCTGCTTAAAACTTGACAAAACTCAAAACTGGGCAGAAGCTAGAGTCATCTTCAGGTCCCATGAATCATATGAGTTCAAGCCCAGAAGTCCCTGGGAGGCCTGCAATAACAAAGATAAGAAAGGGTAACCTGTCTTCTCTCATCAGCTCCAGAACAGAATCTCAACTGGAGCTCCTAGGTCTCCAGCACTCATCTGTCCTTCTTCCCAGGCTCCCTTCACCCTCCTGTGATCTCTATGCAGGCAACTTTGGGCCCAGGACTACTTGTCATAAAAGGAACGGCCTGGCCTCAGTCAGGACTTCTTTTGGATTTTTAAAAATCTAAACAAAGAACTACAATCTGCTTTCTAGCAGTTTCATCAGAGCAGCTTTGGAATGAGGCTCCACCATTCTCTGTATCCACTCTAGGGGACTGCCTCCCAATCTCAGACTTAGCAAGGAGTTAAAACATTAGTTGCTTTCTTTCAGTCATTCAACAACTATATGTTAAGGAGCTGCTGGTGCCAAGAACAACTCTGGCAAATGAGTGAAATAAAAGTAAAAAAGCAGGATTTAGAAACAGCTCTCTACCCCCTAATCAATGCTAAGTACATTTCCATAGCCAGCCAGCCCAGGCACTGAAGGCAGATTCAACATGGAACACACCACCAATGCCTTTGTCCCAAGCAAGAAGCTGCCTCCTACAGCGTTAAGGCAGACAGCCAAGACACAGAAAGGGTTTCATTTAAGAAGAAACTAACAATTAGTCAGGATACACACTTACGATATTCATTAACAAAAAAGCAAATATGCTGGATATTTAACTCCCTAAAGCAGTTTTCCTAACAATTTTCCATGTCCAAACTTAACTTTGATGTACCAAATAAGACTGCAGGCCATAGTACAGTAAACAAAGGCATTAAAAAGAATTTTCAAAGTAAAATAATTAAGATTGTACTTAAATTATAATTTTATTAAACATAAGATATATAGATGGCTGTCAAATAATTTAAAGCTAGCCCACATTTTACACTCAAAATCACATGTTCCTATGATTAGACATAAGTATGTATTTTTTTTTTTTACCTAAAGACAAAAGAAAAATCTATATTGACCAATCATGGTACATCATGAGACAATTAAATCGTTGTTAATAAAAGAAAATCAGTATAGTAAAAAACAGTTTGATCACTGAGGTCTTTGCAAAAAGTTTATCATTTAAGTCTGCCAGCTGGCTTTTATCCAGCTGGTCAATACATTTACAGCCTTAAAAAATAAGACAACTCAAGTAGAGATAAAAAAAAATTAATCATGCCACAAAGGACAGGAGATCTCCTGAGTAGATCTCACCTCTTTATCTTTTCTGTGTCTGCCTCCTACCACCACTTCTCAAAGCAAATGTGTTCTTTGGATACATGGTGGTTTTCCAGTTGCTTGGAGAAAAAGTCTGTCATTGGAGGTGGGCCACAAATATAGAACAAAGTCTCTTTTGAAATATGATCTCTTATCTCCTTCTCCGTTATTCTTCCTTCTACCAAAAACCAGAATAAACACCAAATTAAGCCAGACATGGTTGTATCAGCAAATGAGGAAGGACTAACCACAATTCAGCTACAGTGTTTATGTGCAAGCTCAGTGAGTCTAGTCTTCTTAAGACATTCACAGGACGGCTCCTGTTGGCCTCTGGGGCCAGACCTAAGCAGAGTGCATCTCCAGGCTTCCTAAACCTAAGCAAGCAAAGTGGGACGCTCATCGTAACGCACTCTGCAGAAAGGGCCAGCTAGCTTACTGGTGGTCTTTGATGGAGATACAAACTGCCTTCAGCAAAGGAAGTAACTGTTTTTATAAAAACCCTTTCAGAGGAAATTATAAGTTGTTTAAATGACCATTAATGGCAAATGGAATCAATTCAGCCAAATCTGGAATATAAATTATTTGTAAGTATACTACAGTGATGATGCAAAGGCCTCTTAAAAAGTGTGAAAAGTACACTTTTAACATAGGCAACAGGAAACCTCTATATAATGAGTAAATCCAACTAAATATCTGTTTTTCCAGGAGGAGTCACCCCAATTCCCCAGATAGTGACATTCCCAGCCAGCAACTTCCAACAATAAAGCATCTACGCTCAACCAACTGGTGTGTCCATCAAATAACTGCATGGAGATAGTCAAAATATCTTTAGGGGACTCACCCGTGATGTACGGCTTGAGTTCTGCACTGATTTGTGTAGTCTGTTTTGTAACATGCAAACTGCATGCAATCTTCTCAGGAAATTCATTTACTAAATCAAGGATATTTTTCTGGAATGTCAAACATATTTGGTCACACTACAATTTTTAAAAATCAAAACAGATGTGCACAACCACTGAGGCTGAACCTCGACTCCCATTCTGCACACGTCTGCTGCTCTTGCTCTCTACTTAGAGAGACATTGTTTGCAGCCTAGCAGGCCAGAGCATTCAGACTACAGAGGGCTATTTGGCTTTAATTGAAATCTGAATATGCTAACAAGCATATTACCAACTCTCCGGGAGTTTTTTCTTTTTCCTTTTTCTCAAGCATTGGCAATTAAGCAGCAGTTTCACTGACCACAGTTGTGTCTTTAACTGTTTCTGTTCTTTTGTTCATTCCTGCAGCTGCAAAGCAATCCCCAGTGAAAGCTTTCTTCATCAAATGCACTTAGTTTAAACAGATGCAACTGACGGGGGTTTCATTTACCCAGCTGGGTCCAAACTGCCTAAGTCTTACCTACCCCTGTGATACACCAGTACGCTGTAGGTCTCTTGACTGGAATCTCAGGACCCTTGTGACTTTTCTGTTCATCTAACCTCCAGATTCCATCCCACCAAAACCTACCCTTTCCTGTCACTTAACTGGTGGCCCGCTCAACATTAGCAGTTTCACTTGTCTTGGGTAAGGTGTGTTGGTTAGTTCTCATTTGAGCATGATTAAACCTTGCCAAGCCTTTTGTTTGAACCTTTGCAGAGAAAACAGAACCTAGAGAAAAAACTTTCATGAACAATTAATACCACTACACAAGTTTGCTTACACAAGCTATATCTCCTTTACCTTAAACAGGAGTTCGCTGGTATTTTTTGCACTGTAGAATAGTTTTATTGTTCCTATCTCATATCCACTTCTTTTGTTTGCCCGCTCTCTGAGGAGATCTGCTGCGTGCCGCAGGATGGAAAGCAGAGGGTTAATTCCGACTCCTCCTGCAATCAACACGAGGTTTCTAGAGGCATCCGCAGGCTGAGGGTCAAAGAAGAACTCTCCACCCACTCTCACAGCCACTTCTGAGTCAAGTGTACACTAAGGCAGGAAAGAAAAGATCTTTTAGTCTTTTGTAGCACAGGTCTTAAACCAAAGGTTCTACTTTAATAAAACTGGGTCTATCTCCCGTATTATCAGTGTTTAGGACTATTTTTATAGTTTGCTCCGAATTTTCCCGAGGCCCTGTGAATTAATTCCACTTGCTCATTTTATAGGCCATAGGCTAATCCACCTTCATAATCCATAATGAACAGCCATTCCAATACTGAGAAAAGGAGATGTGCTTCAGTGATTTTACCATTTGTTAACCTCTTAGGCGAGGAACTGGATTGAGGAAAGAGGCAATGGACTCAAAGGCAGGGGACAGCTCTGAAGCACGGGTCTCCTTCATCTGAGTTGTGTTTCTGTGTTCTAACCAAAGCTGAGAAACAGGATGTGGCAAATGTCACTAGACTGCCTACCCTGGGTTCATCAAGGCTGAAAAGTGTAAGTACTGGTGCTCCCTCTTGATCCTCAGTAAGGCAAAGCCAGACCAGCTCTACAGGCTTAGACCAGCCCTGCAATACTGTTCAGTGCTGTTCCCTTCTCCCTAGAGAAACAAGAACAGGCAGCCAGAGGCTTCGTACCAGGGAGTATCACATAGACCTATCTAGATAAAAGCACCTACTATTTGGTGAGGTCACTTATGCCTGAAATACCATCAGAGTTGAATGTACTGGTTTTCTCAGTGGGGATACTACTGCTTCTGATGAACGTGTTTGGGAAACTTGTGATGACATTTTTTATTGTCACAATGATTTGGGGAATCCAACTGGCATTTAGAGGGCAGGGCCAGAGACGCCAGAGATCCTACAAAATTCATGGTTTCCCAGAGCTGGCTCCTACTAAGCTGGTGGTCAATTCTACAGGAATTTTCTAAGAAAGTTTCTACTGGTAGTTTGAAATCAGCCATTGTAGGAGTACTTACAGCACAGAAATCAGCAAACGACACAACTCAGATAAATTCACATAGCTGGTTTGCCAGCACACCATTATCTACAATGCACAAGACTGTCCTGCACAATGACTTGTGAATGGCCCAAAAGACGTTCTTATAGGTGAAAACTGGTTTATAATGATCTGAGACTAGACCCTAGCTCATTTTACAAATAAACTCAGTAGCCACAACGTAGACTGCACTTTGTTGTGTTCAGAACTTGACCAAGCATTTCCCTGTTCTGGAAAACCACATTCCAGTTAGTGACATGTGTCACCCACACAACACATCTTTATCATCTGCATCTGTAGACAGTGTATTCATGGTGATTCTATGTTTAGGAATGGCATCTGATTACTTCATTCTGTCTTCAAGTTAGATCTGCCTAACCATTTGTATTTTAAAATACATATTCTTTGATTATGGATCACTTTCGTTTATTTCTCCTTTGTATTACGGTTAGAGAATTATGTTATTAAAAAAAAACTATGGGTACATTACATTAACTATGATATTCATTTCAGGACAGTTCTAGAAAGGGGCATTGGATCTGACAGAGTTGATAACCCCTTGTTTGGAAAAAAACCACTGATCTAGGAGTCAAGACTGAATTTTAATCATGGTCCCTATGAAATCCAGCAAGTCCCTTAAATTCTAAGCCTCTGCTGCCACTCCTGGAAAATGGGTGCCAGCACCTGCACTGCCCATCTCACAGGGTTGGTCTGAACATGGACTGACTCACAGTAGGGGGAACTCGCTAGTATCCAGCTCTAAGAAGGAATTTTGGTCGTTGCAGCTGTCACAAAAGAAAAAGTGCTGGCGATACCAGCTTCCTGCTTCTGTCACTAAAAAACAGATTCCAGGAATCAAGAAACTTACATTAAGAGCGTAGGTTTCTCCCATTACACGTTCCTGGCATAAATCAACTAAATGAATGCCCTCCTAAGAAGTAATAACTTATCACATGCTTTTTGAGAACCAGACCCTTAGCATTCACACCTTGGCACCTTGCATGTCAGGTGAGCAGTAAGTACTTCTGGACATGAATTTCATTTGGGCTCTGCAAGTTAAAGATGAGTTAAATTTAGAGAATATCTAAGAAAAATGAAAATTATTTGAATTCACAAAAACATGTCTTTTTTGGTAAAGAATTGTTAAATGAATGGATACCCTTTCTCTCGGGGAAAAATGTCTGAACTTAACTATTTTAAATATGTGGGAGATTTTTACATGAATGGTGATAAGTGGGTTTTCATTTTTGACAAAAGAAATTAGCAGCAAGGGAACATTCAGTTAGGAATAACTAAAATCTCGGAATTGCCACAGTGGCTACCAAAGTGCTTTAAAATATTCTTTCAAGTCTCAAAAATAGAATTTAAGATACAAGAAGCTCTGCCTAATGATGACAATGAATTTCATCTCCTATATCCTCCTTCCCTCCCTCTCTTGCTTGCCTGTGCAGTTCTCTCTTTATCTATAAGAATCAGAGTGAAAGAGACTGAAATAATTTTCTCCAATGGCCATCTCTGGCATGCTTAGTAATGACAACAAAGAAAGCCTCTAGGTTACTGTTTTTAGAAACCAGAGTATTTTCAACTCTAAAGTTGGCAAGAAAATGTGCCCCAGGGGAAGATAATACTCAAGAAGCCTGTCTTATCTTGACACAAAATAATCTTCGGGAGGTCTTTCTTCTGATTTGGTAGCACCTGGGAAGAATTAAAAGCCACCTTTGTCTTTTTGTTGATTAATAAAAACTGCAAGAGTAACATGAACACAAGACTCAAAGTACTGTATACTGTAATATGTACGTGAGTAAAAGGACATTACCTTCAATTACACAGCAATGTATCTAATTTTGGTATAGATTTTCTACTCGTGAAATAAACAACCTTTCCACAGCAACTGGAGCTAAGCACACAATAGCTGTCTAGAACCCTTTACTCTGCCAAGAGCTTGAGCCAAAGCAGATAAAATAAAGGAAGACGTTTATGGCACTTCATTCCATGTCTCAACGGTGCAGCCTGCTGCCACCCAGACACTCACGCGCCTCCATTGTCCACTATAATGGCTTAATAAGACAAATCCTCAGGAGGAAAATAGCCACCTGAAAACAGTTCCAAGAAAAATCTGACTTCATAAAGGCTGTCTGCAACTCCCACTGGGTAGAGTAGAGCAGGCACTAGAATTAGGATGGGCATTGAAGCAATATCACTGTGAGATTTTCCACAGCCTGTAAGAATAAGTTCCTTCACTGAAATGCCAATGGAGGCATGAAACCAAGCAGGAAGCTGTGGACCGGGACCAGGCCAGGTTGCCTGAGAAGCTAAGGATAACAGGGAGGATGGGGAGATGTTCATGGCACTAGGAGCTGGGATGGCTATGCTTATTTCAACTCTGAGCAAGGGCATGTGGACACCTCATTGCTCTCACCCCAGCAGCATATTTTAGCACCTCTAGGAGCAGCCTAGAGCCAGTAATGAATGGAAAATCCACAGAGAATCCAAAAAGGAATGAGGCAGCTGAGGCCACACTGACAGAGACTCAGAAGGTTGCAGGGTAAAAATGTGATAGGGTACATTTACAATGGAAATGCCTACACAGGCATCTGGGGGTTATCCTGGACAGACATAACTTGATGTGTAAACCACAAGAATATATTGTGTTGCTCCTGCACATTTTTAAAAAATTTTTAAAATTTCCCTAACAGAAATCTTTTTCTTTTGGTATACGGTTCTATAAATTTTAACACACATATAGATCTGAGTAACAACCATCAAAATCAAAACATATGCTAGTTCCATCACCCCCTGAAAATTATTCCCCTGTGCTATAGATCCTACTTTTACAGTCATCTCAACCCCAGTCAACCATTGATTTGTTTCCCATCATTATATCTATGTCTTCCAGAATGTGATAAAAATGGGATTTTACAGTATGTAACCTTTTGGGACTGCCTCCTTGCATTCAACAGAAAGCCTCTGAGATTCGCCCACATTGTTGTGTGCATCAATAATTCATCTCTTGTATGAATATATCACAGGTTATCCATTCACCTGCTGAGGGACATTTGGGTTGTTTCTAAAAGTTTTAAATAATTATGAGTAGAACTGCTATAAATATTCATGTTATGCTTTTATATAAACATAGCCTTCATTTCTCTAAGACACTCAGAAGTTGTAATGCTGGATCATATGTTAAGTGTATGTTTAACTTTATACAAAACTTAAAATGTTTTCCAGATTGGCTGCACTATTTTGCATTCCCACTAGCAATATAAGCAATATATGAGAGTTCCAGTTGCTCCACATCCTTGCCAGTACTTGGTATTGTCAATATTTTTAATTTTAGACACTGGACTAGATCTGTAGTGGTATCCCACCACATATAGTTTTAATTTACATTTCCCTCAGGGTTAATGATGTTTGAATACCTTTCATTGCTTATTTGCCATCCTCATATCCTTTTTTAGTGAAATGTTTATTCAATCCTTTGTCCATTTAAAAAAATCATGTTGCTTGTTTTCTTTTTGTTGACTTTTGAGATTTCTTTATATATTCTAAATTCAAGCCCTTTGTTAGATATCTGATTTGTAAATATTTTCTCCCAGTCTGTAGCTTGGTTTTAAATTGTGTTAAATGCCTTTTGTAGAAAAAGTTTTAATTTTGACCATGTCCTATCATCAATCTTTTCTTTGATGGATCTTGCTTTTGGTATTGTGCTTAAGAATTTTATCTACTCTCAAGTTCCAAATATCTCCTGTTTTCTTCCAGAACTTTTATAGTACCATGTTTTACATTTAGATCTACAACCCATTTTGAGTTAATTTTGAATATAAAGCATGAGGTTTACGTTTAGGTTGAAGGTTGTTTTTTGCATCTAGATGCAAAATTGTTCCTGAACTATTTGTTGAAAAGGTTATCCTTTTGCCATTCAATTTTTCCACTGAATCTAGCACCTTTGTCAAAAATTAAGTGACCATATATGTCAGTCTATTTCTGAACTCTTTATTTTGTTACATTGTTTGATGTGTCTCTCCTTTCACCAATACCATACTGTTTTGAATGCTGTAGCTTTATCTTAGTCTTATTTGATTAATGTGATTCTTCTCACTTTATTCTTCTTTTTCAAAATCGTTTTAGCTATCCTAGCTCCTTTTTCGTTCCATACAAATTTTAAAATCACTTTGTCCATATCTATAAAAAATCCTGTTGAGATTCTGATTAGTGTTATATTAAATCTATAAATCAATTTAAGGAGAACTGACTTCTTTACTATGGTGAGTTTTCCAATCTATGAACACAGTACATCTCTCTATTTACTCATGTCTTGATTTCTTTCGTGGGATTGAAATGAACTGAGCTTTTTTTTGGACTGTTTGCAAGAGGGTCCCATATTGGGGGACGGGCCAGAGAGCATCCTAAGCTAGCTGGTTTTCACAACACAAAAGCTCTCTTCAGCTACTACAGGACATATTAGTTCCTACAAACATGGTTTGTCTGTGTGATTCTTTGCATGCTTTCTCTCCTAACTGAACCTTGCTGCGTCTGGGTGGGCCTTCTACAGCCACAAAACTCAACTGTGTTTCCATACCCTCTTTCGCAGACAAGAGCTATAACTCCCACCCCACTCCCTCATGTATTTTTGTTGGTGCTCTATGAAATTTGCTATTCTTGGCCTCTCTCCTCTACTTATTTCCATGTGGTTCCTACAGAAACCCCAAAATTCTCTGCAACGTTTAAAAATATACTAGAGTGTGTTTCCAAGTTTTGCTGAAAATAGAGTTTTTGTTTTCTTTTTCCTTTGTTGATTCTCAATGATTTCCAGGAAACAGGAAAATGCTGTTTTTGAAGCCATATTTGTACTGCTATGTGTTTTTGGTAAATAAGGTAAGAAAATGCCTGGGATGGGATAGAGGTTGTTGGTAAATACAGAAGACACTCTTGTAAAGAAGAGGAAGTGAAAGGAAAAGGATAGAAAAGGCAAAAAGTGAAAAGGATAGAAGGGTCAAAAACTAAGACAACAAGTAACTGATCTGTTCTGAGCTCATTCTTTGTTATCAGCGTTCTAGTAGGTAATGACAGGCAGCTTCTTTAGGATTGTGTTGAGCCCTGTGGTGAAGTAAGAGTTATTAACAGCAGTCAAATTGGATTCTCTCTCAGAATCCCAAGTGAAGAGCTTTCCAGAAACTGAAACGGAGAGGCAATGGCACCATGGATTTAGCTGTGCTCACCTCTGGGAAGAAGCAGTACTATGTAATCAGATAGTTTCCCCTCCAAAAATGACAGAATAATTTAATTCCCTTTATTTAGGATGGTTAAGACAAAATAATCTGATTTATAGATTTACCATTTATATGACACAGAGAGCCAACTTTTTAGAACTTGTCTAAAATATTTTAATTCTAAAGCAGTATTCAACTGAATACCGTTTGGTGACCCAGAAAATATTTCCAGGTCCCAAAGTCTCTGATTCATACTTAATGCATCAAAATTTCTTTGACCTTTCTTAGAAGTTCTTTGTGGGCATGTACCCTTTTATTCAAGCCCAGGTTTCTTAGGTGAATCGAATGAACTTAACACAAATTTTGTGGGTGGCAGAGATTCCCAGATCATCGAGTTTAAACAGGCAGTTTGCTTACCGTATTGTGAACCCAGAGGGCAGGAGGGTGGTTTGTATATTTCACTGCCAATTCTATCATTCTCTCTTGTTCTAGCAGTCTGGGACTGGAGCATATTGAAAACCCACCAACCACAGAGACTCCTGGAATAAAAAAATCAACCCTAAAAGGAAAGCCAAATAAATGATTATTGTTGAAGCCATTTTAAAAATTGGTAAGTTAAACAAAATTGATAAACCTTTAATAGACTGAAAAAATTACTAAAATCAAGAATAAAAGAGGAGACATCATCACAAAGGCTTACAGAAATAAAAAGAATTATAAAGGAATTCTATGAACAACTATATGCCAAAAAATTAGCTAACTTACATGAAATGCACAAATTCCTAAAATGACATAAACTACCAAATTTGACTCAAGAAGAAAGAAAATCTGAGCAGACCCCTAACAAGTTAAAGGATTGAGTTAATAATTTTTAAAACTTCCCACAAAGAAAAGCTCAGGCTCAGGCCAGGCGTGGTGGCTCACGCCTGTAATCCCTGCACTTTGGGAGGCCAAAGTAGGTGGATCCCCTGAGGTCAGGAGTTTGAGACCAGCCTGACCAACATGGTGAAACCCCATCTCTACTAAAAAAAATACAAAATATTAGCCAGGCATAGGGGCGCATGCCTGTAATCCCAGCTACTTGGGAAGCTGAGGCAGGAGAATCACTTGAACCTGGGAGGCAGAAGCAGTGAGCCGAGATTGTGCCACTGCACTCTAGCCTGAGCAACAAGAGCGAAACTCCGTATCAAGAAAAAAAAAAAAAAGAAAGGCTCAAGTCCAGATGGCATCCTGGTAAGTTCTATCAGACATTTAAAAATTAATACTAATCCTTCAAAATCTATTCCAAAAACAGAAGAGAACACTTCCCCACTCATTTTATGAGGCCAGTATTACCCCCATACCAAAGCCAGACAAAGACATTGAAAGAAAACTACAGACCAGTATCCCTTCTGAATTTAGGTACAAAAATTCCAGGAATACAAGGTTGGTTTAACATTTGAAAATAAATAAATATAATACACCACTCAGTAGAATAAATGACAAAACCCACATGATCATCTCAGTAGTCAAGAGAAAAGACATCTGACAAAATCCAACACTTTTTCATAACAAAAATACTCAACAAATTAGGAATAATTGGGAACTTTCTCAACCTGATATAGGGCATCTACAAAAGACCTATAGCTAACATCCTACTTAATGGTGAAATGCTGAAAGGTTCCCCTCTAAGAGAAACAAGATAAGGATGTCTACTTTTCACCACTCCAACTCAACATTGTACTAGAGGTTCTAGCCAAGGTGAGTAAACAAGAAAATGAAATAAAAGGTATTCAGAACAACAAACATCCTACTTACTGGTGAAAGGCTGAAAGTTTCCCCCAAGAAAAACAAGATAAGGATGTCTATTTTTACCACTCCAACTCAACATTGTACTAGGGGTTCTAGCCAAAGTAAGTAAACAAGAAAATGAAATAAAAGGCATTCAGATTGCAGAGGTGGAAGCTGCAGATGGTATGCTATCATATATAGAAAATACTAATGTATTCACTAAAAAGATATTAGAACTAATAAATTCAAATAAGTTTGCAGGATACAAGATCAACAGACAAAAATCAACTGTATCTCTATACACTAGCAATGAACAATCCAAATGTGAAATTTAGAAAACCAATTACACTTATAATAGCATAAAAAAGAATAAAATAACTGGGAATAAATTTAACAAAATAAGTGTAAGACACAATAAAAACTATAAAACACCACTGGAAAAAAATTAAAGATCTAAGTAAATGGAAGCATATCCCATGTTCATGGCATGGAAGACTTAATATTGCTAAGATGGCAATACTCCTCAAATTGATCCACAGATTCAATGCAATACCTACTAAAACCCCAGGTGATTTCATTGTAGAAATTGACAAGTTGATCATAAAATTCATATGGAAATTTTAGGAACCCATAATCATCAAAACAATCTTGAAAAAGAAGTTTACATTTGTAGGACTCACACGTCCTGATTTCAAGTTACTACAAAGCTGCAGTAATGAAGACACTGTTGTATTGACATAAGGATAGACATGGAGATCAATGGAAAAGAACGGAATGTCCAGAAATAAAGCCTTAAATTCATGGTGAATTGATTTTTGACAAGAGTGCCAAAGCAATTTAATGGCAAAAGAACAGTCTACTCAACAGTGGCACTGGGAGAACGGCATAACCACATACAAAGAATGAATTTGGACCACTATCTCACACCATATACAAAAATTACGTCAAAATAGAGTAGAAACTTAAATGTAAGAGCTAAAATAATAAACTCTTAGAAGAAAACACAGGAGTAAAACTTCATGGCAATGGCTTCTTAGATATGACCCCAAACCAAAAAGGTTGGGAAAAAAATAGAGAAACAGATTTCATCAAAATTTAACACTCTGTGCTACAAATGTTATTATCAAGAAAGTCAGGGCCGGGCACAGTGGCTCATGCCTATACAAATCCCAGCAATCTGGGAGGCCGAGGTGGGCAGATCACCTGAGGTCAAGAGTTTGAGACCAGCTTGGCCAACATGGTAAAACCCCATATCTACTAAAAATAACAAAAATTAGCTGGGCACGGTGGCACACACACCTGTAGTCCCAGCTACTTGGGAGGCTGGGGTAGGAGAATCACTTGAACCTGGGAGGCAGAGGTAGCAGTGAACTGAGATCATGCCACTGCACTCCAGCCTGGGTGACAGAGTGAGACTCCATCTTAAAAAAAAAAAAAAAAAGAGAGAGAGAGAAAGTTAAGACGACAATCTACATAATGGGAAAAAATATTTTTAAATAGTGTATCTATTAATATTAAGGTAGTTGTATTCAGATTATATAGAGAACTCTTACAACTCAGTAATAAAGAGATAACCAAATAAAAAATGGGCAAAATACTTTTAATATTTCTTCAAAGAAGATATATAAATCGCTAATAAGCACATCAAGAGATGTTCAACATCAATAGTCATTAGTGCAATGTAAGTCAAAATCATAATGAGCTGCCACTTCACACCCACTTGGATGGCTATAATCAAAGAGACAAACAATAGTGTTAGGGTCTGGAGAAATGGGAACACTTACACATTGCTGGTGGGAATGTAAAATGGCACAGCCACTCTAGAAAACAATTTAGTAGTGCCTGAAAATGTTAAACACAGTTAGCATATGACCCAACAATTCCACGCCTAGGTTTAGACCCAAGATAGGTGAACCTATATATCCACTCAAAAACTTATATATGAATGTTCATGGCAGCATTATTCACAATAGCCCCAAAGTGGAAACAATCTAAATGTCCATCAGCTGATGAAGATATAAACAAAATGTGGCATATTCATACAATGGAATGAAGTACTGATATAGGCTACAACACAGATGAACCCTGAAATCATGTTAAGTGAAAGAAGCAAATCACAAAAAGACCACACGCTGTACTGTATGATTCCACTGGTATAAAATGTCCATAAGAGACAAATCCACAGAGACAAAATAGATTAGTGGTCATCTAAGCCAGGCAGGAGGATGGGGAATGAATAATAATCATTACAGAGTTTCTTTCTGGGTAAAAATGTTCTAAACGTGATTGCGCTGATAGGTGCACACTCTGTTAATATACTAAAACCTCTGAATTGTACACTTTAAATGTCTGAATTTTATATGAATATATCTCAACATGACAGTCTTTTTAAGTTTTAAAAAGTATGAAAAAAGTGGCAAGAAAAGCAACAAAAACTCTCCCACTAGCATTTGACAGAATTAATAGGCTGATATGGCCTTTGAGTTACACAAGTCTTAACGTTTCCTTCTTTTCTTCTAACCACATCCTATAGTCTAGAACTCCTGGGTTTCAAGCTTTCAATAATTCTATGCCACAGAAACCCTTTTTTGGTGAGGATTCTAGGAAATGCAATAAACCTAGTCATATGCCAAGAAATATGTATTGGAACACAGAACCACAAAAAATTCTCATCCCCATATCTGGGAAAAATAAACATTCAAACTAGGCGTTTCACAGCCATCACAACAGCAAAAAGTATCATCCTTCCCCAGTTGCTTACCTACATACAGGCCTAAAAGAAAAGCACAAGCTGTTCTTTAATCTGATCTATGACCTTAAAAAAATATTCTCCTGCAGTCTATGGCCCTACATTTCCAGTCATTTATTATAAGTCTTTAAAAACCAGTTCTGGATTGGAAGTGCTCCAGAAAAGGTCTTTAGCCAATTTTAACCTATTTTCACTTGACTCTTTTCCATGAGTACTTTAACTTTCTTTTCATTTCTGACAAGATAAAAATTTAAAAGACTATCGTTAGCATTTGTTAACACAGTTGCTACATGCTATCACAGAGGAGGTATACAAAAATCTCCATCATTTCCATGTTTAAAAAATAAACACATTAATGAGCTACTTTTGCTGCTTCATCTCCTGAACTACAGTGCCCTCTGCTGCTCAGTGCTGATGATGACCATTCTCTCAGTTGAATGAAAGGGAACTCTCTTCCCTAGTAACTCTGGAGAGCTACCTTTGGGGAAAAAAGGACTCCTTCATTAAAAAATACAGAATTTAAGTTATATAAAAACTTCACCCGAATGGATTTAAGAAAATATGTACAATACATATTTCATAAAACATCTGTCCAAGAAAGAATTAAACTTTAAACACACACCTTTAAAAATGTCCTTTGCAGGATGAGCACTTGTGGAGCCACGAGTTAAAGCCCTTACTATATATCCAATGAGTGAGTGTACGCAGAAGGAGCCTAGGTGCGCAGTGAAGCAGTGGATGTCCACATCCAACCATGACACACCAGGCAGCCGGGTCCTGTGCACAAAGGCAGCCCCAGTGCCAAGCACACAGCAGCTATACTACGAGATCCCGGAACTCTTTAGTCCTTTCCTGCAGTCCTCAGAGCCCCTCACTCATTCACCTAATGCAAAGGAGAGCACCTGTCTACCATATACAGGCACTGTGGTACTGGCTAGAGGTACAAAGATGCATGTATGTCTTAGTTCCTGCCCTCAATGAACCCACTCTAAGAGGAGGAAAATTAACAAATACATACAATTAAATGGGCAATGATAAAATCTGCTTAGCGTAGCGGGGCAATGCAGAGGAAGGAGGAGTCAATTCCACCAGGAGTAGAGGAATTAAGAAAGACTTCACAGAAGAGATGCCCTTTAAACAGTCTTAAAAGACACACAGTGCTCACCAGATAAGCAATGGGAGAGGACACAGTTTGAAAAAAGATGCCAAGGAATACAATGCTGTGTTACGTGTAGTCCTGTGAGAATCAGGGCTGCCACACACGGTCGTGTAGGCTGTAAGGACGTTATCTATCTACAGTGTGGCAGACCTGCTCAAGGGTAGGGGTAAAGTCATATGTCTCTAATCTTGCTCCTCTAATGTTTCTTCTTGGTGTCCTCTTTCTCTCGGTAGGGCTCAAAGTTACTTTCTAACATCTAAACTTATGTTATCTTGTAGAAAGTCAGATACACTAAGACCAGGAATTCCCTCCACTCTGTGAAAATGCTTTGGCCTTAGCTCCTCTCAGGAGGCATGCTATACCCAGCCAAGTGTGGACTGAGTACTGACTGGGGCATCAGTGATGACATCGTGGTGATGAGCCCCCACTCCTGCCTGACCTGCCGCTCTTCCAATCAACAGCTTCACTGCAGGGAAACTGACCAAGGAGATAAGAACTGGAATCTGTCCCCTAGGCCTTATCAGCACATAAGATCTAACTGATTGAATGAAATACTTATTAGCAATAACAAAAGCTAAACTCAAACAAATAAAGTTAACATTAGGCATTATGCTAAACACTTTAATTATCCCAAACCATAGGAATACTACTGTTTCCCCTTTGAAGATATGAGAACCGAAGCCCAGACAAATAAAGAAACTGACCACATCACAGAGCTAGCTGGTAGAAAGCAAGCATGTGAGCTGAGCAGTCTCTAGGGCACTAAGCGACAATACACTGCTACCCACAGTAGCATAACCAACGCCGGAGGCAGGCGGTGAGCACCACAGCCAAATGTGAATCTAGAAACTCAGGGCAGCTGCACGCTGTGTGAGGACTAGTGGTGGCATGCTCCAGACCCAAGAGCAAGTGCCAATCTTTCCATCCCAAGGGAGAGGAATCCTGGTCAAGGGCAGGCCTCACCAAGGAGCTAGCAAGTGGTAGGCCTACTAGTAAGATGAACCAAGAAGTTCAGCCCTGATCATGTGAGAAATGTTTTGAGGTGGTTCTGCCTTTGGCCTTTCTCTCAGAATTGGATTGCTAGAGTTCTTGGAACTGGTTTCTTGCCACAGGAACCAGTCCTCTCTGCAAGGCCCAGTAAGAACACAGTGTAGTGCAAAAAGAGCCCCTTGAAGCCTAGATCTGATCTATGCTGAAGGTGTCTACATGGGGATCTGTGGCCAAAGCTCCAGCTAGTCACAGACAACATTCATTTATTTAGAGTTGGGCCTCGAACCTCATTCTCAGAGTTTGGTAGGTGTCAGAGGAAGCCACCAGTCAAAACTTCAGAGATGTGGAATCATGGCCCTATCTCTTACCCCAAAGATAAGCCCGACAGCAACCCTCTCCTTGATTTCTAGCGGCTCTCCAGTCTGATAATCCTAACTACGGAAACTGCATGGCAGCCACATGCTCACTCCCTCTCCCTAATCCTTGCCCTCTTCTCCAAAGTGCCACATGGCGGTTACTACCAAGCTGATGGTCTGAGAGAGCCTAGAGCACAAAGCCATCCAAGTAACAGCATGGAAGGGACAGACACATCCAACCTCAGTAAAATGGCCATTCTGTAACCATAAGGTCAAATATCAAAAGGAACTCAAAACCCCTGGAACCATAAATCAATGGTAAGGGTACAATCTGTTGAAAGAGGAGGGCCCAGGGGCCTGGAATGAATGCTGATGAACACCTGGGAGGGAAAGCGTCACCACTACCAGACAGTGATCCTTATCCCCCAAGTCCGACCTCCGAAGAAGTCTGACAGGCACAGACTAAAACCAGGCCTAAATTCAGTGAAATGGCCAAATCCATTAATTGGGATGTATACATGACACCAACCCCAAATCATTTCATCTTGAGAATCACAGTAGGACTCTGTTTCTAAAAATATCACTAGGGAATGAGGACATTTTCTTACCAGGTAACTGAGGTTAGCAAGTGCAATACATTTGCAGGCACACCACAGTGGCAGCACAATAACCAATGCACAGGCTTTTCCTAATCAGGAGGCTGGGTCTGAGTCTTGGCAGGATTCAGAGTTGAAAGCAGAGAAACAGTGCTGTGCACAGGATACAAACACTTCCACAGAAAGGAAATATGGAAAACCAGATCATTACAATTAAAGTTTCCACTTTTCAATATAATGACTGCTAAACCATTTCTGAAGGGTAAATATGTTGCCCAGCCCCTAAAACGGGCAAAATGCATTTAATGTGTATCATCGAACATGTGCAAAGATTGCAGCAAATTGCTTCACAAACCCAAATTATTGCAATCAGCATCTTGTTTTCTAGTTCTAAATTCAAAGGCAAACTATTAACACACAAGACTGCGAACTCTTGCTATTATCACACTTGCTATTATCACACATCCTCCTTCTAACAAAACCACATTTCCAGATGGACTGCCAAAATTAGTCAAGTGACTCCTAAGAAACACTATCAAGACTGACAGGCCAAAAATCCATTTAGAAATGAATGCTTTATTTAAATAAAGGACACACACACCCAAACACACCTTTCCTAGGGAAATTCAAGTTGCTTTCTTTACAACTGAACTTGAATTGAAGCTCAGGGAGGCCTCATTCGGAGGAAAAGGGAGACAGCTGAGCTGTTACCCAGGCAGCATGCTCATCAGTCCCGAGTCAAATGGGACAGACTTATGATTTGTGTGGGGGTTCTGGGGAGCTGGGCCTGATTGGGGAATCCGAATAACAAATTAGGCAAAGTATTTAAATTCAACCCAGATAAGATATGTATGATAGAATAATTCAGTCAAGAGGATAGTGAGTCCTGTGTTCCTCTTCTCTTCAGGATACTTTGTTTACTCTGCATTGGACACAAAGAAGACTACCTTTTAAAAACCTATGAATCTCCTGCAACATGTAACTCAAGGAGATTAGATTACTGAAGTGCAATCTGTTAGCAGCCATTCCTGAAGAGTGTTAATTATCAGAGCTGTCAGTTCCATGGGCCAGAACTAGCTTTATTTCAATGTGGAAAACTCAAGACAGCAATTTTCATATATGACTGAGGGAGCCACGGGCTCAAAACCCAAGTGGGCTCTGAGGCCAGGAAAGGAATCAGATCCTCTGTGCCACCAAAGACTCACCTTGAGGAGATATGATTTAGAACTCCTCTTCCTCAAGGGAATGGCTAGCTAAAGTCTTTTCCAGAAGAAAAAATAATCCCTTCTATCTGATGGCACCTTCTTAAACATACACACTTGGAACACAGAACACTCACTTACCACTGGCCAGCTTTAAAGGAAAAATCTTGATCAGCAACAAGCAAGCGGAGGCTCTTCACTGACGGTGACTCACTGGCAGCTCCACACACCTTAGCTGCTGACACAATCTAAAACCAAAAGATGAACTGTGGCTGAGGTTAGTGCGTACACAGCACAAGGGACAAATGGTGGCATCCTGGGAACTAAGGTTTTTGAAATCTACGAAGATGTAGTTTTTGAAAATTGCCAAACAAGGTAAAACACACTTTGCTTTAGTTCAGCCTACCACCATGTGAATACATTTTAATTAACTTCTTTTTGAGAGACTTGCTATCATACTAATTTAATTTCATCCTGCATTCAAAAATCATCTATTCAAGGGATCATTTAGCGGGCACTTATTTGATGGGTATCCACAATGTGCTGCGCACTGGGCTAGGCGCTCTGGTAAGAGCTCAGGGAATGGGAACTCTGTAAACAAGCCAGGGTCTTATCAGGGAGCTGCCATTAAATTCTCCACCAGTATTAGGCAAAGTGAGGCCCACTGTTGCTTCTGGGTGTGTAAGGAGTCCACGAAGAGCTAATTTCAGAAATCAAAAGCAGACACTTAGAAACTTTAACAATTTCACAGAACAATCTTGTGCCTGTTGAGTCTAGTAATAGAAAACAAATTGGGTTTGCACTCTTCATGTCTTTGTTTTTAATTAATTTTCCAATTCATTTTTTATCATACGATGTTTTATAAAATGAAAAGAGCTCACAACCTTAACAACAAAAAGAGCCCTTCCCTACAGATAATTTGAGAAGCACTATTTTTACATGATGTATCTGATTTCTGGAAAGCCTTGATTGAATAGGTCTGACTCGGGAGCTATGCAGGTATGTGCCATTCATGGCTCAACACCCCTCAAATTCCAAATGTCTCTATTTCCTTTATTCTTTCATCTGCTTTGTGTTTCTTTGCCCTGTAAGCCTGGGACATCTTCACAAGCAAAGAAAAAAGACAACATGACTCTTTCCTCAACCTCCTATGTCTGTTCATCTCCACTTGTGGCAGCAAATCAGCAACTAACCAAAATATAACCCTCTCCTTGGAAAGTGTGACCTTCACAGCTCCATCAAAGGGTGCTTTGGAAGTCTGTCAAGGTGAATGAATGTCCCATCCTAACGCTAGCTCATGCAGGCCCTCTACTCTAATAGGACTACTAAATCTCATCAAACTATTAGTGGAGACCATTTTCAAAAATCCTCTGGATAATTCTCATGATGGATGGTGGTCTCTCTCACCACCTCAAAGTATCTTCTAGTATTATCTACCTTTCTCTCCCTCCTGCAAAATCCCTAACCTTTCTTTCTCCATATTTTTGCCAACCCTCTCTTCCTTCTCTCCTAAAACTCAAGTGGGGTAATTTTCAATGACTGACCCTCTACCTGCACTCTTGGTCCTAGTCCTGCCTACTCTCTTGGAAACACTGCTCCATCAGCAGCCACCAGCCCTTTCCTTCATGTTCAGTTTTCCTCCCTTCAGTACATTCCTGTTTCATCAAAGATTACATCTAATGCCATTTGCAATTCAAAGAAATTCAGCAACAAAATAAAGTAAGCAGCAGAATATGGCTGTTAACAGAACGGGCTCTGCAGCTGGACTGCCTGGTATTTAGTCCTGGCTCTACTGCTTACCAGCTGTGTGACTCTGGGCAAGTTACCTAGCCCTCCTCAGCTATAAAATGAGAACAATAGCACCTATACCTCATAGGGTTGCTGGGAGGATTAAATGAGATAATACTGATGAAAGTACTTACAACGCTGCTTGCCCACAGAACTCATTAAGTGTTGGTTATAATGTACAGTCATGTGCTGGGCAACGACGTTTTGGCCAACGACAAAGCACATATACAACGGCGATCCCATAATACCAGATTTTTACTATTTTTCTATGTTTAGACACACAAATATCATGGTGTTACAAACGCCTGAAATACTCAGTACAGTAACATGCTTACAGGTTTGTCCCCTAGGAACCATAGGCTATATACCATGTAGCCTAAGTGTGTAGTAGGCTATCCCCTCTAGGTTTGTGTAAGTACACTCTATGATGTCTGCACAATGACAATCACCTAATGACACATTTATCAAAACATCCCCGTCAGTAGGCAACACATGACTGTATTTCATTGTCTTAAATTAGTATTTGTTTATATTATATATTACATTTTATTCATTTATAACTATATATGCCACCATACCAATGCTTTTGCACCAGGACCTTAAAGATTGAGCACTGAACATCTATCTCAGAGAGACTGCTCACATGGACAACAAGAAACTGCGGTGTGGTGGGCTTGTACATGTTTTTACCAGTGCAAACTCAAAAGCCATACTGTCTTGAATGTATTTTAGAAATCTTGCCTTTCATCCCTTCCTCTACTGAGACAATCAGCTCTTCTTTAGCCCACAAAATCTTCCTTTTTCCTTGATGCTCTCCTTAACCACAGGTAACCCAGCTTCTGCGCTCCTGCAACTTCTCCTTTAACAGTTGGTCAGGGTCTTTCTGAACAACCAAACTCAATGTCCAGTCTCAGTTCTCACCCTCCCTGACCTCTCTGAATTGGTATTTTCCACACTGACTCATTCTCCTTGTCTGGGACAGCTGATACTGAACTTTTCAGGTCCCCCGCTGTTATCACTGACCTGGGTCTTTCTCCTTTACCATTCCTTCTCTCACTTCTTCCATAGGAGCTTTCCCTAAACTGCCTCACTCCTACTCCCTCTGCCACTCCAGGTTGAGGCCCTCAAGGACTCACAGACTACTACTCTCCTCCCACCCTCTGCTGACAACTCGTCATTACTTTTCTGCCAATCACAAGCTGACATCAACACTCCCCATAAGTAACAACAGCCAATGCCTGAGGATCATTTATCTCACGTATATATCAGATGCTAGGTTAAATATTTTATGTGCATTCATTCACTCAGTTGATGTGAATAATCACATTATATCCCAAGAGACAGTGTTGTTATTCTATATCTTGCAGATGAGGAAACTGAAAGATTCAGTAACTTGCTCAAGATCATGTAGCTAGAAATTGCCAAGTCAGGATTCAAATCCAGGTTAGCTTGACCCTCTCTAAATCATCTGATGGTTCTGCTCCAATGGTACACTCATTTAGGCCATACAACGAACTCCACCCAAGTCATTCCTTCCATGAACCTTTATTGAGCATGGTGCCTAAAACTGGGGAACAGGGTATGCAGAGAGAGAGAGAAGGCTGCACCTGCCCTCACAGGGCCTTGCAAAATCAGCTTCTTTCCATTACCAGGTATTCAATTCTGGACGCATCTTGGACTCAACACAGTCAATTACATTTTCAGTTGACATAAACACACACAAACTTTGACTCTTTCTGGTATACTGTCCCGAACACAGCCAAATTCCATAAATTTAGCTCATGTTTTTTCTTTCCCTTGCCTACCTGCCATCACCCTAAGCTGAGAATTTCTTTCTTCTCACTTGAACTACTACCTTGGTCTCCTTCTTCTGTCTCTCAAAGCAGCCAACAAGCAAATATTCCTAATGTTCCAACCTCACTGAGTTACTCTCCAGCTTAAAAACCTTAAAGGGCTCTCTACCACTCAAGTACCAAAAAAAAAGCTAAAAGTCTTGTTTAACTCATACCAACTTGGGACTCCTCCTGGTTCACTGTGCTTCTGGTTTTTCAGCCAAACTGGACAACCTGCTGGTCCTCAAAGGTACCTAACACCTGCTCTTCCCCAAAACCCTACCTAGGTAATTCAGCATGCGCCAAGCTCTCAGTTCTGCCAACCTTCTGCTCACCCTTCTAGGTCCTGCTCAAGTAATATTCCCTTGCCTGAGGTCCTCCCTCTTCTCTTCATACTCTCAACTCTACCAATATAACGTTTTTGCCTTTCTGACCATATTCAGCACATATTAGTCAACTCCCTAGATGAAGCACAGGGCCCAACACACAGTAAGGCTCAGTAAGTATCTGCAGAATGAATAAAAACTTGAACTTAAAGTCACTTAAAATTGTTTTCCAGAACAAAGATTGGTAGGAATTCAGGAGCACTTCTTTTTTTTTTTTAAGCTGGGTGCGTAGGGGAAGAGAACACTACAGAAAATCCAAATTCATGTTTAAAAGTATGGGAGAGGTCAGGGAGAGCAGAGCTTTCTTTAGTAGAACTGGTATTTTCCTCTGTTTGCCACACATTCTTTTTTAAGTATCTTGTTACAAAGACAAGTAATGAGAATCATCAGAGGTCTCTATTACTTCATTATTCCCCTTTTCTTACATCTACAAAAGTATTTTGGGAGGCCGAGGCAGGTGGATAGCTTGAGCCCAGGAGTTTGAGACCAGCCTGGGCAACATGGCAACCTACAGCTCTACAAAAAAAAAAAAAAAAAAAAAAAAGGAATTAGCTAGGCATGATGGCACACCTGTAGTACCAGCAACTTGGAAGGCTGAGGTGGGAGGATCACTTGAGCCTGGAGGTCAAGACTGCAGTGAGCCAAGTGAAAGCCTATCTCAAAAAAACAACAAAAAAGAAAGAAAGAGAAAGAAAGAAAGAAGGAAAGAAAAGGAAAGGAAAGGAAGAAAGAAATGTTATTTTATAAACATTCATTTTTTTCTTTCGATACAATAATCTGTTAAAATACAGCCTAGAGCTAGATTATTTCATTTCTGACAGCTTAACTCGCATGTGTTAAATTCCTTAACAAAACTAGATACGAAGCAGAATTTCAGCTGAGATAGCGGAGAATGCATCACGATCAAGTGCTAGACTATGTGAAATGGAAGCATTAGTCATTTCCCAATGTCCAAATGTAAAATTCAATGAGGAAGGAAACAAAAGCTATACTTTCTGTTAAGCCATATTTTCATTTGGATGGTGTCTATGATCAATTATTGGTATCACAGGCTGAGTATCCCTTATCTGAAATGCTTGGACCAGAAGTGTTTAGGATTTCAATTTTTTTTTTCCAGTTTTGGAATATTTGCATTATACTTATAGGTTGAACATCTCTAATGTGAAAATCTGAAGTCCAAAACGCTCCAATGAGCATTTCCTTTGAGTGTCATGTCAGTGCTCAAAACGTTTTGGATTTTGGAGCATTTCAGATTTCAGATTTTTGCATTAGAGTTACTCAACCTGAAATACAAACAGTAATGTACCTACTGCTATTTATCCTAACAATCTGGACAAAATTGTTTTATCTATATCTGGAACACAAAACACCTGCACAATTCATTATATTTAAAGACATGCTTCCCTCTTACTATTTTGCTTAACACAAACGCAGTATACTATATAGATTTCTAGCAATGTGGATTAAAAACATTAACAAAGTCTTTTTGAAGACCACATATTTATTTTACTCCAAAAGCTAGTCCATATAATTAGGGACCTGTAATTGTGGCCCTTGTTATATGCTATTCTTTTATTGGATAGGCAAAACATAGTGGAGAAAATATATTTTTTATCATTTGTACTTGCTTTTATACTTAATGGATCAAAAGACTTTACAACTGAAACCTCAACTATCCACGTCCTAAGTTAAAACACATGGCAGGAAATGAAGTTTTCCATAAAACAACATTTATGCTCTTCCAGTGTTCAGTGAAATAACAACACATTTGCCAACTTTACTAGTACACATGTTTAATGCCTAGGCAGAGTCAGCATCTAAGAGGAAATTTCATCACACTTATTTAAAAAGCTGGTTCTATGTAGGATATTTTGATGTCACCGCTAGTGCAAAAGTCTTTGTACAGGAAATAGGTATTTCTTTGGAAACCTGGCTAGCTTTCCCTGTTCACTCCTGTTCATTTGTTTTCTGGCTTAAAATTTTAGGCAAAGCCATGACTAGAGATGACCTAAAACAAAAATGTAGGTATGGTTCAGAGAATTTCAGAATTGAAAGAAACTTTAGTCACTATCAAGAATCATAAGTCATTTTACACATAAAGACACCAAGACCCAGAGGCATTATTTAAATGGTAGCAGAGTATCAATCTGATGTTAGGAATCTGACTAGAAGCAGATTTTACTCAAGTGATTTACTAACAAAGGTAGACACAAAATTCTCCATCAATCACACAATTTAACTTCTTAAATGGCTTATGCTGGTTAACACTTTGCCCTGGAATGACAACTAAACTCACTTTACTCTTACCAAAGGCTAACCTGTCCACCTGGGCTGGTCTCCTCTTTGTCTTCTCAAGCCTCCCCTCCAGCAACTATCCTTTCTCCTGCAGCACACCCTCTCCACCCTCCCCACCAGAACACACATGAGCTCTAGGATCTCCTACCTCATGTAACATGTAACAACAACAGCAGCAGCAAACACCTACAGACATCCTTAGCATATATCAGGCACTTTACATACATTCATTCAGTCAGTCTTCACAACTCCTCTAGAAAGCCGATATTATTATATCCCCATTTTACGTATGAGAAAACTGAGGTCCCAGAGCCAGTAAGGGGCAAAGCAGATTTAAATCAAGGCACTTGTGTTCTTTGCCGCTTTTCAAAATACAACAAACAAAACAAGCCTCTCCTTTAATCCAGCTTTCACCTCATTTCTCTGCTCCCATTCACATTAAAACATTTCATGCTACCTGACTTCAAACTATAGTACAAAGCTACAGTAACCAAAACAGCATGGTACTGGTACCAAAGCAGATATAGACCAATGGAACAGAACAAAGCCCTCAGAAATAATACCACACATCTACAGCCATCTGATCTTTGACAAACCTGACAAAAACAAGAAATGGGGAAAGTACTCCCTATTTAATAAATGGTGCTGAGAAAATTGGCTAGCCATAAGTAGAAAGCTGAAACTGGATCCTTTCCTTACTCCTTATACGAAAATTAATTCCAGATGGATTAGAGACCTAAAACCATAAAAACCCTAGAAGAAAACCTAGGTAATACCATTCAGGACATAGGCATGGGCAAGGACTTCATGTCTAAAACACCAAAAGCAACAGCAACAAAAGCCAAAATTGACAAATGGGATCTAATTAAACTAAAGAGCTTCTGCACAGCAAAAGAAACTACCATCACAGTGAACAGGCAACCTATAGAATAGGAGAAAATTTTTGCAATCTACTCATCTGACAAAGGGCTAATATCCAGAACCTATAAAAAACTCAATCAAATTTACAAGAAAAAAACAAACAACCCCATCAAAAAGTGGGCAAAGGATATGAACAGACATTTCTCAAAAGAAGACATTCATACAGCCAACAGACACATGAAAAAATGCTCATCATCACTTGCCATCAAAGAAATGCAAATCAAAATCACAATGAGATACCATCTCACACCAGTTAGAATGGCGATCATTAAAAAAATCAGGAAACAACAGGTGCTGGAGAGGATGTGGAGAAATAGGAACACTTTTACACTGTTGATGGGACTGTAAACTAGTTCAACCATTGTGGAAAACAGTGTGGCGATTCCTCAAGGATCTAGAACTAGAAATACAATTTGACCCAGCCGTCCCATTACTGGGGATATACCCAAAGGATTATAAGTCATGCTGCTATAAAGACACATGCACACATATGTTTATTGCGGCACTATTCACAATAGCAAAGACTTGGAATCAACCCAAATGTCCATCAGTGACAGACTGGATTAAGAAAATGTGGCACATATACACCATGGAATACTTATACACCATGGAATACGATGCAGCCATAAAAAAGGATGAGTTTGTGTCCTTTGTAGGGACATAGATGCAGCTGGAAACCATCATTCTCAGCAAACTACCGCAAGAACAGAAAACCAAATACCACATGTTCTCACTCATAGGTGGGAACTGAACAATGAGATCACTTGGACACAGGAAGCGGAACATCACACACTGGGTCCTATTGTGGGGAGGGGGTTGGGGGGAGGGATAGCATTAGAAGATATACCTAATGTAAATGACGAGTTAACGGGTGCAGCACACCAACATGGCACATGTATACATATGTAACAAACCTGCACGTTGTGCACATGTACCCTAGAACTTAAAGTATTTTAAAAAAAAGAAAGAAAAAGAAAAACATTTCAAGAGTTACATATGGTCCTGTCTTCACTTTCTCATCTCCCATTCTCTCCTCAACACAATCTGATCAGGCTTTCACCCTCAGTAATGTACTAAAGCCAGTCATTCTGGTCACCCACTAACATCTTTGGTAAATCCAATGATGACCTCTCAACAGAATCCAGCACAGTTGGCCCCTCTCTCCTTGAAACACTTTTCCCCCTGACTCCAAGAACACTCTGCTGATTTCCTTCCTGTCTGGCTGGCCACTCCTTCTCCATCTCCTTTGCTGGCCCTTGCTCTTCTGCTTGGCCTGTAACTGTTGACACATTCCTGGGCTGAGTCCTGAGTCCTCTTCCCTTACTCTCTACATGGCCTTAACTTTTCATCTCCAGCAGTAAACTCTAAACTCACATGTCCAATAGCCTGTTCAATTTCCATTTCAAATTTAACACAGCCAACACAGAACTCTTTTTTTCTCCAGCACTGTGCCAGATACTATGATTACAGAGCTGCTAAACTGGGCCTTTCCCCAAGGAGCCTCCCTTTCTTTGTAGCCTTCAACTCAAAGCAGAGTTAGTTACATACCCCTAGGGGCCGCAGGCCAGCTGCCAGGGCCATCAGACTATACTTCCTTGGGAGTTTTTCTAAGAGCTGTAGTCCAGTCCCCCATATCCCCTACAACCATCTTTAGGCAGTGAGTGCCTGAGGTTTCTCTCCACCCACTCTGCTTTGTCACTGCTGACAGTGTGGTGAAGCCAGAAGTGCCAAGTTGCTCATCCCAGGCTGGACAATCTCTAAAAGGGTCTTTGACCATCAAGCTCCAATAACCAAAGCAAATTACAGGTACAACTGCTGAGAAACAATGCATGTTGAAAAGATGTCCCCCCACCTCAAATTGAAGATGACCGCTCTACCGCAATCTCCTTGAAATGCATAGGTGATGACCAGCAGAGAACTGTAAAGGTTAGCCTTGGGACCTAGTCCACTCTGCAGCTAAGCAGACCATCCCATTCAAACCCAAGTCTCAGCAGATTATGAGACCACAAGCAGATTATGAGCGCTGGAAAATCAGCACCAGGAACTGTAGGATCCCCAAAGGTATCTGCCCCAGGGGCCCAGCCATTTGACTTTATTAACTAACCACTCTGCCATCAGTATCTCCCTCCTTTCTCATGCCTAGTAACACACTGCTCAATTAAACCCTGTCTGTCTAAACAGAGTGTCATATTCTGCTGTAACATAAAAAAAAGCTGATTCTATTATCAAAGATCTGAGTTCAAGGACTGAGTCCTTGTCCCTTGAACAAGTCCTTTACACTTAGGACAACAATATAATTTATCATTCAAGACAGGATAATTTTGAGAGTGAAAGTGAGTGCTATTGACAATTATACCAGAAACAAGAGGCATAAACCAGGACTATTTCAGGCAAATGAGAAAGCAGGGTCATCCTAAATAAATCTTTGACTCTTAATCCCTTCATCTGTGAAATAGAAATTAAAATCCCTACATGTCCCTCCCAAAATGGTTGTGAGAATCAAGTAATCAATGTTGATTACTTGAGAATCAATGTTGTATAATCTGGTGCTTTGTAAACAAAAAGGCAATATATACATAAGATACAGTAGAAAAAGACATAGGCTTCTAAAGGCAAACTAGTACAATAGAAAAAGAATTAGAAAGTTTTCCAAAATCAATTAGGTGCATAAAATCTTCTGATCAGAGTCCCAATAAAATCTGAGGACAGGGGCTTATCTATCATTTTCAATGCTGTAACCCCAGGATTTGGCCCAAGGTCTGGCACATTTCCAAATGAACAAATGAATGCATAAGAATTAGTAATTTAAGAAATTCTTTCACTGCCAAACTCTCCCAACAAACTGATGAAGAGAGCATATCCTGCTCAGTAGGCCAAGTCTATAGAGGCCAAGCACGGAATGACCCCTCCAGTAAAATGTGTCTTGCCTGAACAATCCTTACTGCATTACAATATTTCTACCCTTATCTCCTTGACATTTCTAGGGTTCAGACTGCTTATTCTTTTGATTCTTAAGAATAAAATGAATAAAACTCAAACATAAACATTCCAATGTAATTCAATTCAGAGTTCAGTTTCCTCCATCAGCACAATCTCAGACTACTTACAGTTACAGTCCCAGGTAAGAAGCATAAACATCATAAACGGTCATTCAGTAAGCTTTCCAGAGGAAATACAATACCCAAAACCAAAAGAACATTTCTGGGTGAGTACTCCATTTTCTGTCGACTCCAAGAGCAGCAGCACAGTCCTTGAGCCCAGGAATTCTGAGCTGGAGCTTCCCTTCGCCACTGAGAGACATGTCCTAGGCCCTGCTTCCTCTTTGTAAAATCCACCTGACGTCGTATCCTTAGGATACCTCATGGACTTCAGTTGAAGAGCAAATAACATGTGTAAAGTACACTCACTATACAAATTAAAGGTAAGAGTGGAAGACGTGACTATGAGAAGCTGATCCAGTTCTGTCATGGCCAAACCTGAGGTGCCATTCATTTCAACCAGTCCAAGGTCCAGCCCCTACTCTATGGGTAGAAGCACCCTCTGGAAATTGGGGCAAGTCCCTAATCGCCATATACTGCCGAGAAAGCCAGATATCACCTAGCTTTCTCCAGTTCCTCCCAACTCTTCGCAGTTCTTATTCTGTATGGGAGAAGAAGGGAAATTAGAAACAGACGAGGAGGGCCGAGAGCGGTGGCTCGCGCCTGTAATCTCAGCACTTTGGGAGGCCGAGGTGGGTGGATCACGAGGTCAGGAGTTTGAGACAAGCCTGGCCAACATAGTGAAACCCTGTCTCTACTAAAAATACAAAAAAAAAAAAAATTAGCGGGGCATGGTGGCAGGTACCTGTAATCCCAGCTACTGGGGAGGCTGAGACAGGAGAATCACTTGAACTCGGGAGGCAGAAGTTGCAGTGAGCCAAGATCGCGCCATTGCACTTTAGCCTGGCCAACAAGAGCGAGACTCTGTCTCAAAAAAAAAAAAGAAAGAAAGAAAAGAAAAGAGAGAAAGAGAAACAGAAGAGGAGAAGAGATGCAACTAAAAAATTCCTGAAAGGTAGTACCACGATTGGATTTGTAATTTTCTGACTTGTGGGCACTAAAATTCTAAAGATTCTGAATTAACTTTCTTTGTAGTTTACCTAAACTTGGCTCAAAATAATCCCCTAAAAGTCCCAATAATTTTGTCCTATAAAATTCTGAAATGGAAGAAGGGCCACCTTGCACCTCTTGCTGGCCCCGGGTCTCCCAGGACCTCATACAAGTGACACTCAGCTATATAGGACAGCGATTTACTCTATGAATCACCACGGACAAAAAAAATAAAGACCCATTTCCTCTAAATGACAAAGAAACACTTGAAAAGTGGCAAAAAAAAAAAAATAGAAAGCAAGATTGATGCGTTTCTAGTAAATACCAGTCACTATGCAGTGACCATTTCACTCCTGACTCTCTTGACATCAGACGGGGGATTTGATATTTAAAACAAAGTATCTTTCCAACAACTTTTTCCTTTGCCTGAAGACAATCACGGAAAAGACCCTTCTTAAAAAACAAACAAACAAACAAACCCAGAAGAAAAAATTGGAAGATGAGAAAAAAGTATGCCTAAAAGCCAAATCTGAAAAATCACTTGTATTAAATGAGGCAAAGTAAAATACAGTTAACACAGATGTGCTCCCTGAACATGCAATTACTTGATTCATCTGCCTTGGTAAAGTCACCAGCTTCCAAAACCAAGAAGTATACAAAATATATGTTAACTCTTTTCTTTTTGAGACAGAGTCTTACTCTGTTGCCCAGGCTGGAGTGCAGTAGCGCAATCTTGGCTCACTGCAACCTCTGCCTCCCAGGTTCAACTCAAAATACATGTTAACTCTTAAACTAATTAAACAAGATTAACTAGGAAACTCTTAAACTAGTTAAACAAGATTAACTAGGAAACCAGAATCTATCTTGAAAACATCAGTTAACTAAAATAGGGATATAGGTGGTTTTCACACATCTTTTGAATATCTAAATTCTACAACTATTACTTTGAAAACTTCAAATTCAGAAGGTATTCAACAGTCTTTGGAAACCCAAGAAGTGCTTGAAATAACTACCAATTATCTTGCTAATCCAAACTTTACAAATATTCCATGAAAATCAGGTCAGCACAGGATAATTCATTCTTATTTAGCACAATTAATCAAACAGTTGAAGAATTAAACACAAATAAATAATCTATTATTGCCAGTTTTCTAAACCTATAGTTAATTCTTTTATATCTGCCCAAAAAGAAACCAGGGAAATGGAAGACACAGACACTGAAGACTCCTTATATAAGGATGTAAACTATGGAACACTTTTTTTTTTTTTTAAGAGACAGGATCTTGCTCTGCCACACAGGCTAGAGTACAGTAGTACCATCATAGCTCACGTTAGTAACCTTGAACTCCTGGGCTCAAGTGATCCTCCTGTCTCAGCCTCCTGAGTACCCAGGACTATAAGCATATCACCATGTCCAGCTAATCTGCAACTTTTTGTAGAGACTGGGTCTTGCTATGTTGCCCAGGCTGGTCTTGAACTCCTGGTCTCAAGTGATCCTCCTGTTTCAGCCTCCCAAAGTGCTAGGATTACATACATGAGCCACTGCGCTCGAACACAAATTGAACGTTCCTACTGCAGACAAGACACAAATAAAGAACATTTTTGGCAGAAAGTCTCTAAGCTACATTCGAAGATAACTCTTCTTGACCTACAAACAATAAACTATAGGTAGACTGAAGTCTTTGGAAGCTCTTATAAGACAGCCAAAGCAGGAAAACTGCCTATCTGAAGAAAATGTCAGATGATAAAAAACCGTTTTACAACAGAGGATGTCACTATGATATAGCGTAAAAAGGCTTTAAAGCTAAGACTGTTTTATAAGCTTTTTCCAGCCAAATCAAACTTTATATAAAGGGAACTTTTTCCTGTATAAAGTTCTGATCTTAAGGAACTATGAGAGTGCTCCAATGTTATGAACTGTATCCTGTTCTTATAATGCTCATTTTTAGAAAAACTAGAGAGTTGTGCTAAAGAGAAACAGTTTTATTAGTTGATAATTTTCCAAATTAAAGTTAAAATTTAGTGAATAAATGATATGATTCGGTCATAACATGAAAGAACAAGGGCATGTTCAAAAGAACCCGAAACAGAAGTCAGGTTCAGCAATCAGTCCTGGTTTCACCACTGGCATATATGGCTTGGGCAAGTTACCTATCAAGACTGAACCTCAGCCTCTAATCTATAAAATAGGAATATTTACTAGATCTCTAATAGTCTATTTCTTTACAGTTCCTTCCCTTTTTCTTAAAATAATTTTGTTAGAACAGGTTTTCTCTAAGATTACTTTCATAATACTAGAAGTTGGCTAGAATTTGATAATAACTATTCCATTATCCTCAATATTTATTGAATTCTGTGCTGTCTGACCTTTTGGCTATAGTTACATATCTGTTATATAAAGGAAAATACACCTTTTATAATTTTATTCCAGTTGAACCAAATTAAGGAACTGCCCCTTAGCCCAGTTCTCAGGTGAGGTACTTCAAACTTGAAAGAATATGTGTATTGGTACTTCATATGTCACTGACCATCATAATACACAGTCATTTAAGCTTCTTAACATACTGTAGTTATACAGCTACATTTACAAACCAAAAATTTTAATGAGGCTAATTTTAAATATATTTAAGTATATTTTAGAAATCACAGTTGATATCTTTTTTGTGTGTGTGTGACAGTACAGTGATTTATTGGAAGGGTTTCCAGCACATACCCAAGAAAAGGCAGTGTGAGCGTACTCAGAGAGAGACATGCCCTTAGTATCTAACTTCTTAATAGGTGTAACCTTTAAAGCATGTGCCTGCCTCATCTGTAAACTGCAGAATACCGAATACTGTACATTCCCACTTATGTAAATTTTATTAAAATTAATAAGCAAGAAATTACAGATAAGTGGTGATAACCTTAGGGAGATAAAGGTCTTTTATTAAGGAAGAGAAATGATGGTGATATAAATAAAAATACTGTTTATATCCACACAAATTTGAAAAATGTAAAAGTAAAGACTTTGTGGCAACAATAAAAATGTGAAAATATGTTTCCTTAGAATTGGCAGTCAACATAATTAAGTATGTTAATGCCTATGATGGATGCTGTGCAAGTTGCTATTAGTCCGATTCTTATTCTTTTCATCTGTTAAAAAGAAAATACTGGCCAGGTGTGATGGCTCATGCCTGTAATCCCAGCACTTCGGGAGGCCAAGGAGAAAGGATCACTTGAGGCCAGGAGTTCAAGATCAGCCTGGGCAACACAGCAAGGCTATCTTTACAAAAAATTAAAAATTAGCTGGGCACAGTAGTGTGCCCATAGTCCTGGCTACTCAGGAGGCTTAGGCAGGAGGATCACTTGAGCTTGGGAGACAGAAGCTGCTGTGAGTCATGACTGTACCTCTGCACTCCAGCCTGGTGACAGAGCAAGACCCTGTGTCAAAAAGAAAAAAAAAAAAAAAAGAAAATACTATTATCTATCTATCTATCTTACCTGTCTTAAAATATTATTATCTATTTTATGGCATAGTTTTGAGAATTCCGTAAGGTAACAAAAAAGTTTTTGGTCCTGGAAATTAGGAGGTGCTCAATAAATATCAGTTGATGCTCAACAGTAAATAATGCACTAATTGTTGTAAATGCATGATGATTCTTTTTTGCTCATATTTCACTTAGTTTCTGCAGGCTATTAAAATTAATTGGTATGTAAAATAAAATTCTGAAATGAATACTCTAATTCAGGGACTAGCAAACTATTACCTGCAGAGCCAAATCTGGGTGTTTGGTAAATGAAATTTGTTTACATACTGTTTATGGCTCTTTTCACATGATAAAATCAAAGATTAGAAGTTGTTATTAAGACAGCATGGCCCAAAAAAGCTAAAATATTTACTATCTGGCCTTCTAGAGAAAGATTTTCAACCTCTGCTCTAATTCCGCCAGCCTCAAAATACAACAGGAAAGAGTCTTAAGAGAAATCACTTTTTTTTCACAATTTGCAAGGCCTTCATTTTTTAAAAAGAAATCCTAACAAGTCTCACATTTACGGAATCAGCATTTTTGGTCACTTCAACAAACCAAAAGGTCTTTTCAGATTTACCATTGTGAAAACTGTACTTCCCCACAAGCTCCTGAATCTACTACGCTGAACTAATTTTACAAACATCTCAAAAAAAAAAAAAGAACTTTAAGCTGAATCGACAAACATATACCCTTAGTCCCAAGGTAATTTTCTGAAAGAAGTTAGCCTTAAAAGTAGGGCCTAAACAATATGCCTTTACATTAAAGTGTATCCTTCTATTAATAGATAAATTTAAATAAGACAATATAATTTCTGCCTATGTTTGTAGAAGTATATAATCGTTCCTTATATGAAATAGATTTTTATTGTTAGCTTCAATAGACTTATAACCCTAAGCTAAATATACCTGAATAAGTGATCAACATTCAAAAAAGCAAAATCAAATATCCAATTTATGTTTTTAAATAAAAATGGGGTTACTCACTGAGGTAAAGGGTAAGGATCCTTTACTTCTCAGCCCTTGACACCCTTTCAGGTGGCAGATTAGCTTTCTATAGTCTGAATATGGTGGAAAAAATCTGTACATTAGAAGGATAACAAGAGCTTGTCCATTTTCCTTTCTCAGATGTTAGTGCTTTCTCCCTTGATGAAATAAATTGTTCTAAAGTAGGAACGAGAACAAGGACTTTGAGACATGATGCAAAAAAAAAAGGCCCCACACACAAAAAAAGGTAAGCTATTCATAAAATGTAGGCTCTAAAAGAAATTCTAGTGCTAAAATATAACCCTAAACATCATACCTGTGAGGATGGCTCCCTCAACTGCTGCTCTACTCCCTTCATCAACAGGTAATCCATTCATTCCAAGTTTAAAGGGAAAAAATTTGAGTATCTATCATCTTTTCAAATCAGATATCATATGTCCTGCTCAGAAAATTTCTATATAGAAAAATAACAAACTTCCCGACTGTCCTTCAAAAGGACCAGACTCATCTAACACTTTACCCATAAGCCAGTAGCCGGAAAAACCTGTCATACCCCGAAGATACAAACCTCCCGTCGAACGACACTTGCAGTTCTCTCCATGTGATCAGTTTTCCTTTTGGATTTCATTATGCTTTAACAGAAAGTAAAATTAAGTTATTACATATTATCTTCACAAAAATAATAAAATTAGTTTTTCCTGAAATATCATGGTTATCCTAAATACAGTGTAACACTATGGATCCTATAAAGTGGCCAGTGAGTATTTGCCTATCTAACTGAAGTTTTGGCCGGGCATGGTGGTTCACGCCTGTAATCCCAGCACTTTGGGAGGGCGAGGCAGGCAGATCATCTGAGGTCAGGAGTACGAGACCAGCCTGACCAACATGGCGAAACCCTGTCTCTACCAAAAACACAAAAATTAGCCAGGTGTGGTGGTGCCCGCCTGTAATCCCAGCTACTTGGGAGGCTAAGACGGGAGAATCGCTTCAATCCAGTAGGTGGAGGTTGCAGTGAGCTGAGATCACGCCACTGCACTCCAGCCTGGGTGACAGAGCAAGATTCCATCTCAGGAAAAAAAAAAAAAAGGGTTAACAACCTGACAGCATGCACGCTGAAGCCAAGATGCTACCTTTCTGGGAGTCTGATAGGCCTCCCACAACCATCAGCAGGTCGGGTCGTTTTGAAAATCAACTTCAAATGACATAGAAGGCTTAATGACTCACCTGGTTAGAGTAAGGTGGCGCAAAGTGCTGAGTGTCAATCTCAGTGAAGCAGCCTCAGTACGGATGGCTCCAACAGAGCACCGCAACAACCCAGGAATCACAACAGCAGCACAGGCCATGGCACTTCCTGGGAAAACATAAAATTGAAATTTCAAACTGCTGTTTTAAAAAGTGGGGAAATAGCAGACCATTTTAGAAGGTCAGTGAAGAAGAATTTGGATTTCTGTTGGTGCTATTATGAGTCAAGCTACCAGCAAAGCAGCCAAGAGCCTAACTTCACCTTGACAAAATTTCTTCCACTATTTAGAGTTGACTCAAGGTATCTCCACAATTATGTATATAAGTATGTAATTTTTGGTGCTATCAAATATTCGTGTTCTCTATTGCTTTCTAAAATCTCTGACCAAGTTCACAGGACTAATCTTATGCTATTATAGAAGAAGGGAGATTTTGTAACTTCCTGATAATTGTATTCTATCTAAAGAGCACTACATAAGTCTTTTATATTTCTTGTTAGGTAAAGTGTAAGAGGAAGATAAATTTACCGTGATTCCCAAACAAGAAGCTTAAGGTTCCCAGATATTAAAAAACCAAAACTGATAAAAATAACTATTCATAATAGCCCAAACTGGAAACTATCCAAATGCCATTACTAGGGGAGATAAGCTAATTGTGATATATTCACACAGTAAGATACACTATACAGCAATGAAAACAAACTGCAACTACATGCAGTAACAGATGAATATCACAAATAACATACTGAATGAAAGAAGCCAGACCCCAAAGAACAGATATTCTTTTACTCTAAAGCATATAAAGTATAAAAACAGACAAAATGAATCTATGATGTCAGAAATCAAGTTAGTAATTTCCCTTGAGGTGGCAGTGACAATGTTGTTTCTTAATCTGGGTGCAGACTGCATGAGTATTTTCACTTTTTGTAAAACTGATTAAGCTGTCCTCTTAGGATCTGTGTAGTCTTCTGTTTGTACTTGAACTTCAACAAAAAGTTAAACACACACACTCACACACACACACACACACACACACACAGAGATTCTTCAACATTTCAAATTCTAAAAACTACCAGCCTATCAAGAAATGCACTGATTAGGAGTCAGATGATATTTCTTTTTGGTTCCTTTTATATCATTTTCCTACGTCAATTTTTAAACATTTGTCTAAAATGGCCACATTTAATATGTTACATTGCTCTATCTGTCCTTTTCTATCTTAGTTACCTTGAGAATAAATGAAAATGCATGTGAATACTTCTTTCTCTGAGCTTTTTGGGAGGCAGTATATAAATTAATTGTAATAAATTGCTGTTAGCAAAATATTCAAGCTAAGTGTTTACACTCCTACCCCATATTCATTAATTTGGTCCTTCATTCAACAAGTATCTATCAAGAGTCCAGTATGTGGCAGGCACCGGCGTAAGCAATGGTGCTACAGGCATGAAGAAAACAAAAACCTTAGGGAGTGTGCACTCAATAGATGAAGACAGAAAATAAATAAAAATAAATAAATCTGATGGTGATATGTCATATATAGTTTATTCAGTTATACCCCAATCATATTAAAAAGCTCACTGCTTCATAACTAGTCTTTAGATAAATGATATATTTCTTCTTTTCATAGTATGTTGCATCATCATTGTGGATAAGCATGGTACTTGCTATTTTTCTCTTTACTAAATGAAAAAAGCAGAAGGCCTCTTCGACCTCATTCAAGACCACTAAATGTAGTTTCTCTCCATTAAATGTTCTAAGTCAATAATGTTACCTTCATCCGTGAAAGAAAGAAGTTGAAACTTACTTTAAAAGTCCACGAGATTTTAGTAGTCATTAAGAATATGGTCAGCTGATTGACAGAATATTTTGGTCCTGCTATTACACTGAGACTTTTGGATGTACAGCAGTTGGAACGTGGACAGTTTTTCCATGCATTAAAATTCTCACAAAGTTCCTGCAATGGCAAAAACAACATATAACAATGTTTTGGGGAACTGATCAAAAGCACTATTACCTCTTAGCTGCCAAAGGAAAGGTTCATTATAATCAGTAGGCATCACCTCACAACAAGCCCACTCTCAATTACCCGCTCTCCATTCATTCTTCCCTCCATGCTTCCATTTTTCTTTTTTGATTATTTATCTTACAGCTTCTTTTGTTCATCTTCCTTGGCCTGTCTTTAACACCTTCTACTTAGGATATCCACCCCAGGAAACAGCAGACCAAAGGCTAGAATGACACAGTTATATGTCACTTAAGGCCAAGTTCCCTGATAAAATTTAACCACTATATTGTTAAATATGGAAATACTGTTCTGTTCAATGTTTTAGACAACTATTGCTAAAATAAGTTGCCCTCACAATAGGATACATTGTTTAATGATTATGCTGTTTGAATGGTCTCCTTCTCAACTGAACTGGAAAACAAATGTTAATTTTAAAAGCAGTTCTTGCCGGGCACAGTGGCTCATGCCTGTAATCCCAGCACTTTGGGAGGCTAAGGTGGGTAGATCGCTTGAGGTCAGGAGTTCGAGAGCAGACTGGCCAACATGGTGAAACCCCATCTCTACTAAAAATACAAAAAATTAGCTGGGTATGGTGTCGGGCACCTGTAATCCCAGTTACTAGGGAGGCTGAGGCAGGAGAATCGCTTGAACCCGGGAGGCGGAGGTTGCAGTGAGCCAAGATTGTGCCATTACAATCCAGCCTAGGCAACAAAAGCGAAACTCAGTCTCAAAAAAAAAAAAAAAAGCAGTTCTCTTTAAAATTCCGAGTTTATTTTGTAAAAGTAACCATGACCAAGAGTGCCACCTACTGGTAAAGGACATTTTAATAAAATTCTGTTCAAAGTGCTTTCCAAAGCTTTATGCCAGACCTAAAATACAAAAAATTAAAAACCTGCTAATTTTTTGAAATATGTCCAGTGGTTTCATACTGTAAGTATTTAGTCAACCACAGCAGATCAATATATATCAAGTTATTTCTAAAACCACATAAAGAAGAACATTCCATCAATGTCTGTATCCTCACAGGTCTTCCCTTACCAAGAAATCTTAACTAATTTTATTTCTGAAATGCAGAAAATTATAATAAATGCTAAATAAAACTGACACTCACTAAATATGTAGTAAAACAAACTTCTGTAAGCAACAGATTAAATTTAACATTTAAGATTAATTACATGGTTTCAGTTCAACAGGTATACTGAGTTCATTCAACAATTACTGGGGTGCCAGGCACTATTTTAGGCCTTGAAGATATAATAAAGAACTAGACACAAGGCCCTTGCCATCATGAAGCAGAGACAGATAGCAGTAAACAAATGATTAACAAGATAATTATAGATTATGGTGAGTATGATAAAGGAAGTAAGAGTGATGGGGTAGGTGGGGGAAATATTAAGAAAGATATCTCTCCAGGGATGACACCTTGGCTGAGACCTGAATGATGAGGAAACGGCAGCCAAGCAATGTTAAAGGCAGATCACTCTGGCAGAAGGACTAGCAAGAGCAAAGATCCTAATGCAGAAATAAGTCCGGCATGTGAAGAGGAACCAAGGCCAGTATGACTGGAGAGCAGTAAGCTGGTAAGAGTGAAATGAGATGAAGTCCAGCAGCCTATAGTAAGGGTAGGAATTTTATCCTAAGGGTAACGGGAAGCAACTGCAAAGTCTGAATCAATCAGGAGAAGGACAAGACCTAATTTATATTTTTAAAGGACTGCTCAAGTTGCTGTGGGAAGGATAATAGAGAGGGGCAGGAGTGGAACTAGGAAGTCCAGTTAAAAGACTCTGGTCTAAGATTATAATAAGGTAACAGCTACAGAGATGGCAGAAGTAGATGAACATGACACATATTTTGGAATTAGAGCCCCAAAACTTGCTGATGCATTAGGCAGGGTGTGAGAGGACACTGACAGAGAAAAGCCAGGAATGCCTCAACAAACACAAATGCACTGAAATTAAGTAAGTTCAAAGAACAATCATGACATCTGCCAATTTAGAATCAGGTGTCACTGAGGAAGAAAAGGGGCTCCTCTTGGTAAACAAGTAGTATACACAGAGCATTTGACTTGAAATCAGCAGAACTGGGCTCAGGTGTGACCCCTTCCTGCTTTCTAATCTTCAGCAATTTTAGCCATTTTAACATTACCCATGCCACCTCACTGGATTACTGAGAGGAATAAATAAAACGTCTACCAAAGTACCTGGCAAGCAAGAGTGTTACTAAAATCAGTCCTAATACACTGACCCCTTCTCTTCCTTGTCAAACAACCTAGAGAGGTGGAGGTTTGGTATTGCCAATAAACAACTCCCTCTGGCCTGATATACAACAGCACTCATCAAATACACTTTGCATTATACAATTATGACTTACTTTTTTTTTTTTGAGATGGAATCTAGCTCTGTCGCCCAGGTTAGAGTGCAGTGGCACCATCTAGGCTCACTGCAACCTCCGCCTCCCAGGTTCAAGTGATTCTCCCACCTCAGCCTCCCAAGTAGCTGGGATTACAGGCACGTGCCACCACACCTGGCTAATTTTTGTAGTTTTAGTAGAGACCGGGTTTCATCATTGGTCAGGCTGGTCTCAAACTCCTGACCTCATGATCTGTCCACCTCAGTTTTCTAAATCTGAACTTAGGCTAAGAACTCTAGGCATTGTTGTTTCCTGGATAAGCAGTGTTAGTTAACATTTATGATAAATAAACTTGTGATCTCAAATTACTATAGAAACTAATAAATCTGTTTATGTTACACTCTCAGGGTCAAAAAGGGTGTCATTACAAAATATTTCCATCCTTTTAGGAATAAATGTAAAGTTTAGTAGTCATTGTAATGTTTTCTTTAAAAGTGCTGGGTGGAGTAAAATAAACTACATTACATGCTTGGATATGGTTTTACTTTCTTCAGCACACTACAAGCTCAAATTGGGCAGAACGTTAAGAGCAGCCATCTCTGACCAGACAGTGGGGACGATCAATGGATGCCACGATGAAAACATATGGAAAGCCATAGAGAACCTCCTCTCCCCAAATCTAGTTCTTATGGGACCAAGCACTGCTTAGAGGAAGATCTCAGCAGTCTGCAGAGCTGCAGTGCTGCTTTTTAAATCTAGCTCTGCTTGAAGTACCATCACATCAAAAATGACATTGCTGTTAATTAAAAGCCTAGATTCTAGGGTCAGACAGATTTGAGTTCTCATCATAGCTTATTGCCATTTACCAGCTTTGCCTTAGGCAAGTTCCTCAGCCCCTAAGCCTCCTGCTTCTCAATGTTAAAGAAGGGGGTAATGATACTTATACCTCACCGGGTTGTTTTAATGACATAATACACATAAGAATTTGGTCACAGTGTATGACCAACACAGAGTCAACTATTATTAATAAGTAGCTCATTCGTTTTTTCCACTTTAGGTAACATGCATTCAAAGAAAAGTTGGAACATTACAAAGAAAAACTACCCAACAACCCCTATAACTTTTAGGACTACTAACTTCAGATTTTAAAATTCCTGAGCAAATTCTTTTTGATAGATGCGAAATGCTTTCTAAAAGATCTACCAATTTATACCTCCCATGAGCCAAATATGACTACACCCATTCCTCAACATATAAAAATGGCTCATAATGAATTTTCAAGTACTTACACTCAGAAGGACTAAAGAAGTAAAGACGGCTCCCAACCTCAAAATGATCAAAGGGACTGCAGAACAGACACGGAGAATCTCCCTTTTTTTCCTGTCTCCAAGAGGCTCGTGGTAAGTATTTGTGTCAACAGTGGAGCAGCCTCCAAGCTGTGTGGGCTTTGCTGGGATGTCTCCTTTGCCCAGACAGACCAGAATCATCACAGTTAATCCTTGACAAGTTTTAACAAATGTTTCCTAACTGCTGGGTAAATCTATAATTACGCAAAATTCAGCGTTTGTGAGGCCTTTGAAATAATCCTCCATAAACTCCTGTAATATACCTTCTGGATTTTCCCCCAAAAACTCCTCTGCCTTTAAGTTTTCAAGCTTTAAAAGGGCTACATTGAGTGGAGCTTCATCTAAGTGTGCACAAAATTGGTACCTTTATGCCAACATATGAGTGTGTAAATATAAGCACAGGGATATGTTATGTAAATGTAAACTAAATGTTATATATCGTTGCTGAACCAAGTAAAACTCACAATTTCCATGCAAAAGTGCAACGTTACATCTAAAAAGGATCTTATATTATCTCTACTCCAATCCTTTCTTAGAAGAGGAAATAAGGCCCAAATAGAAATACCCACTTGCCAGAGCTAATCAACAACTCAAGATTCCGATCCCAGATCTTCTCTCAAGTGTTTTTTTTTTTTTCACAATGCATTTCTTCTCTATTAAGATATTAAAATGCCCAGTAATTGAGTAAGACCCAGTGGACTCGGTTTTACCAAAACAGGCACTAGCACTGCTTTCAAGACAAAAATGCCTTTTATCTGCATTTCGCTTCAAGGCATACGTACGCCTCACACTGATAAACTTGCCTACTGACACCATTTCCTTCGCAAAGAAAAAACTGGTACTCACATAAGTAATTTGTCCCTGGGCCTTGGAGACAGAAAAGCTCTTCATTATTTCCCAGGTGCATGATTTTAGTCAAGATGCCCAACTCTCTGTACCTCAGTTTAAAGACTAATAAAATGGAATAACACGTAAACTCCTAGAGCTGACAATTCCACTTAGTGCAAGAGCTGGCACATAACTCCCCAATAATAAAAGCTGATGTTATTACTATTACTACAAATCATCGTAGTTAATAACGTTATATGTCTGGCAAACAGAAGACTAAAACTCAATCCCTGCCTTCCAGGGCTTGGTCCTTTCAGCAACACAATTTAGGAGATTTTAAGACTTCTGGGGTGAGAAAGACGCGGAATGTACCTGCAGCCAGGAACTAACAAGCTGACCGTCGCCCTGGGCTCAAGGTCACTCGGTGAAGCGAAATTCCACGGAACTGTTCGTCCGTCACCAGGAAGGGAGGTCAAGGAGGCTAAGGTGCTCTCGCCTCCCCACTCCGCCTTTCCCGAGGGCCGGTAGGATGCTACCTAGCACCTGCTGCAGCCTTCAGCGGGCTGTTTAAGGCGTTAAAGCAGGCGACAAGAAACAGGGAAACTTTCCCCGCTGGTGTTGCTTGCAGACCCGGCCACGTTTAGCTGCCGGCACCTGGGATACTCCGCGGTCCCAGACATGACGCAGCAGCGCGGGCGAGCCCCACATTCTATTGGTCACTGCCATCCAATAGGAGGAGCGGTGCGCGACCCCGCTGAGCAAGACGTGCAGTCTTCCCAGTGTCTCCGCCCCTAGCTCAGCCGTCTCCGCCCCTAGCTCAGCCGTCTCCGCCCCTAGCTCAGCCGTCTCCGCCCCTAGCTCAGCCGTCTCCGCCCCTAGCTCAGCCATCTCCATGGTGACCGCTAACGGTTATCCGTTTGGCCGCGCAGGCAGGAGTTGCGTCATTGCCCATGCGCCGGAAGCGCTGGTCCTTGCCCGGCGCGACCTGATGATGCCGAGCCTAGGCCGGTTCCGGCCAAGTTAGACCGTCGGAGCTGGTCTCGGACTGCCGGGGCGTCACGCCATCGGCGACCCCCGCTGACCATGGCAGTGTTTCATGACGAGGTGGAAATCGAGGACTTCCAATATGACGAGGACACGGAGACGTATTTCTATCCCTGCCCATGTGGAGATAACTTCTCCATCACCAAGGTAACTTCAGGGTCCCGCCCGGCGGTTCACCCAAGCAAGCGCAGTTTGGCTCCGCCGTGTTCCTTCCGTCATTGGGTAGCCTTTGCTGCGCTGTGTCACCCACGCCCTCTTTCCCGTTGCTGAATCTTCCTCCTCCCGCATCCCCCCACCCCAACTAATACCCTGAGCTCTCTCGGTAGGCACGTAGTTCTGGTCTTAGATTAGGCCAGGGAGAGGGCGGCGGGGAGCCTCTGTCTCTGCCCGATCGCTACCTTAGAGTACCAGCCTGGGATATTTCTGTCGAGGAGGGGACTCGTTTTTTGTTTCCCAGGGCTTTTGGGGCGACTGAAACTCGCCTAACTTTCCTAGGTGTTTCTAGGGGAAAACGATGTCGGCATTTCCTGCTGAAGGCCCTGGGGTTCTCACCCACCTTGCGGGGAAGGCAAGCCACCAAGAGACTTGCATCTAGGGGTGGGATAGGTTTGGGGGAGGATATGGCGAAGAGAAGACTATGCTGACCACATGGTGTTTGATTTCGTTGTAGGAAGATTTGGAGAATGGGGAAGACGTTGCAACGTGTCCTAGCTGCTCTCTCATTATAAAAGTGATTTATGACAAAGTAAGGGATATAATTTTTAAAACGGGGGAAGGGTGTTATAAGGCAGTGGCAAGGATTTAGATCAGCCTGTCAGTGATGAGAGCAGGAGAACGTTTCATTGTGTTAGGTAAAGTGCAGTATTTAGGCAGGTTTTAAACACCATTGATAAACAGCCGAATAGTAAATTAAAATGTTTAAAGTTCAGATTACATAATTTATTTTAGTTTTAGAGATAAATCTAGCTTTAGTGAAAATTATTATTTATTTAAATAGAAGAAAGTATATAGATTATTTTAATGGACAATTTTTATATTTCTCTTCTATTTAATATGTAATTAAAATTGTTTAGAGCTCCTAGACTTACTTTGAAGGCAACAATTGTATGGTATTTCATGCCTGGCTTATACATAGAATTCTGCATTATCTTGTTTGAGATATAATTCCTAGATGCAGCTTTACAATTGCATTTTAGTCTTTAGTTGCCCTATTGTCTTTCACCCAAGGATGTTGACAATAGAAAAAAAAAAATGTTATTACTGCCCACTCCTGCCCAAAGTTTAGTTCAGTACTTGGAATGAAATTTAGGTAAGGAGCTTAACACTCTGAAGAATGTACTCAAAAATGAATATAGGGAAAGAGGGGATAAGGCACAGAGCCTCATTAGAGAAGTGGGCTATAATTTAGACTATAATTTAGAAATATAATTATTCATTCTTGTATTAAAATATGCTCTGCAACAGAAAGCAAACAGGGTAAGGAAGATCAGGAGTGCTGGTCTGGGAGGAGGTTGCAGTTTTCCATAGGGTGATCATGGCAGGCCTTACTGAGAAAGGCCTTATTAAGTAAAGATTTGAAGGAGGCAAGGAAGTGAGCCGTGTACATATGAGGGTATGGGTTAAGAGAGTCGAGCAAAAGATCGTTCAGTGAAGGGGACCCAAGACAGGAACATGCCTGATTTTATCAGGGAACAAAGAGGAGGCCAGTGTGACCAGAGCAGAGCAGGATGAGAATAGTCCAAGATGAAGTCGTGGATCACTTTAAGGATTTAGGCTCTTGTTGTAAGTGATATAGGGAACCATTGGGGGATTTTCAAACATAGGAGTGCTATGATCCAACTTAAGTTTTTTTAAAAAAATGATTCTGGCTGCTGTGTTCAGAGTAGCCTGTAGAGAGCAAGCATAGAAACAGGAAAACCAGTTAGGAGGCTGTTACACTAATTAAAGAAGGAGGTGGGTGGCTTGGACCTGGTTACAGCAATGGAAGTAATGAGAAGTACTTAGATTCCGGATACGCTTTGAATGACTGATTTGTATAGGGTGTGAAGGAGTGAGTCAAGGATGATTTCAATATTTTTTACCTTATTAACTGGGTGGATGGAGTTACTGTCAATTGAGGGAATGTAACTATAGGTATAGGGGTTGAAATTGTACATAGTAAGTTTGAGAGGTCTGTCATCCAAGTTGAGCTGTTGAGAAGGCAATTGGATATATATGTCTGGAGTTCATGAGAGAGATTGGCTAGCAATGTCAGTTTTGGAGTTATCAGTGACAGACAGCATTTAGAGCCATGAAATTGGATGAGATCACCAGGTCTGTGAATGTAGAGATGGATAAAATACAGGACTGAGCATTAAGGCACTCCAGTATTAAAAAGTCAGGGAGGGAAGTGAGGAATCACCAAAGCTGATGGTAAAAGAGCAACCACTGAGAAAGGACGAAAATCAGCAGCGTCAAATCCTAGAAACCAGATGAGAAAGGGTCGAGGAAGTGGTGATCCTTGTCATGTGACACTGATAAACCATTAGCTTTAGTAACACTGAGTTTATTTGTGATGGTGACGAGAGCAGTTTCCATGGAGTAACAGGAACAGCGCATGATTGAAGAAACCAACGGGCAGAAAACTGGTTGGAGAGAATGAGAGAATGGAAGGCAGTGAGTATAGGCATTTCTTTTAAGGAGTTTGCTGCAAAGGAGAGCAGAGACATGTGACAGTAACCAGTGGTGATAGAGGATCAAGAGAGTGTTTAAAGTGGTAGAAATTCAGCCTTCATAAGTGAATATAGACACAGAAAGTTAGATTTAACCAGGTTGATGGTTTTCCCAAGTGAATAGTAAGGAGTGAGAGAAGAGTTGTTATAACCAACTGTGGAGTGTGAACTATGTAAAGAGAACATGAAGGGAGTGAGGGGCAGTGAAAGGATGGTAGGATGAATACGGTGGAGGTCCAGAGGAGTTGAAATATGGCATCCAGGGTGGATAAATGACAGCAACAGAGAAGAATAGCAATGCGGTAGTCTCAAGACATAAGATTCTAAACTGATAGGTTTTAGACAGGAAAGGAGAAGGGTGGCAAAAAGGAGGAACTAGCCCCATTTCCAATCCCTCTCGTACTAGGACTCTGAGAACACAGAGCCTCCACTAGACAGGCCTATAGGGGAAACTGTCCTTAAGAATATGACTTCATCTCAGCCTCAACACTATTGACATTTTAGACCTGATAATTATTTGTTGTCCAGAGATATCTCGCGCATTATAGGATGTCTAGCAGGATCCCTGGCCTCTACCTATTAGATGCCAATAGCAATCCTCAGTTGTTTCCATTCAAACTGTTTCCAGATATTACCAATGCTTTTGGGGGTAAAAGGATATTTTGATGAAGAGGTTGAGAATGTGGAGCATTGTGCTAACAATGGACCATGAATTCCAAAGGGTACACTGAAAGGGTTCCAAATATTGGACAACAGAGTAGCAGGGACAGAGTAAGGGCTGATCCTTCAGGAATCAGATTGCTGGAGGTGAGGGATAACCTTGGAAGCAGAGATTTTTTGTGGTAGCTGACATAGCCAGGATAAATGATCAGAGATTGAACTTCATTTACAGAGTAGCTAACGTTGCAGATTGTCCGTGTTGGGAAACACATAAAGACCCGTCCCTTTTAGTTAGAAGAAGTAATTACTTTGAAGAGGACTGGTATTTGAATGACCAAATATTAAAGTGGAGAAGTTTTAGTGTAAGTAGTAATACAGAAATTTAAAAGATGTGGCATATCTTTATGTGATTTCTGAGAAGTGGTTGCTCTGAACTGAAGATGGGGATATTTGTTTATAAGATGCTTTATATTAAATAATGAATTCAGAATCAAAAACTGATACATGTTTAAGATTCTGATTCTAGTGCTGTCATTGGCTCTTTGACCAATGAAATGATAATAGCAATGGAAAAACAAAATTAACAGAGCTGGATTGATTCTGTAACAAAATGAAGGTTTAATGTTAATGCATTTGTGACACGGAAATTTATTGGTTAATGTCATTTCTCACTCTGTCTTAGGATCAGTTTGTGTGTGGAGAAACAGTCCCAGCCCCTTCAGCCAACAAAGAATTAGTTAAATGCTGAAGAAGCCTTCAGGAATCCAAATCCTGAACAGTTGGAAATGAGCCCAGATAGAAATATCAAATGCAGAGCTACTGGCTTCACAGAGACAACCATTTGTGATTTGCTGTTCTGTGAGAGTGTGGATTCCTTCCATCAACTGCTGATTTCATCTTCAGGAAGCAAGTCCATAACATGACATATCTGGATTTTGTGCTAAGAACCTTAGATTGGAAGCATTCTTAATTATCCATCTAAATTTAAAAGAAGATAATTTCAAAACAGTGCTTTCTTTCCCTTGGTTTCATCATTTTCATATTTTACACCAAATTCCTTCAGTATCTGATAACAGCATCATCTACCTCAGTCATTAGGATTTCTTATTAAAAAAGAGATTGTATTTTTGACTTGGTTATTAAGATAATTAAAATTAGCCCTTCATTTGAAATTTGACATTAGCTTTGCTGTTCTAAATTTAAAATTAGTTGCTTCATCAGTACCACACTTCCAGTTTCTATACCACGCCAGTCTCCTCAGTTTTCCCATTAGGATGGACATGTTCTTCTGTTCAGCATGTCATTTCTATAATGCTTCATGCAGGGAATTCGGTCATAGTATTAAAGAGAAGATACAGTGAGGTCACAATGTCTCCAGAGCTAAAAGTTAGTGAACAAGAAAGTAAGTCTAAATTGATGAAAGAATGAGGAGTTTTCTTATCTTCTGCATATTCCTTGGAAGTCAGGACAAGATGAAAAACATCCAAAAGAAGTGAAATTGGTGACAGAATGAGAGGAGCAGAGCATTCCAGTGTAGTAAATGAAATGTTTGAATGACTTTGCCAGATCAGAGCAAGTAATATTTCTGTATCTGAATTTTTGTTTTTTGATAAAGCTAATGCAATTGCATTCCAGATAGGGGTTAATGTCAGATTTCCGTGGCTGGAAGCTGTGCTTTTGGCATATCACAGTGTTGTGTCAGTACTACAAGGTAAAGCATCTACAACAGAGAATGAGCTTGAAAATGAAGGATCTATTGTGAATAAATATGCCCATGAGAGCATATTTAATAAGCCTGTATAACATGCAGCCAAACCAGACATTCACTCCTGCAGAGAAATGTTGCCCTGGAGAAAAAGAAATATATAAAGATAGGCGATCATTCTTCCTTTGCTGCAGTACTAAGAATAGCAAGAAATTAGAATCATTTACATTGGAAATTTGAAAATTCCCTTTATATACACAACTTTACTGTGTATAAATAAAAAATGTTAATGCACTGATGTCTGTCAGGTTGTTTTAGGAATGGCTCCTGCAATTAGAAAAATAGCTTGCTAGAATGTAAATGTTGTGTTACTTACTGGTAAGTGTACTATACACATTCATTGGAGGTTAAAACAAGTGAGTAGCCATTTTTACCTGCCAGCAGCATGGCTATGTGCAGCCACTAGGCTGAGACAATAAATTACCAAAAATTGTATGCTGAAAGTGCTCAGTACATTATGTGGCATATTCTGGATGTGATGAGAAATTTCATTGCTGTTTGGGACACTGACATCCCAGAAGCAATCCACAACTGCTTTGCAAAAGCAAAGTGACTGCTCAGATGAACAGAGCAGAGTACTCACTCACTATGGTGGGATCAGCTGCAAAGCAAAATGAACTGTCCCACAGTCATGTTGATGGTTTTCTAGATATTGCCAACATGTTAGCTCTTTCTGATGCTGATGAATTTCAAACATGAACAGACACCCTTGATGTGGGTTTGTTAAGAACATAGAAGAACAGGAAAAGTTGCCAGGTTCACACATCCCAGGAAAAAAGAAGCATGAAAAGCATTAGCAATCAGTGACTGATGATAATGCTGCAGTAATGGGAATGGTTTTATTTCTAAATCAGATTATTTCTAAATAAAATCATTTATTGGTTTGTTTCTAAAGCAATTGAGTCACTAAGTTTGTGAACTATAAAGGAACACATCAAGATTGAATCCTGTGTTAAGCAGAAAGTAAAACCAGAGCCAGGCACAGTGGCTCGTGCCTGTAATCCCAGCTATATAGGAAGCTGAGGCAGGAGGATCGTGTGAGGCCAAGAGTTCAGGACTAGCCTGGGCAACATAGAGAGACCCTGCCTCTAAAAAATTTTCTTTTAATTAGCAAGGTATGGGGCCATGAGCGAATTGCTTGGGCCCAGGAGTTTGAGGCTGTGGTGAGTTGTGATCACACCACTGCGTTCCAGCCTATCTGACAGGGCAAGACCTCCTCTCTAAAAAATAAAGAGAAAGCAGAGTAAAACTGGACTGTGAGATATGACTAAAGTTCTGTGTGATACGTGTGCCTTATTTAGCTCAAGACATTTCTAGAGCACATATAAAAACTGACTTGTCATCCAGGCTGTGTCTCTTTTTAGCTTTGTAATCTTTGGCAAAGCCATTGGATTCTTCAGCTGTACAATTAGGAGACTTGATCAGGTGATTTCCTTTCTCAGCTGTCAGTTCTTTAATTTCAGGCTTGGTAGCTTGTGGGAACTGAAAAGGCAATTAAAACCTTTATAAACGCAAACTAAATCATGAATTACAGGAAAAGTCCATTGTTCCATAACTTGGTGTTACCACACTTACGAGTTTAAAAATTACGAAGTCGACTGTTGAAAGGATTCTGCATATATTCTATTGTGCACATTCAGAAACATTTTTCTTGGAAAAAGCACCCAACATTTTTTATAACTGCACATATTAATTTATTGCCAGAATAAATTGCATTGCATGCTAAATAAAGTCAGATAATTCAAAGCCATTTGCTTTTCTGTAGTTTTTCTTCTAAATGTCAACATTCTGAATTAAAATGTTTATGACTTTATATGAGGTAGAAATCTTAATTGTTTTAGGGTATTGTTGATAGGCTTTTTGTTTTGGACAGTAGTTTTTAAATAAGGAAATTGTTTGGGCTCTGGATTGTTATTGCTATTTGGGAAAAAAATAACTGAGTCAAGTGGTAGTAAGACAAAGTTGACATTCTTAGACTCAGTTTATTACCAGGAAAGAAGACTGATGTTTAAGGCTGATGATCAATTCTTGGAGTGATTTCAGAGCCTAGCTCTGGTCAGAAGACAATTAGAATCTTAGTTCCTCCACTGTGATCTCCAGGAATTTACTTTATAATTATCTTCTGGTTTGTGAAATACAGATCGTAGTACCTCTTTCACAGGGTTGCTGTGTGAACCCATTCATTGTGCAATTAGAAAAATAGCTGTCATGTGCTACGCACTAGACAGAGAAGCACCTGTCACATGCTAGGCACTAGGTGAAGAAGATTGGGTTTCTACATTTGGAAACTTAGTGGAACTAGAAGAGACAGAAGCAAGATTACAGATGAGTTAGAGCCCCCAAGGAAACAAACCAGGTGATATGGGAGAGAGTAACTGGGTCAGGTGACTTTTTAAGGGAGTCTGATCTCTGGCACTTTTTCTAAGCCCTGAAGGTTGAGAAGGAAACAGCCGTGTGAAAATTATTAAATGAGCTAATATCTATAAAACATGACCACTAACCCCTGTCATGTGCAAAAAATAGTTAACTATTCTAACTCCAAAAGGAGTTAAACATTGTTTTGAGCTTTCTCTTTGTCCATGTTCTGTTGCTGTAACAATACCTCAGACTGAATAATGTATCAAGAATAAAGGTTAATTTGGCTCATGATTATGGAGCCTGGAGAGTTCATACTATGACCCTGGTGAGGGTCTCGTACCGTGCCCTAACATGATGGAGAAGAAGAATGGGAAGCGGGCATGTGCAAAGATACCATACTGGAGAGTCAGCCTCATTTTATAGCAACCCCCTCTCTTGGTGACTAGTCTTAGGAGAGGGAGAACTCACTCCCACCAGATGTCATTCATTTCTTCAAGGGCAGATCCCTTGTTATCCAAATACCTCTTAAAAGTCTCACCATCTCTTAACACCATTACGTTGGGGACCAAGCCTCAATATGAGTTTGGTGTGGACAAACCATATCCAAGCCACAGCAAACACTGACAGTATTCTTGGCATAAATATGAGAAGTGTGCAGTTTTGGACACCCTTGCCTCCCTCTTCTTGAATCTAGGGGTAGGGCCCTGCAACCTGTCTTTTAACGCCTGCTAGCTGATTCTCATGCAGTTAAAAGTTTGGGAATCACTGGTTTTCAAACTTGACAGCACATTTGTAATCGCTTCGGGCACTTTAAAAATTTGATGGCCCAGAGAGTCTGACTTAATTGATTTGGGTGCAACTTGGGCATCAGGATTTTTTAAAAAGTGTCCCTGGCGATTCTAATGTGTAGCCAAGGCCTAGAACCACTAGGCTAGAAAAGCAGAACGTCTCACGAAGTTAAAAGGAGCCTTTTTTTTTTTTTTTTTTTTTTAAAGACAGAGTCTTGCTCTGTTACCCAGGCTGGAGTGCAGTGGCACTATCTCCACTCACTACAAGCTCCGCCTCCCGGGTTCATGCCATTCTTCTGCCTCAGCCTCCTGAGTAGCTGGGACTACAGGCGCCCACCACCACACCTGGCTAATCTTTTGTATTTTTTAGTCAAGACAGGGTTTCACTGTGTTAGCCAGGATGGTCTTGATCTCCTGACCTCATGATCCGCCCGCCTTGGCCTCCCAAAGTGCTGGGATTACAGGCGTGAGCCACCGTGCCCAGCCCAAAGGAGCCAATTTTTTAAAATGATCACACCTGCTTTGCACATGAAACAAAGAAAGGGGGCTCAATTGGCCACACACTGCATTTAGGCATGCAGTCAGCCTTAACAAGTGGCCAGGAGAACCCAGGCTGGGCCAATGTACACAGCGGTAGAGCTCTAAACTGGGTGGCCTCCAGGCTGCATCCCGTATTTAAACAGACAATCACATTTTCCAGCACACGCTGGCTGCTAATTACATACCTTACAAAAGCAACAGCTTCTGCAGGTGTAAGTAATTAGGATTCTTTAACTCCATTTGAGGATGCCTGCCATTCCCTGCTTCTTATCTAGCAGATTGCCATCATTACATATTTGACTGGGAAACCAGTTTACACATTATTCCTTGCTAACGGTTTAAAACAAAGGGCACATAAAAGAGAAATCACAATTCCACCAAAGGCTTAAAATACAGGTGGAGGTAGAGTAGGGGGATTCTCCACCTTTCTCTACATACTTGCAGAGATGCACTTACAGAGGAGCCCTAGAACTCAGAACAAAACAATTCTTTGACAATTCTTTGTAATGTATGAATGAATATCGTTCAAATTCTAGGAAAGCAAGTTAGCATTTTAAAAAAGAAAATTGTTTTTCAGTCTTCAGACTTTACCACTCAAATTAGGGGGAAAAAAGGCATGTCCTTTTCAAGCCCTGGCGCAGGTGGACAAGTTCAAACTTTGGGGAAATTTGGAAGTTAAGAATGTCCAGCTGCGGGAGTGGGAACCCTGGAAGGGGCTGGTGAAGAAGTCTGGAAGGGTCTTTGTGTCTCTGGCGAGATTACCTCTGAGCTTACAGCCAAGCGTCGGTAGTGGGGTTGGAGTTGCTGTTGGTCAGTAAAGCTGGCGGGAAGAAGCCCCAGGCATGCAGGAGAGAGGGAAGATGAAAGCCAACCACCAGCGCCTCTGCAGCTGTCTCTCACCACCTTACACTGGAGCGCTCTCCAGCATCACAGCTGCTGCCTCCTTTCTGCCTTTCAAACCTTGCACCAGTTTCTCCTTTTTACTCATCTGTAACCCAGAACCATATGGGAAAGAGAATACTGGGAAATAGTTCTAGCTTGGCCAAGTTAATATAGCACATAACTACCACAGTTACTGATACTGAAAAGCCACTCAAATCCACTTGAATATCTTAATTAGAAGCCCACCTAACTTTCATCTTTGTACAACCTGGAAAACTTTGCCACAGCACCTGCTGAGATAGGACAAACGCTAGGAAACTAACCTAGCTACCAATGTAGATTGCAGAGGCACAGGTAGGCCCAGCAGGCTGTTTCCAAGGAAGGTGGCCACCTCAGTCCCAGTTCTGGCAAGTGAGAGGTATTTGATTTGGTAATTGAAGTAGCTCCCAAATGGGGGTACATGCCCAGTAAGGAGTAGGAGTCCCAATGAGTGTGCAGGGCCACCAGCATTGCTTCAGTCCAGGAGGATCGACACTTGGGGCAATTCCCATGTGAGATATGACTGTGGTATCAGGACCCAGTCACTAGGCAAATATTTGGGGCCAGACTTCATACTTAGGGGAGAACTGAGTGATAGGGTCATAGATTGTATCTTTGGACAAAAATCAATGGGCACTACCTGTGTGTACTTTAGGACAGCACAGGCCACCTGGTTCACCTCAGAGGGCATTGGGTCCCAGTGTACAGTTCCTAATGGCAGTGAGGACTTAGAGCATTACTGTAGCTAGTAGGTATCTCCGAACCACCAACTGATGACGGTGATGAGAGTAAGTCTACTAGATAGGGGATTGGGGACTATTTTATGAGATTAAATGAGATAATGCATGTAAAGCACTTAGCACGGATTTTGCACCTAGTAAGGGCTCAATAAATGATAGTTTAATCTTATGTGTTTCTTGTTCCATAATAAATTAATCAAGACTATGTTCCAAGGAACTTTTCTGCATTTTTAGGTTTAGACAACAATGGACTCAGCCATAATGTGTCAGGGTTCAATCCAGAGAAGCTGAAGAACCATGAGTGAGAGAGAATGGAGATGTGTTGTAAGGATTAGACTTCACATGGCATGGGAGCTAGTGGAGGCATCCAGGGAAGGTGGTTATCTCTGCATCTGATGTTGAGCCTTAAGTAGTAATTGGTCGGCCAAACTGGTAGTCAGAAAAGGAAGCTTGGTGTGAACAAGAGAAAATACAAACCGGAACCTACACCTGTCTCACTGTCTCCAACCTTAATGCTGTGGGTGACTCCCAGGGGAAGCTGGCAGCCGTCTCCACAGAGTTGCATAAGTACTTGGCCCAGAACAAGGCAAGCTAGCAGATTGCAACATGCATGAGCACCCACTGTTCCTGGGATCCTGCTCCAGCCTTCAGAGCCTAAAAAAAAAAAAAAAAAAACAAAAAAAAGAAAACCATGTCTGCTGCTTTACTTCTGGCTTCCAAATCTTGCACAAAAATTATCTTGTAGTCAGTGCTAACCCAGGACCACCAGGGAAGGGAATTCTGGGAAATGTAGTCCCAGTTGAGCTAAATTGTAACATACAGCATTGGGGAAGTCAAGGCAGGAGTGGGACATTATTGGTCTTCAATGAGTAAAGGGATCATAGCATCGCATTGTTTAGATCACACTATGAAGTTGGTATCATATCCTCATAGTAACTGAAACTAAGTCTTTGCCAATGTATCAATCAGGAATTGTTACATTACAAGCCACCCCAAAACTTTTTAAAACAAAAGTCATTTATTCTTGCTTAAGTGTCTGTTGGTCAGCTGGGGGTTGGCTGATCTTGGTTGGGTTTGGCTGAATGACTCTAAACTGCAGATTAAGTCTGGGTCTAGTCTTAGGTTTCTCTTCCTTCTTGGCCCAGTGAACCAGCTGGGACAGGTGCAGGAGCCAAGTCCCACTGCCCATGCACATTTCAAGTCTTGGCCTGCGTTGGATCTGCCAGTGTTTCATTGGCCAGAACGGTCACATGGCTGAGCTAAAGTCAAGGGCAGGGAAATACAATTCTTCCATGGAGGTGGTGGAGGGAAGGAGTGAATAATTTTGAAAAGTAATTTAATTTATCACAGTCATTAAATAACTGGCTTGGCATTTCAGTACAAATACTTTTGACTCCAACTACCATTGAATTTCTTTTACAGTAGTGTTTGGGTAATTGAAAAACTTTCCAAGGCGTAAGATGGAAGCAGTTGAAACTTTCAGACAAGTTAGTTACTCTCATCTTTCTGGCCAGACACGAGACAACAGTCCCATTGGATTAATTTTTGCCACATTTGCATTTTGAGGTGAGTGAGGCATTGGCTGTGGTTTCTGTATTCAAAATCAGGCTTCACCTTCAGCAACATAACTCTGATAATAACGAGTTAATATTCCAAAGCCTGCCATAAACATCCTCTTGAAGGTATTTATTAGATCTAATTACAGAGAGAAATGGAGCCATATACTCATAAGATGTCATTAAAAATGAGTTAGAATGCCCATGGGAACCTAGACTACTCACCTTACTGTGTCTGTTTCCTGGTTGCTAGAACTTTGAGATGATTCATTTTGAGTGTTTTTATTGCAGCGAGATCCCTGATACATTTCAATGGTGCCCAACAGTTTGTTATATAGACTGTTTCAAATCAGGAGAGCAGCTCTCACTTCGAGTCTGATACGATCCGCATGACCATAGCTGAAACCTTGAACTCTGAACCTTAAACAAAGTCTGCCATATATAGCTTACATATTCCTAGCAGAATGTAGCCTATTAATGACTTGTCCATTCGGTGTGGCTAAGCTCTCTCCATACCACGCTGAGTTAGAGGGGGAAAATCAGTGAAGTTAGCCATGAAGGAGAACTTTCTTCTTGGAAAAGTGTTAAGATTGTTAGTACTACTCATTTCAAAATGGATAAACAATGTCATGCAATCAATAAAAATGCTCCAAGCATTTTTTATTTGTGAGAACTGGGGCCTAATCTCTGTGCAAGGGAGGATTTAAAAACTAGAATTATGTTACAGAGAATCTGTAAGTGCAAGGGAGGGTTTAAAAACTAGAATTATGTTAGAGAATCTGTAAGTGCAAGGGAGGGTTTAAAAACTAGAATTATGTTACAGAGAATCTGTAAGAACAGGACAGAAATGTTTCTCACCAATAAGTGACCCCAGTGTATGTGTTGGCAGTTAAACAATTGGAAGTTTTGTCCTCTTTGCCAAACATGTACCTTCCTCATCATCAATTTAAAAAACTATCCTGTGGACATAAAGAGGCAGAAGGAATGCCTGACCTCAGCCAGATGGTTCCTGTTTTTCTTGCACACGCACGTGTTCCTGCCCCATCTGTGGACTCAGTGGGTCACTGCCCTGGGCAAGGAGGCCAAAGATGATACTGATCACCTCTCTAGGTCTTGGCTTCTCAACTGTAAAATGGGGTGGGAGTAGGGGGAATGAAGGAATGACTTCTAAGGTTCCTTTCAGCTCTGTTCTGAAGTGACTTTGAGGAAGCAAGTGACTATTTCTATACTTGGATGAAGCTGTCCTGGTATATCTGAAGAGGCAAACTCGAGAGGACTGCTGCCCTTCTGGACTAGGGGATGGGGAGGAGGAAGAGGAGGAGCAGAGCGAATAGCAGCACTCCTAGAATGGTGGTGAATGGACAGCGCCAGGGCCTCTGGGGGAGCCAGAGTCATGGGACTCTGGTGCTGGTAGGCCCAAGCCCAGGCCAGCTTGCAGGAGGGCAGTGCAGCCAGAAACCCTCTGCGCCCATGTGTTCCCCTTCCCAAGGGGCAGCATACTTCATGTGACTGCCGGGCAGCTGACATTTGCAGGATCTTCACTCTGAGGTCTGAAGCCAACAGCCAGTCAGTTACTGGCCTCGGTGACATCTCAAGATGTGCCTAGCAAGGCTTTTGTGCTGTTCAACATAGCCACTAGCTATGTGTGGCTTTTTAAATGTAAATTTATGTATGTATGTATGTGTGTATTTACTTATTTCGAGACAAGGTCTTTCTCTCTCACCCAGGCTGGAGTGCAGTGGTGCAGTCATAGCTCACTGCAGCCTCCAGCTCCTGCGGTCAGCCTCCCAAGCAGCTGGACCTATAGGCATGTGCTACCATGTCCAGCCAATTTTTTATATTTTGTAGAGACAGGGTCTTGCCATGTTGCCCAGGCTGGTCTCAAACTCCTGGGCTCAAGCGATCCTCCTGCCTCAGCCTCCCAAAGTGCTGGGATTCTAGGTGTGGGCCACGGTGCTCAGCCCTGAATTTAAACTAAAATGTATACAATTAAATTAAGAAGCCAGTGCCTTAGTAGTCACACTACCACATTTCAGGTACACATGCGCACATGTGCTGTGGCTTGAGGCAACCATACTAGACGGCTCAAGTAAAGAACATTTCCATCTTCACAGCAAATTCTCTTGAATAGTTCTATTCTAGAATGTGGCATGGTGCTCACACACTGAAGAAATAAAAAACACCTCCACTAACTTCATCTTTTTTTCCATTACCTTTCTTTTCTTACTATAGAATGTCTATATACACATTCTTTGAGAGTAGAGAAGAGACATTTGATGTCAAATATCTGGGTTCAAGCCTCAGCTCCCCCACATCAATTTTAGGAGAATTATTTAGCACCTGTTTCTGCATCAATAAAAGGAGGTTCCCAGGGTAATGGAAATAACATAGGTAATAAACATTAAGTTTTTGGTAAACTCTACTCACTGTAGATTCCCACCAAGTGATGCACAGAGAAATGGGAAGGGTCACGTCATTAAATTTTTGTTAAAAAGAGATGTTTTGGAGGAATAATATTGGTGGTTTTTCAGAAGACACAGTAAGGATAAAATGATGCTACTTCCTTTGAGGTGGGAGGCACCCTTCAGGGAGCCTTCTTGACTTTTAGATTTTATAGTGCAAAGTCTAGGACATTCCAATCCGTAGAATATTAACACACACCTTGGAACTTAACTCAGGAGTCTCTGGAGGTACACAGGAAACAATCACAAGACCCATCCATTTGTCACTCGAGACAAAAAGATAAGTTTTCATTGTTCTTTCTTCTACTTTAGTATATAAATTTGTGCGAAATTCTGTCCTGACTTTGGCATCACTTTCATGCAAGTCTGTTAATGCTTGCCCAGTGATAAATTGGGCCCTCTCTCTCCTGTGTTGGTATGAAGGGGTCTTTTTGTCGGCAGGATTATTTCCCCAAAAGGACCAAAGGACACTTGAATTTCCCATGTGGCACAAAGGTGCCAAGAGAAAAGCACCCCTCCAGAGGAGATGGTCTCAGAGAGGAGGAAAGGGCTGGATTTCCATCTGACTCTCATTCTCCAGAGGCCGGCATCTGAGACACGGGCCAGAAGAAACCAGCAGTTCTGGTTTCCAGGGGCCTGTCAATGGCATCTCTGACCCACTCAGAGGAAGGGCGCACTCTGCTCTTGCCAATGTGAGAACACCCCAGACGACTGGAAGGGAGCAGATAGGGCCTTTGCACCCTTCCCCAGCCTGTCCCTGAACCTCCGGCCAGTCTCAGGATGCTGGTTGTCAGGGCCCAGTCAGCCAGGGCCCAGCAGGCATATAGGACAACCCTGGACACTGCCAGGCTGCTTCCCAACAGCGTAAGAACTCGCTTGACTGGGCAATAGGGGGAGCTAATCCCCTATGTCTATGTCTGAAGTCAGATTGTCCTTGGTTCAAATCCTGAGTCTGCCACTTATTAGTGGGAATTATTTTAACCTCTTTGAGCATCAGTTTCTTCTATAAAATGGGGACAATGATATTTTTTCACAGGGTGCTATGAGGGTCAAATGAAATAACAGTTGTAAGCAGTTAGCACAGCACCTGCTTCATACTCATACTCATGTACATCCTTGCTTTGCCTTTTTCTAGTTTGATTTTGGGCACTTCAGCCTCTCTCTGCCCAGTCTTCCCATCTGTAAAATGGGGACAATAACAGCACCAGCCTCACTGGAGTGTTGAAAGGATAAAATGAGTTAGCATAAGCAATGTACTTAGAACAAGGCCTGGCACGTAGAAAAATGTGAAGTAACTGTCTGCTACTCTTCTTCATTTAATCAGTATTTGTTAAGTTCTTGCTATGTGCCATGCATAATGATAGGAGCTGGAATGGCACCTGTTATTAACCAGTCTGCTTTCCACACACTCCAGGCTGGTCAGGAAGTTCTGCCCTGCCTGGCCGTGCCCCGTCCACACACACATTGACGAGGAGCCCACTCCAGGCAACGTTCTGTTTGGCCCCCATCTGGGGCTCCTCAGTCTCCATCACCTCATTCCCAAGTGCAGGAAACTGGTTCCAAGGACAAGTGCTTGCTACACATTGCAGAAATAGTGCTGGAATAAGGGCATCTCTGAGAAGATCCGTTCAGCTGTCAGAGAGCACTCAGGGATGCCTCCCACTGGTGTGCAGAGGTAACTGGCATGAAAGTGCATTAGAATTCACCACCCACCTGAGGTAAGCGAGGCATTTAAAAATGCATACCTATTTCAAGTAAAAACAGAGAGATGCCTCATTGTCATTTCTGTGATTCTCACAGTGACTTTTGTCTTCAAGCTTTTTTTTTTTCTCTAAGGAACTGAAGGCACATTGGCCTGGGATTGTCAGTGTTCTTCACTGTGTCCAAACTGGATGCTGTTCGGAGAAGGCCTTATCATGCGGGGCCCAGCAGTCTTCTCCCTCGACAACTCCAGCTTTTTTGCACTGCCCATTCTCTGCCCTTTTTTGCACTCGCCTTAAGTTGTATTCCAATATCCTTAGATGTGATTTTATATGTTCTTATATCACAGTGTGTATGTGTGTTTCTACTTATGAAAGACAGAGATACAGATACAGAGACCGAGGAAGGGAGAGAAGGAATGAGAGAGACAGAGCATGAGAGAGAGAATGAGAGAGAGAATGATAGAGAAAATGAATCAGACCACAAAAGCAGGGCATAGACCATGACGATGTTTACCTGCCTGCTGGCTAAGGCACCTATATTTTCTAGGGCAGAATAACTTTTCATGTGTTTTGAGTGGGGGCGGGAGGCGGTGTACAGTAGCTTGAACAATAGCTTCTCTGTAAACATTGTCAGTCAACTGCAGGAGAAACACCGCCCCTCTTCAAAAACGACCGTAGTGAAAATGGAGCAGGTGGGACTGCAGCTAGGAGGGCAGTGGGTAGGCTGTAGAGTTTTCGCCACCAAATGACCGCAGCTGTTCACAGATGAGCTGGAAGCCTGGAGCGCCGCGTGTGCCTGCCACTTCGTTCCTGGGACAGCCCCTGCGTGTGCTGGGTGATGTGTCGCCACCAAGCCAGGCCTCATGAGCACAAGGTTAGATCCTCAGTGTTAAAAAGGTGCTGGATCTGGGAGGCGGACAGCAGACTGAGGCCAAGGGAAGCTCTGGAAATGCTGAGAGGGCAAAGGGATGGTGAGGGACTTTTATGTTCCCAGTACAGAAAGAAAAAAAAAAATGTATTTCAAGAGGAAATGATGCTTCATTTAGAGCACACTTTTCCAGGTTATCTGATTCTGGGCCTTGCATTGTCTTTTATCAGTTGTGGGGTTGGGGTGAGTGTGGGTCACAGGCGTGCCTGTGCTTCTCCAGGTTTCACAAGCCCCTTTGGGGCGTGCAACCTGCTGCTTTAATATTTGTTGCAGGCTGACCTGGTTCCTGGTTCCTGATTTAGTTCTGCCACTAGGTGGCGCAAGCTAACTTTTTAGGGGTGCGGCGCTCAATGCAAAAGGCAAGGGCATCATGAGCTGACGTTCCTGGATTTGAATCCTTTGTTAGTTTTGTGACCTTGGGCAAGCCACAGTTTCTCCTTCTGTAAATTAGACAGGATGAAAATCACCTTGCGGGGTGGCTGTGAAGATTAAATGAGACGACGTGTGCTAAGCATCTTGCACAGTGTTAGGCACACAGTCTAAATGGCTGCTTTTCTCTTTCCTTGTTCATCCATTCAATACACACTTATTGATCCATATTTCTGTGTTATGGCTGATAAGGACTTTGTCCACAAGCATCTTACAATTTAGCAGAATGTCTTACACACACACACACACACACACACACACACACACACACGCTACAGTCTTTGCTGGAATATAAGACATATCTTCCACTCCCTGGTTTAAATTTATCCAAAATTTACTCTGTGCAAATGTATTTATGTATGAAAAGCCACATTCTGAAGAGGAAACACAATGGTAGATATATAGCAACAACAACAGCAAACACTGAAAATACTCATTTCATGCTTCTCTTTCTCAGAAAAATTACAAGCCATTGGCCTCACAAGTCATCAAGTACAACGTCAATTTTCCCACGTAATTTTTATTTAAAATATTTTATTCCTGTAATACTTTCATTTCAATTATTTATTGCTATAAATACTTTTCTTTTTATCTATATAGTATTATGCTTTTCTTTCCAGAGTTACAAGAGCATTACTATCTATGCAGAATCTATTATTCCCTGCTGGGTTCTGCTATAGAGTATTACATGAACAAGATAACGTGTTTCCCTCATAAAAGCAATTTAAAATCCCTTTCAGGCCGGGCACGGTGGCTCACGCCTGTAATCCCAGCACTTTGGGAAGTCAAGGAAGGCGGATTATGAGGTCAAGAGATGAAGGCCAACATGGTGAAACCCTGTCTCTACTAAAAATACAAAAATTAGCTGGGTGTGGTGGCAGATGCCTGTAGTCCCAGCTACTCCGGAGGCTGAGGCAGGAGAATGGCCTGAACCTAGGAGGCGGAGGTTTGCAGTGAGCCGAGATCGCGCCACTGCACTCCAGCCTGGCAACAGAGCGAGACTCCCTCTCAAAAATAAACAAATAACAACAACAACAACAAAAAACTATTTCAAAACATGTATGTCTGTCCCAGAGGAGGGCACAGTGACCCTTAGGACAGTTCCCTCAGGATGGCCCTGGGCTGTGGGCCAGCGAGCCCTAAGTGGAGGGTGTGTGAAGAGGAGGTGGTAGGGGCCAACTTGCGAGGGATTTGCATGTAACACTAAGGAGGTCAGGTTTTGTCCACAGGACACTGGGAGCCACAGCAAGCTTCTGAGCTGAGGAAGGTGGGATAATGTCCCCAGCCATGATCCCTGGGAAAAGCAAGGTCCATCCAAAGCTGGAGGCTAGATAGCTTCATCCTCAGTCACACCCCAAACCTTCTTCCCATCCCACCTCCTCTCTTTCCCTCCTCCTCCCTCTACTGTTCATTCATTCAACAAATGTCTGTTACCCATATACCATATTGCAGATACTGTTTTAGACACTCCAATTAATCACAGAAAAAACAGTGACAAAGCTTCTTCCTCCCTGGAGCTTGCAGAAACACTCTCATTATGATATTTGCATATGCGTGTGTCTTCTTTCATATGCGCCTCTTGAGCTGTTTGGGGTCACAGTCCTCCATGTGGAAGAAGCCGGGAATATGGCTTTTCCCCTGAGGCCCAGCTGCATCCCTACCCTTCCCATGGATTGGGGAACCCTTCCTTCAATTTCATGTGATGCTTCAGTATTTTTCCAGTAATCTCCCCTGCTTGTACAGGACTAAACCGGTTCAATTTCAGCTTCTGTCACATGCCATCAAAATGTTCCTGCTAGGAAGGACCCAGCCAAGAAAACTGGAAAGAATTTCTTATTACATCAGGACGCAGGACCAGCCCTAGAGTGGGGCCAAGGGCCCTGTGGCAGGATTCCCACAGGTGTCTGGATGGCTGGGCCCTGTTTCCGTTCTAGGGCCTAAGTTGGAGACTGAATGTGCATCAGTCATGTTAGTCTAGAAAGCCTGTGTTATAAAAGAAGACTGTGCCTATGTATGGTTTAGTTCGGATTTCCCTGAAAGCAGAGCATGAGATAAGGACTGGATGCAGGTGGTTCATGAGGGGTGTGAACCTGGGAAACAGGAGTGTGGGAGTGAGGACGTGAGATGGGGCAGAAGGTGGGGCCAATATACGGACACGTTAAAGTTGCCCCTTGATTCTGTTGACCCTCTTAACAAATTTACAGGATGCTTTCTACAGTTATCCACCTGAAAGACAAAGGCCAGGCATCCATCTACTGGCTCCTGTCCCCTCAGTGACTGGCAGTTGTCCTGGGAGTGTTAACTGTCCTAGCAAGCCAGGGTGCTTGCTCCCTGGATGTTTGAGTAACTCTGCCTTCAGAGAAAACCCTGGTGCATAATGCAGAAGATGCTTAGCACAGGGCTCAGGGAATCTGAGGCTGCACAGAACCGTTCAGCAGCTGTGGTGGAAAGCAGAGGAGGCCTGAGGACATGTGATACAGGCACCAGAGGTGTCTCCGCCATACCTTACTGAACTTTGGAGTTATGTTTTAAATTATATGACCTCAGTTTGGGTGACATGCCCCTGGCATAGATGAGGCTGTCTCTGGCTCATATCTGGAATATTAGCCTCTGCCAGGACTCCAGTCTTAAGCATGGGTCTGGTAAGAAAGCGATGAGCTTCCAGAAGTTCTAATGAGGTTCTCATTCAACTTTGCACTGTCTAAGTGCCAATGGTGAGGCTGATTTGGGGGGACTCAAGAAGTATGCACATTCTTCAAAACATGTAGCTTTCTCTACTGTGTACCCCAACTGTGCTGACTTCCTTAGACCTTTGATTTGCCCAACGGTGTTAGGATGCCTGGCCCATCCTCCAGCCTGGGCCGACTATTGGCATTGATCAGTGTAGCAGTGGTGCACAAATCCTGCTGCTCTCCCCACTCAGAGTCCTGTTTAAAGCTCTCCTGTGTGGCTGCACACAGTAGCAGAGTCTGCACCTGGAATGCCTGTTCCTCTCCTTCCTGGCAGCCAGGCTCCATTTAGTTTAAGGATTTTGTGGCCAGGAATGTTATCTGAGCTGTCACCATCATGCTTTGTCACCCTCAAGTGAATGACAGGAAATGGATCGGCGAGACCTGTCAGTTTCCTTGCTGCTGGCATCACTCAGGTTCAACCACGAGCATCACACTGTGAGTCGCTGAGGAGGTGGAGAGAAGCCACTCAAATGTCTCTGCCAGACTTCGAAAGAGCTTTAGGAGATAGAAGTGCCTTATCGATTGGTGCCTGTTCTTCTGTCTTGATTGTTGCTTTGAGCCATGCAGCTGTGTTACTATGGGTGCCTGCCACTCTCCTGAGGGTGCAGAGCCTGTCTTATGAGACCTGAGAAAGAAAAAGTCACCAACCCCCAGGTCTGGCTGGAGTCCCCTCCTTACTTAACATACACAATTTCACAGAACACCAACATCAGACAAGGTCATTCTGTGGCGGTGGCAGAGTGAGACAACACCACCACAATGAAACAAGAACACCCAGCAAACTATGAAAATGACCAGATAGCTCCTTCTCCTGGCAAATATGAGGGGTGTTTATCAAGTACAGCTCCAGCCCTGCTCTGTTCTTCCCACAACCTCCTAGATACAAATTGTTAGGCCGCCCAATTATAAAATTATCCCACTTTCTGGCAGCTCCCGAGCAAGACCATGCTTCCCAACCTTCCCCAAATCACCTAACCCAAGCCCTGACCTCCTGAGAAGCTCCTCTGGACACCGTCCTACTGAGACACCCATGGTTCCTCGTGTGGGTGGTCTTCCTTGCTGCAACAACTGCCAATAAACCTAACTTTGATCGCCCAGAGGTATGTTCCTGGTGGTGCTGGCGGGTGGGCATAGCCCCAAGGAAACTGGCCAGTGCCAGTCCTCTGCACAGGAAGGAGGTGCTTCCTGGGCGCCCACCGCATCAGCTGCGGGAGTGATCCCTGGGAGCCATTTGGCAAGGCGAGCTGGGTTCTGACCTGAGGGAACCTTTGTTGGTTGGCTCTTATTGCGGATGTTTTGGTGTCCAGTGTCGCATCCTTGGGCCTCCTTGGATATCAGCCCCAGCTGTGGTCGAACTTCCGTGGGGACTCAGATTCATCTTGCACGACATCCAGGTCAGGCCCCATCCTCTCCACATTTCTGCCTTGGAGCCTTCTCTAAAGCCTCGGGAGCCTGCTCTGCTCTTGTAAGTGCAGCCTGCGAAGTGTCCTGCAGGGAGTGAACGGCCTCGGGTATAACCTTCAACCAATAAGGGATGAGAGCTGGTGGGAAAATGTCTCAGTCTGCGGTTCTTTAGGTAAGTAGTTCTGGAACATGTTCTCTGGGCATCTCAGAGTAGAAAGAATCAAACCCCCTTCCTCGTAGCACCCTCACATTGACTTTTCTTCCCTCCCTATCTTACTCTTCCCTCTCTCTCACTCCTGCTTCCTGGGATTACCTCCCAAATAAATCACCTGCATCCAAGGCCTTGCTCAGGTTCTGCAGTTACATTACCCTAAACTAAGACACCTCCCCAGCAATCCCTACCACCACCTCCTTCTTACAGAATTTTCTTTTCTTTTTTGAGACAGCGTCTCTCTCCGTCACCCAAGCTGGAGTGCAGTGGCACAATCACGGTTCACTGCAGCCACAACCTCCCAGACTCAAGTGATCTTCTTGCCTCGGCCTCCTAAGTAGCTGGGACTATAGGCATGTGCTACAATGCCTAGGTATTTTATTTTTATTTTTTGTAGAGACTGGTTTTTGCCACGTTGCCCAGGCTGGTCTCGAATTCCTGGGCTCAAGAGATCTGCCTGCCTTGGCCTCCTAAAGTGCTGGGATTACAGGCGTGAGCCACCATGCTCAGCCCCTACAGAGTTTCTTAACCATAATATTGGCCAGAATTGTTTCCATCTCCAGCTCTAATCAAGATTTCCCAAGCTCCTGGCCACAGAGATTAGCTCAGGGGCAGGCACATTCTGTAAGTCAGTTCAGTCCGAGTAAACAGAGCTTTGCTGGGGATTCTGGGGCATAGAGTTAGGCTCAGTCACGGGCCTGTGGGCATATGGTGGCTTAAGGAGAGCTGCACAGTTTTGCTACTTGTCCCTTTGATAGGTGGAGTCTGCTTCCCCTCCTCCCTCAGCCTGGGCTGGCCTGTGATTGCTTTGAGCAAAGGAGTATGCTGGAGGAGATGTCATGTCAGTCCCGGGTCTGGCCTTTAAGAAGAGGGGCAGGTTCCCTGTTGGTCGCTGGAGATGTTCAACCACTGTGTAAGATAGCTGCCCCAGAGATGACAGAGAGAAGTCTTGAGATTATATGGAGAAGGGAGGGCCCAGCTGAGTCCAGCCCGCCAGCCACCCCTGCCATGTGAGAAGCTCTTTTGTACCCTCCAGAAAAGAACAGCCATGAGCACGGTGGCTCACGGCTGTAATCTCAGCACTTTAAGAGGCCGAGGATCACCTGAGGTCAGGAGTTCAAGACCAGCCTGGCCAACATGGTGAAACCCCATCTCTACAAAAATACAAAAATTAGCCAGGCATGGTGGCAGGTGCCTGTAATCCTAGCTACTTGGGAGGCTAAGTTGGCAGAATCACTTGAACTCAGGAGGCAGAGGTTGCAGTAAGCCGAGATTGCACCTTTGCACTCCAGCCTGGGCAACAGAACGAGACTCCATCCCAAAAAGAAAAAAAAGAAAAAAAGTTGCTGTTGTAAGCCACTAAGTTTAGGGGTAGTTTGTTATGCAGCAAAAGATAACTGAAACAGTGTAGTGGGAGTCTGGAATTGTTACAGCCACATGCAGAGAGTCTAAAGCCATCCAAAAAGTGATCAGGACAAAGTCCTCTTAAATTTGACCTCAAGTAAGACCTCTGAAATGTCTAAATTTTAGCTCTGTAATTTTTTCTTTTCCACTTTAATTCTACTCGTTTCTAGGCACAAAAGAAAGATGTTGTGATCACTTTAGTTGAAGTTCAACAAGCATGTATTATGTGCCTATCAAGAGTCAGATACTATGCTAGGGACTCTGGGCAAACAGCTAAGCAAAATTTGTTTAAACTCTAGTGGAGGAAACATGTTTTTGATAATTTTAACGCAAAGTGATCCATGTTAAGACAGAGCTACATATGCAGTGCCCCAGAAGAGGGGTAATTAACTCACCCCGGGGGTTTGAGGAAGACCCTCCAGAGACATGATGCATAAACTGAGTCATGCGTGATAGGTAAGAAGCTGGTAAAACGAGGGAAGGGCATTCTGTGCAAAGGGAACAAAGCATGGTTAGAGCAGAGACAAGCAAAAGGGTGTTGTATTGAGAACTACAGAAACTTTGGTGTTCAGAGATGGGGCAAATAGTGGCAGGTGAGTCCACAGGGTGAGGCAGGGTCAGGGAGGAACTTGTAGTCAGGCTGTGCTGGGGAGGCGGGGCATTACTCTGAAGGTAATGGGGAGTCATAGAAGAGATTACGGAAGGAGAGTGCTTTAGGTTGATCACTCAGGCTCTAGTGTAGATCAAAGGTGCTTGAGTGTGTGAATCTGAGGTTCATGGGTAGAGTCAAGGCTGAAGAAACACTCGGAAATTATCGGAACATAGGTGGATTATTACTTCACAATACATATTTTAAGGATCACTACATGCTGGGCATATCCCCATGGCAATGTTTGAAAAAGATTGTTATTTACAAATATAGGTCTATTTTGTGTCCCACTTGGCAAATGCATCAAAAGGAGCACTCGATTGCCTTCCTGGAATTATTTTTGAAATATCTCTGCCTTCCCAGAAACCAGGGAGTACATATTCAACTCTATCTGAGTCTGTGCTGACGTAAAATTCAGTGAAGATGATATTTTGCAATTTTCTGATTCATGAGTGACTCATCAAGTCATCCAAGCCAGTGGTTCAGAAAATACTTGGGACAAGGCCCTAGAGGTGTGACCTTGGTAAATAATGGATATTTAATAAATATTAATTGTTTTTAAATCTGCAAAGTAATCCTAAGAAGTAGAATTCACTCTGGAAAGGGCATAATGATCTGGTTTGTTAATTGTGAACATATCATCCAGAAACTTAACTTTGTGCTTTGCAAACCACCTAAAGCACAGCCAGTGACATCTGTCACAGCACACAAAGGTTTTCGCTTTACCAACCCAGCCCTCGTATGTATCGGCCAGATGCTGTTACCTTTTGTGCTTTCTGAATGGACTAAGAAGGGGAGGATTAGAACCAAAGAGTTGGAGGATTTTGTCTTAAGCATCTGCCTTATGGTAAAGCCTTGAGAAAATCCAGAGGCCTCTTGACACTACCATGTAATGGCTTTTCCCATTAATGGGAAGCAGATGGGGTTAAAGGGTTGTCACTATTTTTTTAAGCAAGATTCTCACGCAACTTCCTATATCATATGTTTGCAACAAAGTAAGAAAATCATCATATATCCCATGGGAAGGCCACCCCCTTCACTTTTACACGCCATGCTTACTTGCCTTTTATGTTTCTTTTAGAAAGTAAGCAGAAGCTAAACTCTCAAGAGACAAGAATAAAGTGAAAGAGTTCTATTGGTTGTCACACTTGGGTCACAAATTTTCTTGGAAGCTGTGCAATAAAAGAGATCAGAACACCATCGCTTCCCAGAGTGTTTGACCAATTATGACAGCAGTGACTGAGTTCCAGATGGCAGGCACTTTCCTCATATCCCAAACTGAGTACACAGAGCTGGTTCTGGGGCATTGAAGGTTCCTACTTGGGCAGAGGGCAGGAGCTGAATGGATAATATCTGGGAATTGTGAGCACAGGATTTTATAAGTCTTTGTCTCAGTGTCCTGCAATTTTCATCCCATGACAATAAAAAACGAAGCCAAGCCCAATCTTGCCTGAGAGAGGAGGCATCTCAAAATGCAGGCACTGTCCCTGGCCATCCATCCGCCAACCTCCCACTTCCTGGCTCGCAGAACCTTTGTGAGGTTCTGGGTGGCAATGTGCCCAGCCTTTGCTGAGGTACTTTCCTAGCCACTGTCCCTGCCACCCTTGCTGCTAGGACTCTAGCCAGCGACACAGATGGGGAGGTCTGCTGGGGGGCTTCTGGGCAAGATCTTTCTCAGTAAAGAGAAAGACATTATTAACGAGGAGAACTTGTTTCTGCCGCCCTCTCCATCCTGTTTGGGATTCTGCAGCCAGGATGTAATGTTCGGTGTTGTGGTGACCATCTTGTGCCGATAAAGAGATAGAAACCAGGATCAAAAGCCAACAGGAATGGTGAGTGGAAGTTTAAAAAAAGCCTGGATCACAGATGTCTGTAAGCCATTATACCAGGCACAGAACCGCCTGTCCTCAACTAGGCATGAGAGATGACTGAAGTTCTTTATTTCTTAAGTCCCTGGGAGTTGGTTATTCTGCTCCTTGTACCTGAACTCATCCAAACCAATGAACCTAATTTTGGCAGGTCCTAAAACAACCTCACCCTTATTTTTACCCATTCCCATTTGGACAGTCACTACTTTATTTTCTTTACTCACAAATAGTGGGAGGAAATCATCTGTGGAAGTTAAATGTGAAGGCCTTGGAACCAAATGAACCTGGGTTTGTGATCTAGGTCCATCACTTGGAAAGTTGTAGAGCCTTAGGAAAATTACTCTGCTTGTGGAAATCTCACCCTTCAACTATAAAATGAGATAATATAAAATGGAGATAATAGTAGTACTTACATCATTGACCTATTGTGATTATAAGAAAAAATAATGTGGGTACAACAACTATTATAATGTTGTTACAATATTAACAACAATATTAATATTAATGTTGTTAATATTGTAACAACATTGCAATAGTGATAGTACATAGTACTAACAATAGTAATGTTGTTATTACTATTACCATAGTAATAGTATGTGCTAGTAAGCTAGCTCAGCATTAGCACTTATAGTGTTGTTATTACTATGATTTCTGGCAGTGAATACATGTGTTTGCTCACGGAGATGTTACTGTCTAATGATGTCCACGTTTTTCTCTAGTTGATTTTTCTCCCAACTCTTGAAATGTCCTTTTTCTATATCCTAACTCCTGTTTTTTCTCCTCCATAGTGGAACCCATGAAGTCAAGCATCCAACTCCATGGTAACTGCTAAGAGGAAACTAAGGAAGGGTGGACCATGGCTCTTTGCTAAAAGAAGCCTATAACTTAGTCTGGAAGATAATTCTGCAGAACTGTGCTGAATAACAGTGTAGGGAAAAGAGCCATCTTAAAGCAACACATATCACGTGTCCATCTGGAACCCACCTGCAAGGCTAGTGTCATCTGGATAGAGAGATTAGGTGAGGAGGTGGCAGATAGGTAGGTGGAGGGTCCTGAATACCTGACAAGCTGGGCGGTGGGGGCATTGCCTAAACCAGTCTGTGAGGGGATATTGTAGCCAGGGGCATGGAGCGGGAACCTCAAGGAGACAGTGGTGGCTCCATCATCAGACAAACCAACCCACTACCTAGAGCCGTGTGCCAGAGCCTCCCATGGAGAGTGCTCATGGATATGCTCAAAGAGTTGACTGGAGATTCTCAAAGAGTTACATTCCTTTTCCTTTGACTCACATCAGGGAGTGGTGGGGGAACAGGACTTTATCTCCAAGATAAAAGTCAATAGGCCTCAATTTTGGCTTCCAGCTGTGTACTCAGATCTGTACAGCTGCCTGTCCCTTGTGCATGGTGAAGGCTCACTAGATGATAATAGCTGGGGTCAGCAGCATGACCAGTAGAGCAACAGAATGCAAAGTGGACATAGGGCTGGAGAGCTTGGAACTGTCCATGAGTTTGAGGAAGGGGAGGTGCCTTAGGCTGTTTGTTTTATCTGGAACTAGCCTTGGATATGCCAACACTGACATGTAAAGGGGCATGATGAGCTGGACAGCCCCAAGCGTAGATCGTAACAGGCAGGAGGCACCCTGGGCTTGGCTGTTACACAGGTGTTATGAGCTTGTATTGGCTTCGGAGCACAAGGAGTGAGGTTTGTTGGCCTGGTATAGCCCTGGCCTCAAGGCTCGCTTTTGGAAGTCCCTTTCCTTGGTTTGACTTCTACCATTTGTGTTTTGAAGTCTGGCTAAATTGAATGCCAGAGATCAGAGTTCATATAAATAACCAGAAGTTATTGCTTTTGGACAATCAGAGCTTGTGTCTGATTGTCCTTACATCCCAAACACAAGAGATTTGTGCGTCAGGGGGAGCGTGTGCTTTGCCCTTTGTGAATGTCTTCACCACAGTAAGATAAAAATTAGAGTGTTAAACTGTATCTCTTGGCCCAGTTTAATATCTTTGGCTTGGCTAAGATACTGAGAGTTACTCTGTGCTTCTGAGCAGCCCTCCCTTCCATGTTCGTATTCTTATTGCAGCCGTGGACTCAAGAAAGCTCGTTTGCTCAACTTCTGTTAACAGTGAAGGCCCCTGGAATCTTTATATCCCCCAAAGAGAGGCCGGGCGCGGTGGCTCAAGCCTGTAATCCCACCACTTTGGGAGGCCGAGACGGGCGGATCACGAGGTCAGAAGATCGAGACCATCCTGGCTAACACAGTGAAACCCCGTCTCTACTAAAAAATACAAAAAAAAAACCTAGCCGGGCGAGGTGGTGGGCGCCTGTAGTCCCAGCTACTCGGGAGGCTGAGGCAGGAGAATGGCATAAACCCAGGAGGCGGAGCTTGCAGTGAGCTGAGATCCGGCCACTGCACTCCAGCCTGGGCGACAGAGTAAGACTCCGTCTCAAAAAAAAAAAAAGAAAGAAGACTGTGGGCTACAGTGTCAATGTTTTATTATTTTATTTTTTAAAATAATTTGCTTATTCCTACTTTTTTCTAAAAAGGACTGGAGTCTGCTCATAATGAGAACATATGCTATACACTGTTTTCCTCTTTTTTGTTATTTTTTGCTGTTCTGTTATTTATAACAGAGAAACACTTTTATATTTTTAAAGCTCATTCACTATTTCTTTGGTAATATTTCTCTGTTTACTTTTAAAGAATCTATGATTTATCTCCTACAGTTGAGTCAAATACTGTAGTCCAGGGGGTGCCAAACTATGGCTGTTGGCCAAATCTGGCCAACCACGTGTTTTTGTAAATAAAGTTTTATCAGAATACAGCCATGGTCATTTGTTGATCATTGTCCATGGCTCCTTTTGTACTACAATGGCAGAGTCAGGTAGTTAACAAAGTTAACAGAGTCTGCAAAGCCAAAAATATTTCCTATCTAGCCCTCTACAGAAAAAGTTTGCTAACCCCACTCTAGTTCATAGTCTAACATAATTTTGAAATATCCCGATTGGCACTCTTTGGTGGTATGTGGCAACAATCTATATTAATTCTTCTCCATACCACTGTTACTCTGGCCTTTGAGTTCTAATTCCAGTCCTTTTTTTTTTTTTTTTTTTTTTTTTGAGACAGAGTCTTGCTCTGTTTCCCAGGCTGGAGTGCAATGGTGCAATCTCAGCTCACTCCAACCTCTGCCTCCCGGATTCAAGTGATTCTCCTGCCTCAACCTCCCAAGTAGATGGGATTACAGGCACCCATCACCATGCCCAGCTAATTTTTGTATTTTTAGTAGAGACGGGGTTTCACCATTTTGGCCAGTCTGGTCTCGAACTCCTGACCTCAAGTGATCTGCCTGCCTCGGCCTCCCAAAGTGCTGGGATTACAGGCATGAGCCACCACACCTGACCTGAATGCCTAGTCTTACTGGTATCTATCCCACCCGGCAAGGCTGCTCTTTTCCTTGCTGTCCTGTCCAGGGAATTCATCCCTGTTCCTTGATTTCCATCCCTAACATACTATGCAAGTCATTACGGAAGTCTTGGCTAAAAGTCTGGGGTGATGGAAATAAGGCAAATAACTTTATATTGAGGACTAGACACCTAATCCTAAAAGTCCTCTGGCAAGTCACTCCTGCCCTCATTAGAGATACCTTCTTGATCATCTCACTCTTTATGTCTTTATCATATTGTTTGAACCCATCTCTTCCTCAATACTCATATCTGAATCTCCCTCACTTTATCATGGAGAGCAATCATGCACTTCACTCCTAACTTCTATGGTGTACTTCTATATCCTCTAACACTGGTATGTATCAGTTATAGGAAAATAACTGAAATATATGAGGTGGAACATTTTTTATGAGGCCGGAGGAAACTTGCTTTGTCAGGCTTCAGGTTTCTTCAAGAAGCGGCATCAATTAGTAGAACATTCATGGCCTCTCTCCATTCCATATTCACTTTTCCCCAGGGAGGAAAGATGTCTAATGTTATAATAAGATTGGGATAAGGACCGGCCAGGAGCGGTGGCTCACTCCTGTAATCCCAGCACTTTGGGAGGCTGAGGCGGGCAGCTCATGAGGTCAGGAGATCGAGACCATCCTGGCTAACATGGTGAAACCCTGTCTCTACTAAAAATACAAAAAAAATCAGCCAGGCATGGTGGTGGACACCTGTAGTCCCAGCTACTTGAGAGGCTGAGCCAGGAGAATGGCGTGAACCCAGGAGGCGGAGCTTGCAAGCTTGCAGTGAGCTGAGATAGCACCAGTGCACTCCAGCCTGGGTGACAGAGAGAGGCTCTGTCTCAAAAAAAAAAAAAAAAAAAAAAAGATTGGGGATAAGGACCAAGTGTGTTGCCCCTCCCCCAGACTCTTTCTCTTGGGCACAGCTGCCTAGAAGCCCACAATCTGGCCTTGCAGTTTATAGGATAAGTCCAACTCAGGGGAATGGGGTTATCTTGTGCATGCACTGAGACAACTGGTGAAACAAAGAGTAAACTGTGATAAGAAAGATAATTCTTACAGATGCAAGCTTTCGGTGGGACAAGTCATGTATGTTTGGGAGGGTTTCCCCATTAGCAGACATTGAGACAAGGATTTGTGTGCAAGTGGCTTACTTGGAAGATGAGCCCAGGAAACACTAGTAAGGAAGTGGAGAAGGGAATGTAGCCAGTTAAAGATGCATTATCAAGCCAGCTACCACTGTGGGTGACTAGAGCTTAAGCCCATGGTAAACTCTGGGAATGGTGTAGAATGTGCACCTCAGAGCTATCCTATGGGAGAGGTGCTGGAGCTGAGGTATTTATACACCAACTCCTGTCAGTCATAAATTGAGGACTGCTTTTGGGGAATGTGACTTCCAAGGCTTTTCTGGCCTTCCCCACATCATAAAGCAGTCTTCTTTGGCTTTGGGGAAAACAAAACAAAACAAAACAAAACAAAAAACAAACAAAAAAACCAGGTGAAGAAATACAGATAACTGACAGTTGGAACCTTTTTCTGAGAAAGCTGAAGCTGTAAGACCAGAGGGATGTGGGTGGGGCCAGAACACTCAATGTCACTACTATAGCCTCTGGTGTTGGAGGATAAATTTGGTATCTCTTTCTTAGTTATGCATTCTTTAACTTTACTGCAGGACTTAAGGATTAAGACAATCAAATCTTGGGCTTTGGCAGGATTTGTTTTCCAGTCACCTAATTTCACGTTTGGCTATTAGATGTGACTATTTTCAGAGGCCACAAGTCCTGGCCCATCTCCAGGGAGTCCCCTATAGTTGCCTCTATGAAAATCCACTGTATAGGGTGATCTGCCTGCCAGAGCCCCAGCTGCCTCTTCAAGATGAGGGCCATATTCCCATCAGTATTAGCAGCACTCCCAGTATCCCTATTGTTCCAAATCCATATTAAATGGCATTTCTGTACCCCCGCACTATGGATTCCCTGAGGAGAAGAGCTGCCACTGAAAAGAGTTGAAAATCTGAGCTATTAATTTATTTGCTCAGTGTTCTAAAAATCCTTTGGAGAAACTGATGCTGTTCGCTCCATCAAGATTGGTCAGTTGAAACTGGTGGTGGAAGGGCATGGAGGCCCAGATAGAGGAAAAGTAAGAGTGAAAGAAAAATTACCACAAGAACCTGGTGCTGGAAAAGCAGGTTTGCTCAAAGATGAGAAGCAGAGGGAAGTTGGGGCAAGATAAAGAAAGTGAGGAAGGGACAACATGCCCACAAATAGCAAGAACAACAAAAAAAGGTTAAAAAACTTCCCTGGTCAAAAAAGCAGAACTAGTGGACAGAATGGCAAAGAGGAAGAATGCTGAGGGAAAAGAGGAAAATGAATTAACAATGGTTGTTATTACATTGAACAAGATACATTATCCTGGCTGGGCGTGGTGGCTCATGCCTGTAATCCTAGTACTTTGGGAGGCTGAGTGGGTGGATCACCTGAGGTCAGGAGTTCGAGACCAGACTGGCCAACATGGTGAAACCCCATCTCCACTAAAAATACAAAAATTAGCCAGGTGTGGTGATGCACGCCTGTGATTCCAGCTACTAGGGAGGCTGAGGCAGGAGAATCGCTTGAACCTGGGAGGCGGAGGTTGCAGTGAGTTGAGATAGTGCCACTGCACTCCAGCCTGAGCAACACAGCCAGACTCCGTATCAAAAACAAAACAAAACAAAAAAAAGCATAGGTACTGGAATGTCCATTGACTATGAGCTAGCTGAACAGTTTGGGAATTGTTAGGGAACTTTAATTTTCAAACATGAATCTGGTCTCTTTGGACTGAGCTTGTAAACTATCACCCCAGGGGTAAAGTCATCATGGTGATTCTGATGATTGTTTTTTTAAGCCAAACCATCAGGCAAGCTGTTTCTGTGTGGTGGTAACTTAGTGTATTGGTATTATGTAGAGCCTTCAGTGATGAAAAAATATAAACATCCCATACCCGTGGAAAGAACTGCTACTCCAGCAAAGATCCTCATAATATTAAAACAATGCTTAGGACACACTGCCATATCCAAAGGGTACATTTCATGTAAGAAGGAGTTGAAACTGGAAAGAAGATTTGAGATTGGAGGGACTATTTTATTATTATTATTATTTTTTATTTTACTTTAAGTTCTGGAATACATGTGCAGAAAATGCAAGTTTGTTACACAGGAATACATGTGCCATGGTCGTTTGCTGCACCTATCAACCCATCAACCTGTTATCTAGGTTTTAAGCCCCGTATGCATTAGGTATTTGTCCTAATGCTCTCCATTCCCTTGCCCCCCACCCCTCGACAGCCCTCGGTGTGATGTTCCCCTCCCTATGTCCATGTGTTCTCATTGTCCAGTTCCCACTTATGAGTGAGAACATGTGATGTTTGATTTTCTGTTCCTGTGTTAGTTTGCTGAGAATGATGGTTTCCAGCTTCATCCATGTCCCTGCAAAAACATGAACTCATTCTTTTTTATGGCTGCATAGTATTCCATGGTGTATATGTGCCACATTTGCTTTATCCAATGGAGGGACTATTAGTACAGGAATGGTAGAGGGGTCTAGAATCCTGGAAATAGCACCTCCTCGGTTATTGTGCTTGACATATCATTTGAAATATGCCCAAATCGAGGTATTTGAATAATTGGGGCAGGACTTGTAGGTGCTTTGGGCTTCGCCCAAAAGTGATCACAGACAATTTGCACTTTTAAAAGAAGTTCTAAAGAACAACATAAATAGTTTACATAATAAGTAGAGTTGTGCCCAGCAAGGCAGCCCGTACCAATGTTTTGCACAATGTTTGCACAACTCTACATATTATGTACACTATCCTTGTTGGTTTTTTTTTTTAATGCTTTTTTAAAATGCAACATGTTTGCATTTTGTTTGTCCAAATTTGGTGACTGGTCACAGATCACTTGGTGTCCAATTGGCTTTTTCATAGCCTTTCAGTAGAAAAATAGAAACCCCTCGCAATAAGCACGATAACCTGACCTCTAAAATGTCAAGTTCTGCTGCAGTGGTGCCATCATTGTCACTGAGGACTTTTCAATCACCATGTCTATGTTATTTGGAATTCTGAATTTTCCGGTGGGATCCATGGCATTGAGACCAAAGAGGAAACAGGTCAAGCCCCTCCAGGGAGGATATCTGCTCTTACTGTTGTAATATAGCATAAAGAGTGTGGGACTCTACACTGCTGGCTGGACACTTCTCTGTTCTCCCCAGTGGGATAGTTAATAATGATGATGAACTTGGTGGGGGTGGTAACAAAATTCAATCTTGAAAAACAAACAACAAAATCCAATGACAAAATTCAGGTAGACAAGTGAAACCAATCTCTTGGGAATCAGATCTCTCCACTGACAAGTTTCTCTACTTTTAAATTGACCATTATGGATAAAATGAATGCTGAGTTCATAGAGAAGAAGAGAATTTGAACACTTGGTTACACCAAAGGAGAAGGTCCTTTTAGAACTAAATGGAGGCATGTGTTTTATTTAAATTAAGGGTCTGTAAGTACCAGCCAGGGACTGAGTTGACAGCCACTTCTGTAATAAAGTAATAAATCATGGAGCTGGTTAAGGAAGCAAGAAACATCACATTCTTACTTTGTTCAACCAATTAGGCAATAAGCCATCTGGGTCCTTTTGTTAATTACCACCAAATACAACTTACACAATTGAATTCAGCCTTTTATTTAATTATATTAATTTATCCCAGCAACTTCAAAGACCCACAATGCCAATAATAAAGTTCATTTAAAAAACAGAGGTCTTTAAAAAATTTTTTTCTTCAATCACTAATACCCTTTACACGGTTGCCATCTGAGAATTTTTAGCTCCGTCTCAGTCTCAGGATTTAGGGAAATTTGTTTTAAATATAGATGAGTCTGAAGCAAGAAGACAGTGGCTAAAGTCTCTTCTCTAGACGGGATAATGAATCTACCTAGATTGGTCCAACAGAACTGTTTGTGATGATGAAATGTTCTATATCCGTGCTCGTCAATACAGTAGACCCTAGCCACAGGTGGGTAGTGAGCATTTGAAATGTGGCCAGTCCAGTTGAGGAACTGAGTTTTAAATTTTCTTTGATTTTAATGGATTTACATTAAAATGGCCACATTTGGTTAGTGGCTACCATATTAGACAGCACAGGTCCAGAGTGTGCTCTGAGGAAGGAGAAATGCAGTGAATCCTTGACTAAGCAGGTAGACAATGAATACGTTATGATAGGTATTGTTTGGAAACACTGCTCTTCCCACCCAGTTCTTCTTATTTGAAGGATACTGTGTTCTGAGACAGCCCAAAGGAGATTAGCATCTTTAGGGGAAGATTTCTAAGCTGACCATGTGGAAAGGTAGGTAACTCCATCTGGGGAAAAATGAATATGAATGATGTTTATTAAATAGCAGAACCCATCCCATTCGGCAGCTCTTATGACTGAACTAGGTAAGCCAAGTCATAGCAAGGAAAGTCATTTAGCTCTTACTAGTCTCAGCTGAGCTCCAGATGAGCCGTGTTCTTCCCATACTCATGGACATTCAACCTGTGGACACATTTGGGGGTTCCAGACAGTTATATGGGCTCAGAGATGGCCCTGTCAGCTCTCATGGACATTAACACCCAAATGTTGCCTGTCATAAGAATTTTGGCTCAGGCTCTGGCATTTTCCTCCCAGGGAGGTTTGCTTTTTTAGAAAGGTTGCTGTTTCTGCTCCAGTCAGTGCAAACCCTATAACAGGGCATCAGAAGAGTTTCTCTTTTTCTTTTTTGAGATGGAGTCTCACTCTGTCACCCAGGTTGGAGTGCAGTGGCATGATCTCAGCTCACTGCAAGCTCTGCCTCCTGGGTTCAAGCGATTCTCCTGCCTCAGCCTCCCAAGTAGCTGGGATTACAGGCATGCACCACCATGCCCGGCTAATTTTTGTATTTTTAGTTAAGACAAGGTTTTGCCATGTTGACCAGGTTGGTCTCGAACCCCTGACATCAGGTGATCTGCCCACCTCGGCCTCCCAAAGTGCTGGGATTACAGGCATGTGCCACCGCGCCCGGCAGGAGAGTTTCTCAACTGTGAACACCTTTGTTAATGGGAATGCTCAAATTGTGCTGATACTTCCAACACCAACAACTAAAGAGAAATTGATTGCAAGGGAATCTGGTTATGGTTATGGTTAACCAAGTTAGAGAAGAGCTAGGGCAGGGGGAATAGAAGTAGATTCTCAGTAGGAAGGAAATTCTCCATAATAGGGGAAATTCTTATTAACATGAAAATGTCTTTTCCCAGGTCTCTTGATGCCTTTCAGCTGCTGGGTTGAGCTGGAGAATTGGGACAAAGTGCTCTCGCATCTTCTCTCCAATCCTAAACCTCCTCTCTGCAGCTTCCTTTCCTTCCTCTGAGATATGGCTCAACAAATGAACACAACACTTGTGCTAATAAACCCAATTCAGAGTTTTTGGAATGTCAGGCCATTACATCTGCTTCACTCTTTAATTTCCATGGTTGGCCAAACAGACAGTCCAAGTTAAGGCCATTTGAAGACAAATAAATTGATCCATTGGATTTACGTATCCTGGAGGTGCTGCCAGATAATGTCCAGGCCAGAGAGAAAGCAATTGTTAAGTGCTCAGTGGAGAAAAACAAAGAATCTTCTGTACTATGTAATAATCATTTCCCAGTGATGAAGACAACAGTATAATGGATCAACTTTTTTAAAAAAAAAAAAAAAAGCATCCAGCAGACAATGAAATAAGGTGTGAAAAGGGGAAACTTCCTATACTCTTTCATGGAGCTTTTCTCTCCTAACACCAGGAGCACAAACACAAAAGGATCAGCTTCATGAAATATATAAGCTCTTTAAGTTCCCTTGGAGCTGAACTGTGATGGCCAAAATTCTCTTTTCCTCTGACACTGACATTCATCGTTCATCCACAGCTTTGACCTGGTCAAATCGCCACTGCTGGCGGGCTTTTCCGTCACACGGACGCAGGTACAAATCTTTATTGCTTTCTTGCACCACAGCTTCCATGCATTTCCCAGAAAGAATGTGCACAATCATCCCATTCTAAAAGGAGAAAAGAAAAAGGAAAAGAAAACCAGTCCCCCACAATCAGTCAGCAAAAGAGAATATTTTTAAGATTTGCGCTAATCGTTAAGAGAATAACAGATGGTGAGAACTGGCCCGGAAAGGAATTGTGGTATTTTGATTAACATAAAATATAAATTAGGTAGCCCTAAAATTTGGATGTCACTCAAAACCTTAGGGGTAACTAATCCAATTATCTTTATTGTGGTTGTGTAATTGCATCATTTCTTAGAAAGTTCTGGTTAGCATAATTCCCAGAGCATGTTCAGTCTTTATGCTATATTTGTGACATTCGTTGTCATCACTGTAGTTGTAAATTTCTGCTTTCAAAACAATTTAATCCACTTTACTGTCTGTTAATCCTGCAGTTGGGCACTGTTGTTACCAGGCCGTAGTAGTAAGACCTCTAGGATATACTGAAGGCCTAAACCAGCCATGTTCAGAAGACCATGGCTATGCCCTGCTCAAAATCACCAGATTTAATATTGAATCCAACCTTCTCCTTTTCAAGAAAAAGTTAATTTCCTTATGAAAAGTTAAACAACCTTAACCAGTAATGCTGAAAATGCCTATTTATGTATTCATCCTTCATTTATTCATTTTTGAGATTGATACGGTTTGGTTCTGTGTCCCCACCCAAATCTCACGCTGAATTGTAATTCCCAGTGTTGCAAGAGGGACCTGGTGGGAGATGATTGAATCATGGGGGCAGACTTCCCCCTTGCTGTTCTGTTGATAGAGTTCTCATACGATCTGGCTGTTTGGAAGTGTGTAGCAACTCCTCCTTCGCTCTCTCTCCCCTGCTCCGCCATGTGAGGACGGGGCTTCCTCTGCGCCTTCTGCCATGATTGTAAGTTTCCTGAGGCCTCCTCAGCCATGCTTCCTGTACAGCCTTTAGAACTGTGAGTCAATTAAGCCTCTTTTCTTCATAAATTACCCAGTCTCAGGTATGTCTCTAGAGCAGTGTGAGAACAGACTAGTATAGAGATCATAATACTACCCCTTTAAAGTACACAAGTTGGTGGGTTTATAGTATATTCACAAAGTTGTGCAACCTTCATTCCTATCTAATTCCAGAATATTTTCATCACTGTAAAAAGAAACCCACTACCCATCAGCAGTCACTCCCCACTCCTCCCTCCTCCCAGCAACTAATCGTTAATCTACTTTCTATATTTATGGATTTTCCTATTCTGGACATTTCATATAAATGGTACTATATAAATGTGGCCTTTTGTAACTGGTTTCTTTCACTTTGTGTAATTTTTTTTTTCCAAGATGGAGTCTTGCTCTGTTGCCCAGGCGGGAGTACAGAGGCATGATCTCGGCTCATTGCAACCTCCATCTCCCAGGTTCAAGTGATTCTCCTCCCGCAGCCTCCCATTTAGCTGGGATTACAGGCACGTGCCATCACGTCTGATTAGTTTTTTGTAGTTTTAGTAGAGATGGGTTTTCACCATATTGGCCAGGCTGGTCTCGAACTCCTGACCCCAAGTGATCTGCCTACCTTGGCCTCCCAAAGTGTTTGGCACTGTGTGTAATATTTTTAAGGTACATCCATGTTGTACCACAAAACTTTTTCTTTCTTTTTTTATTTTTATTTTATTTATTTATTTTGAGACAGAGTCTCTCTCTGTCACCCAGGCTAGAGTGCAGTGGCACGATCTTGGCTCACTGCAACCTCTGCCTCCTGGGTTCAAGTGATTCTCCGGCCTCATCCTCCCAAGTAGCTGGGACTACAGGTGCGCACCACCACACCTGGCTAGTTTTTGTATTTTTAGTACAAACGGGGTTTCACCGTATTGGCCAGGCTGGTCTCGAACTCCTGACCTCGTGATCCGCCTGCCTCGGCCTCCCAAAGTGCTGGGATTACAGGCGTGAGCCATTACACCCGGCCTCTTTTTTAAAAAAAATTGTGATAAAAACACATAGCAAAACTTTTACCATCTGAGGCATTTTTAACTGTAAAGTTTAGTAGTTGATGTAGTTTGGATGTTGGTCCCCACCTAACTCTCATGTTGAATTGTAATTCCCAGCGCTGGAGGTGGGGCTTGGTGGGAGATGTTTGGATCATGGGGACAGATCCCTCATGGCTTGGTGCTGTCTTCATGATAGTCAGTTCTTGAGGATCTGGTCATTTAAAAGTGTGTGGCACCACCTCCTCCACTCTCTTTCTCTTGTTCCTGCTTTCACCATGTGATATGCCTGCTCCCACTTCATTTTCTGCCATGAGTAAAAGCTCTCTGAGGCCTCCCCAGAAGCAGATGCCACTATGCTTCCTATACAGCCTGCAGAACCATGAGCCAATTAAACCTCTTTTCTTATAAATTACCCAGTCTCTAGTATTTCTTTATAGCAATGCAAGAATGGCCTGATAGGCCTGGTGCAGTGGCTCACACTTGTAATCCCAGCACTCTGGGAGGCCGAGGTGGGCAGATCACCCGATGTCGGGAGTTCGAGACCAGCCTGGCCAACATGGTGAAACCCTGTCTCTACTAAAAATACAAAATTAGCTGGGTGTAGTGGCAGGCACCTCTAATTGCAGCTACTCGGGAGGGTAAGGCAGGAGAATCGCTTGAACCTGGGAGGCGGAGGTTGCAGTGAGCCGAGATCCTGCCATTGCACTCTAGCCTGGGCAACAAGAGCGAAACTCCATCTTAAAAAGAAAAAAAAGAATGGCCTAATACAGTAGTGTTAAATATATTCACATTGTTGTGAAACAGATATCCAGAACTTTTTCATCTTGTAAAACTGGAACTCTATAACCATTAATAAACAAATTCCCTTTTTCTCCTCCTCTACCTGCCCCTGGTAACCACTATTTTACTTTCTGTTTCTATTAATTTGACTACTTTAGATATCTTATGTAAATGGAATCGTAGTTTTTGTTCTTTTGTGACGGGTTTATTTCACCAGCATAATGTCCTCAAGATATGCCCATGTTGTAGCAGGTGATGGGATTTTCTTCCTTTTTAAGGCTGAATAATATGTGTATGCCACATTTTGTTATCTCTTCATCTATGATGGACACCTGGGTTGCTTTCACTTCTTGGCTATTGTAAGCAGTGCCAGCATGAATAGTACCTCATTCCTTTTGCTGGCTGAATGATAATGACTTTTAAAAGTATTATTTATTAATGTCTGAAATATGCTGGGTGTATCTTACTCCCTAATCTTTTACTTGTTACTTTTAAATGCTGTTTCTAAAGTGTATCTTATTCATAGGACTTGCTTAGAAAAATCCTTTATGATCATTTAGAAAGGACCTTAACTTGCCTTATAAAACTTCTTTGAGGCCAGGCACAGTGGCTCACACCTGTAATCCCAGCACTTTGTGAGGCCGAGGTGGGCAGATCACCTGAGGTCAGGAGTTCGAGACCAACCTGGACAACATGGCAAAACCCTGTCTCTACTAAAAATATAAACAGTAGCCAGGCGCAGTGGCTCACACCTGCAATCCTAGCTATTCAGGAGGCTGAGGCACAAGAATCGCTTGAACCTGGGAGGCAGAGGCTGCAGTGAGCCAGGATCGCACCACTGCACTCCAGCCTGGGTAACAGAGTGAGACTCTGTCTCAAAAAAAAAAAAAAAAAAAAAAAAAAAAGACTTTGAGTATGTATGGGCCCATTGAGTCCTGCCTTCAGTTGGTCACCAAAGCCCCAACTGCTTTGTTCTCAAGTACTTCTTGTGAATTTAGCTTAAGTTTTCTATCATACGATTTTCTTCTTTCACAGCCTGCTTTAAGAGTACCAATGCATAGGATTCTGCTTAGTCATTTTATCCTTTTTATTCCCCAGCAGAAGTTGAAGAAAAGAAATTTTTAAAAGATGTGTATTTATTTGTTTGTATGTTAATACCCCAACTCATTTCAGGAAGAATTGGAAGTGGAGAAAAAGCTGTGTATGGACACAGTGTTGATATTGTCATCTTCCGATCCCGATTCTGTATATGGGACCTGCCCACTCTCCCTAAGTACAGACATTCCTCCTATTTCCTCCCTAACTTCTGGAAAGGATCTATAGTTTCTTTCCCCCAGGATAATAGGGGTCAAAATTTTATGAAAATGATGAAATACTTCCAGTGGAATTTGCATTAAAAGGAAGAAAGTGGTATCTATAGATCTATATATTTACATCTACATCTATATCTAAAGTTTCTTAGTGGGCGGAGAGACTTTGAATTGCTCCTAAAACCACACCACCAAGGTGGCTGAACGCTCCTTGTAACATGCCTCACCATCCTACTTGTGAACTGAGCCAATACACTTCAAAAAGAGGCGGATCCCTCTCTCTGCAATGACCAGCATCAGAGCTACACAGAGACCTGGCAAATCATTACACATGAAGATGCCAGTGGCCCAACTTTGCTGCTGGGTTGCCTTTTCCTCCCGCTGAGGCCTCACTGCCCAGCCACTAAGTTCAAAAGCAGAGGCAAAGGTCCATAATACCTGACCTCTTGGAACAGCCCAGGATGCAGTGCCAACCAGCAGTTCCTTCTGACCAGCAGCACTACCAGGCTCTTTCTGAACAGATCACTCACCTCCTGGAAGTCCCAGCGCTGCTGGTGGATGGCCAGGCCTTCCTCTGTGCAGTTCTGAAGAATCACCTGCTCCTGCCTGACAGCGAAGCACAGGTGCTGTGGCCTGCCAAAGTGAATCTCCTTCCTGCTGCTGTGCTGCAGGTACTGTGACAGAAGCAATGGTTGTTAGCGCAACTAGAAAGAGATCCTCTCCAAAGCTGTAGAGGAGGTAAGAAGAACCCACTATACAGCTGAGGTCTAGGGGCAATCTTCAGATTCTATCGGGGTCAGCAAGATCACACCTCATGGTCAAGTCCAAAAACATGCTGCTAGACTAGTCGTAGCCTCTGAAGTCCCCATATTCCAGCTGCTCTCACATTCATATTTACACATTCTGGCATGTTTCTCTGTTGCTTTATTTACTGTATCATAGGTGAGGCCATAAAAAGTGCTGTGTGTTTGGTTAGTATACTGTTGAAAGCACAGATGAGGAACCTCTCTGAAGCCCAGGTTGATGTCTTTCTGGAGAGCCCTGACCTGCTCCTGAAACTAATTTTCCTGCAGTTTGTTGTATCTGCTGGCTCTCACTCATGGTTATTGTCTCCTCCAGTGTTTTGTAGTATTGGATTGTGTACAACTTTGAGAGGGGCTTTAACTGTGAGGATCTTGTGAACATTAATTGGAAGGCATGTCCTGGAAAGACTATTTTCTGTTCGTTTCTGTCAGATGCAGCCTGAACTTATTTTTACATTAATTTTATGGCTTACAGACAGGATCAGCTTCACAGGCATGTGACCTGTGCAGTCACATGGGGCCTCATGCTTAGATGGGTTTAATACTCTTGGTTTAATAAATTTGATTTAATGCTCTGCTGTCACTGTCTTAAAATTCTTAATAATTGTCAAATTAAAGACTACATTGTCATCTTGCACTGGGCCCTGCAATTAGATAGTTTGTCCTGCTTGATGATTCCCAAACTACACAATTAGTACACATGTGAACCTAAGCCCATATTAGATGCAAGCTTGTGGTTAAAAATTCTCAGGGGAGAGTAATTTGTTTCCTACTCAAAGCCCCTGTAGGGGCAAGCTTCTTGCCATTTTCCTGTGGCAGGGGGTGGATATTTCTAGTCAAACTTTTCAAGGACAGGTTACCCTTTGAAGGTTAAAGCTGGCTTGCTATGGGAGTTTCATTTCTGACTTCTCAACTCTCATGGGCTAAGGCGGGCTCTCATCACTTTTCCCTTGCATGGAGCCAACAGCTGTAGATTCCTGAGGCTGGCAGTAACCATACCCTCACACTTGGTAGGGCAGCTTCGCCCATGTCCAGTTCCTCTACTTTCAGTTGCCTCTTGTTTTTTGACCCCTGGAGGTTTCCTTTTCTTTCTTGCAAACTCATTTATTCATGAAAAAGGGTGTTTCATATTTTTTTATCCAGCATATCTTATCTAGATGTTTATAGGGAAGGGCTTTCATCTTATCTAGTTTACAATATTGCAGCATCCTAAAGTCCTTACTATTTAAAAAAAAAAAAAAGAACAAGAAAGAGCTAATATTCCTTTTGCATGAAGGAGGCTGTATTATTCTTTTGTTTCTTTATTTTTTTTTTATTCTTCTTTTTCAAACCCAAAATAATCTCTGTAGAGGATGCATTATTCTTAACTGCAGGTGAGAAAACCAAGATTTAAAGAAGCCTGCCAGGATCACACAGCTAGAAAATGAGGGAACTCAGATTCAAACCAAGCTATGCCTGACTGCAAAGCTAGAACAAATTTCACCCTACCATGTGGCTTCCTCACTCAGCACTTGATGTTTATGTCTGTATCCCTTGTGCCAGGTGTGAATGCCTATCAGTATGTCCTAGGAGATTGGTAAAGGGCAGAGCCAAAGGAGGCCGGATGGATCCTGAGCATCTCCCTCCCACATGTTCTATAGGCCCACAGCCTGCCCCCAGGAACCCGGGGCCTACACTGCCAAGCCCAGCCTCAGCCAGCCTTCCGTGCAGGGCTGGACCACAGACCCTCAGAGAGATGCTGTCTTTTGCCCCCAGGATCTTTGATTCTCATCCAGTGAATATCTCCAGGAAATTATACTTTGATGTTCGTTTTTATTAGGGGCCTTTGGGATGTGATAACTTAAAAGTGCCTATCACAGCCTGAAAAGAGAGAGACTTGGGGACAAGCTAGGCTTTCTAGGTTGTCATCCAGTTGTGAAAAGAAGTGGACCTACCAGCCCACAGCTAGCGTCGGTGGAGGATTTCTACCACTTTGGGCAGTTACTCCATGCTGAAAATTTTGAAGAGAAGTTATTACTCCTAAGATATAAGGAGACCTTCCTAATGACCAAATGGTGCTGGAGACTGGAATGACCCTGTTGCCTCTGGATCCTTATCTTGATACGATTACCTTCTTCAGTCCTCGGACAATTGAACCCTGCCTGAACCTTGAAGGCTTCTGAGTTTGCAATCCCTGGGCTAGTGACCCTAAGCCTCAGTTTTCTCATTTGTCAAATGAAAAGTTTGGCCAAACAGCCTCTCCATTTCCCTTTAACTAAGATGCTTTTATTTTCTGACAATGGCCTATGTCTGTGCTTACAGATGGAGGTGAGGTGAGGAGAGCTGTGATGGGTCATTACAGTGAGGGACCATGGCAGTCCAGGGACATGGGACCACAGAAAGAAGACATCTCAAAGGAAAGTAGGGGGCATCCCAGAAAAATGTCACCCACTTTCAAGTCTTCTTGGGCTATGATTCATCCTGAGAAGTCTGACTACCCACCTGTTGCTGCCGGCTGTCACTGCAAGGAGCCAACACCATGGGACAGTCCAGGAGGTTCCCTTCTGCTTGGCAGTCTGCACAGAGCCCAAGTCCAGCATTGTGGAGCTGAAAGTGGACACGTGGGATTCACTCCACACAGGAGTGAATTCCAAATTCCACCCTCCGTCAGGCACCCTCAGTCAGGCACCATTCCTTTGCTGTATTCTCTGGAGTGTATACAGCCCAAGGTACATTGTTCAGGCCATAACAATGGGTGTGGTCAAGCTGAAACCACTGACCCTAAGGGACAGGCTTCTTGAAGGAGGTGCTTTGGGGTCGGTAATGGAGCAAAAGCCAGCCACGTTCTTCAGACTGGCATGGAGGCACAGGATGGACCCAAGGCCTCTGAGGCCCTGCTAAACTATGAATGGTTGACCAGGGACATGGAACAGCTGAACATCTAGTTGTTGTCTTGGGAAGCTTCCCTCTCCCTCCCCATCTTCCCTGGGTCACGCCTTGCCTTTCCAGAGAACCTGGGCCTGGGTTCAGATGGGTACAGCTCAGGGTAGACATTAGCCAGAAACCAGTGGAATGTCCGACAACTCAGTCTCCTTTGCAGCTGCAAGCGTTCCATACAGTCTGGCTTCTCAACCTGGGGAGGAGAAAGACACAAGCAGGATGATGAAAGCTTGTCTTGCCCAGAATTCACATGGTTGGAGATAGAGTGGCTGGGAAGAAGCTGAAGGATCAGGACAGAAGGAAGGGGCCAAGACCACAGTTCTCCAGGGCTGCAGTGGGGAGGGTCATGTGTTGGGAGAAGAAGGTCTGGAAGGGACAGAATAGCACAGATCTTCCCTACAGAGAGCTGTGGAACCAGCAAGACTGTAAGTGATATCAGCCCCTTCCCATACTCCCTCAAATCTCCAGTCTATAAAGACTATGATAAGCCAGGAGTGGTGGCTCACTCCTCCAGCATTTTGGGAGGCAGAGGCTGGTGGATCACTTGAGGTCAGGAGTTCAAGACCAGCCTGGCCAACATGGTGAAACCCTATCTCTACTAAAAATACAAAAAAATTAGCCAGGTGTGGTGGCACATGCCTGTAATCCCAGCTACTCGGGAGGCTAAGACAGGAGAAATCACTTGAATCCAGGAGGCAGAGGCTACAGTGAGCCAAGATCGTGCCACTGCACTCCAGTCTGGGCAACAGAGCAAGACTCCTTCTCAAAAAAAAAAAAAAAAAAAAAAAAGAGAGAGAGAGAGAGAGAGAGACTATGATATCTGTGCTTTAATGATTTTTCTGCAGAAATTGGCAAAATTGGGAACTTTGCACCTAAGTTGGTGTAAGGAGAAACCACAATGGGCCTCTTGGAGTCAGGAACTGACCCATAGGCAACTGAGATGAAGTTAGCTGGGAAATCATGGGCTAGGGGTTGGGGCAAGGCAAGTGTATCTTTCTTCACCTCTGGGTACCATTAATGAATCACTCCGTTGGGCTACGCTATCCCCTCTGTTTGAGATTCTCCTTTATGATACAATTGTCCTAGGATGGAGATCAAGGCAAATCCTTAACACTAGTACAAATTAATGTTTTTGGCTATATTAATGATACAAAGAACTGTACCCAAAAGTTTAGTACCAAATCATGGATACTTTTAGGGAAGAGAGAGGTGACAAGGATGGGTTGGAATGACCACAGACAAAAAAAAGAGAGAACCCTTTCCTGGCATGGGGAGAGGAAGCAAGCTGGCCATGTCAGAGTTCCCATTTGATGGCCTCTAATCTGACAGTAAGACACGGTCAACCAGGCTGTGTGAAGTGCGCTTGGTTTGGTTTTGTTTTCTCTCTCTTTTAGACCTCAGCTGGGAATGTGGTAAGTCGGTTGTACTGAAATTCTCTCTAGACACTTCTCAAAGTGTGATTCCCTGAGCATCTGCCTGAGGAATGCCCACGGAGCTTGTTAAAAATGTAGATTCCTGGGCCCTGCCCCAGAGACGATACAGTTGTTTGGGGTGGAGGCCCTGGAATCTGCATTTTAACCATTTCTCCTGGTGAGTCTTTTTCACACAAAGTTTGAGAAAAACTTCTCTAAGTCAGGAATTTCTTGTTTACTCGGTGTATTTACCCACCATGAAACCAAGGGGATCCATTACTTTTTCCTCTCAGTGAATTAGCATAAGTTTCTTGACGGCTTCTTGGCATTCTTTGTGTTTACTTGAAACCTCCCTACATCTTTCCCAGAGTTGGACTTTGCTACCAAAATAGAAACATTTCTTCATGTGAGTTCTATCACCTTTACTTTTCTTGATAAAGACATAAACTGATAAATCTACCCAATCTTTGACCTTGAATGAGGGGCAGGCTGACAACGAACTTTCCCTTCTGTAGAATTATGTCTAACAGAAGAGAAAACAAGGAAATGTCCATGCCCCGAGCAGCAAAAGTCTGGCCTTGTCTTTCGGGTGCCCAGGATTTCTGTATCTCAAAATCCTTGTGGGGATTTTGGGGTGGATGGAGAAATAGAAATCTTTAGGGCAAAATTAACTTTTGGTTATTTAAATTTAAAGTAAATGCATGCTATCAAATACCTTCAGGGAGGCTGGAATGTCACTGAAACTTTGAAATCAAAGTAAGTGATAGGATATTTCCAAAGCATGAATTCATGGAAATGTTCAAAAGAGAGAGAAATAAAAGGAGCCCTCTGCTAAAGGTCTTCTCACTGACCAGTAAGGATGCCATTCTCCTTGCAGAAGTCATCAAATGAACAAAATGGACATCTGTGAATCAGAGAATGGACACCCAAATGGATATAAGAAGAAAAAGGTACCTCACCTGTAGACTTGATGAAAGTAAGCCTAGCATTTATTCTCCAAAGCACTCTTTCACATTTCATTTGATAGTGTACTCACAACAGTTAGTGAGTTCTTACAGGTTAAATGACTTTCCCAGGGTCAATAGCTTCTAACAGGTCAGAGTGGTATATCAGGTAGCTAGTCAGACATAAGTAGGCCAGGGGAGGATTGTCCCCAAGCCCCCAACCTCCAGGGATGTCAGGCCGCCACCAGGTGTTGGTCAGGCAGCTGTTAACTGTCTTTCTAAACCAATAATTAGTTGCAGCTGGCACCAGAGAAAGGAAGTCTCTCCACAGACAGAGAAACCTGAAATTGGTGATCAGCTTCCCAATACCATCTCAGGAGTTGGGCAAGTGGGCTCAAGCATGTGCACTAAGAGGCAAAATGGTGGCGTTTTACTGGTATATGACCTTCCTCCGGGAATGTGCAAGTGGTAACGCCCCAAGGGTGCATGCGAACAATTTCAGTAAACGCACTGCACATGCTCCCCTCCCAAGTGCTAACAGGCCATGCACATGTGGACAGCCCTCCAGGGGAAGAATCAGGGAATAAGGGACACAAGCCCCCAGAAGCATGCCAGTGTACAAGACCCCAAGTCAAAGATCAAACCGCACACTTGATCTATGAAGTCGCCCACTTGGCCCTGTTCCAAATGTACTTTACTTCCTTTCGTTCCTGCCCTAAACTTTTCCTTTTTTTTTTTTTCCCGAGACAGGGTCTTGCTCTGGCTCCCAGGCTAAAGTGCAATGGGGCGATATCAGCTCACTGCAAACTCCACCTCCCTAGCTCAAGCCATCCTTCCACCTCAGCCTCCCAAGTAGCTGGTACTACAGGTGTACACCACCATGCCCAGCTAATTTTTGTAGATTTTTGTAGACACAAGGTTTCACCATGTTGCCCAGGCTGATCTTGAGCGCCTGGAAAACTTTTTAATAAACTTTCACTCCTGCTTTAAAAGTTGCTTTGGTCTCTCACTCTGCCTTACGCCCCTCGGTTGAATTCTTTCTTCTGAGAAGGCAAGAATTGAGGTTGCTGCAGACCCATATAGATTCACCACTGATAACAAGAGCCAAAGGTTGATCTCAGGTTTATAAATCTTTTTGCCATCCATCCATTCCACCAATAAATGTTTATGGAGCACCTACTACGTGCATGGAATTTAACTAGGCATTGGAGATTTCAAGGTCAGCAGAATACTCTTCCTGCCCTTTTTGAGCTTGTAAGTTTGTGGAACATTTGTTGAGCGCCTTCTTCTTCTTCTTTCTTCTTTCTTCTTCTTTCAGAGTCTCGCTCTGTCGCCAGGCTGGAGTGCAGTTGTGTGATCTTGGCTTACTACAACCTCCACCTTCTGGGTTCAAGCAATTCTCCTGCCTCAGTCTCCTGAGTACCTGGGACTATAGGCACGTGCCATCATGCCCAACTAATTTTTGTATTTTTAGTAGAGATGGGGTTTCACCATGGTGGTCACGATCTCTTGACCTCATGATCTGCCAGCCTTGGCCTCCCAAAGTGCTGGGATTACAGGCATGAGCCACTGCGCCCAGCCGAGCACCTTCTATATACCAAATACATCCCTGCCGTCCCCCAAATTCAGACAGAACTACAGAGGATAGCTTCTTTATGGACCTCCAACTATTTCTGGAAAAGTATAGTGTCTACATTTGAGGATTACTGTTTCCATGTTAGAGAGCTAAGAGACAAAAAATACTAAAAGGTTGGACTAGTTCTAGTTCTACTTCTGGTTCTCTCCCCACTTTTATTTAGCAACTCACCATCTCATGGGGCCTCGATTTTCTATTTTATAGAATGAAGGACTTGGGTGAATACAAACAAGCACTTAAAAAATCCTGCAATCACCATCTGTACAAGCAAACTGGATTTTCCCAAAAGCAGACCAGTCATGCTCTAAAAAGTCATGTCAGTCTCCAATTTCTGTAATTGTCTAGAACAAAGTATATATTCACAGGTACTTCTAATTGCACCAACCAATGTGGGAAGAAGGTTGAAGTTCTGTAAATAATTTGCATACTGTTGCATTAGGCTGGCCACAGCCAACATGCCATGTCCTAATGAGCCTGTCTGGTGGAAAGTTAGTCTGGCGCATCAAAAAGTATGCAATATTTAACACTTCTTTAAGAATTCTTTATAAATGCAGTCTGTGCCAATGTTAAGAAAATGTCCTCTGAAAGCAAAGAGCTAATACTAAATTGACATCCCAAGAGAGAAAAATAGCTGCTTTGGCCAAAAGAAACCCAAGGGATTAAAAACCACAGAAACTCTGTGGACCTCTACAGAACACTGTAGAAGGCCACTTGCTCCCCATTGCTAATTGAATAAAATCTAAACTGTTTAGCCTGACCCTCAGGGGCTCCAGAGTCTTCCCCCAACTCCTCTGGATGTCTGAGTTGAACCCGTTCAGCCATTCTTCAGATGTGACCAACCCTGAAAAGATGTCTGTCATGAGCCTGTCTAGGATGAATCATTCCCACCTTTGTTAACATTATCTCTTCCAGAGGAGCTCCTGCCCCACCAGGAACCTGATAAGCATTGGGTATGGTTCTCTGTCCCCTGTAGGACCCACCCAGGGCCTGGCACAGAGCAGGTGCTTGGTTGACCTTTGTTGACCATTAGTAGCCATGGCAATAATGATGGTATTAATAGTAAACACACAAGCAGGGCTTACTCAGTGCCAGGCACTCGTCTAGCATGTTTTGGATTTATTAACATATTTATTCATCCTAACAATGGAAGGAAAGCTTAACAAATGAGGAAGCGGAAACACTGAGTGTTTAAGTAACTTTCGGATCATATAACCAATACTTAAACCCAGACCATCTTGTTCTTGGAGTCTATGAGCTTAACCATCAGACTACACAGCTTCTAGATCGGCGTCTAGAGTTGGACACATGCTTCCACTTCCCACAGATAGAGATGGAGAAGGAGACTAAAGAAGAACAAAGATGCTAGCTAGTAAATGAGCTGGGTCCTTGTGAGAGTTTTCCGTTCCATCGCAATGCCTTCCTGGAGGAATGAAGGAGGCTGCTGTTAGTAGCATTTCTCCTGTACCGGGAAAGGAGCCAATGCCACTCTGTGTAATAGTGTGGCTAACTGACGGGGTCCACGAGGAGACTCTAGCCTGCCTAGATCTACCTTAGGAATTACTGTTGAGCCCTGGGATTCTGTGTACTGTTAACACTTTCCCCAGCTAAAGAAACAAAGATCCTTGAAGTTCATGGAGCCCTGACACACTCCAGGCTCTGGAAGCTATTCTCACTTAGGGAAGCGGCTGGGTCTAGAATAGGAAGGAGGCAAAGCCCTGAGGACCAGGGCGGAAGGGGAGCCATTGGGGCTGTTCTGTCAGGCTGGCCCTGCACTCGGGCATGTCCTTCCATTTAAAGTGGCTAGGCTTCATCTGTGGCATGCAAACTCAATCTAACTCACACCCCAGCAGCGTGGGCTGCTGAGGGGCTTGTGGGAGCTGCTCCCGAGTCCCCACTTACAGCACAGCAAGCTGTGAACCCACTTCCCACACTGAACGGCATTTACAGGTCACTCTGGAAGGACTGAGCTAAAAAGCTGCTGACCAATTGCTAATGCGCTGTTTGTGGATGTTTCGTTAAATGTTTAAAATTTTTATTTTTCTGTGGCTTGTTTTGGACTCTACTTGTATATTTAATATGTGTTTCATGTCTTGGATAATTTCACAGCCCTGAGCCCTTTGCTCAGGATGAAAGGAGACCTGGCCTTGGAGACCTAGCTCATCGCTTCTCTGTGCCAACCCGCCCCCTGGCCCCAGGTGAGGGATCCCATCCCACAGATGTCATCCCATAAATGTTAGGGAGCTTCAGGCCAAGGCCAGCTGTGATGTCCCCTGGAGAAGCCGGAGAGACAAAGGGCAGCCTCACCAGGTAGAGGAGCCACTTGAGACAGGGCAGCTCGAGGGAAGCTCAAGCCAGAATCTTCTGTTTTCCCCTCCAGGCAAAAGAAAGGAGCCCTCCCTGGCCCACCTCCTGCTGGTGGCCCTGTGCTGGACACAGAAGCCCCACCTGGCTCTCTCCTTACCTTGCTCAAGGAGAAGGCCTCTGGGCTATGCCTGTAGAAGGTTTCCTTGAATGACCCCAGCCAGGTCTCAGCAATGCGAACCTTGTTCCTCAAGGTGGCCTCCTGGTCAACGGGGGAGGGGGCATCCTGATTTCGGTAGATGTGCCCTACCCGAGAGCAGGGAAGGATTTCAACGGAGCCACCGCAGAGCCAGGCCTGCCACGAAGGGAGAAGATAAATACCTTGGCATTCCGCCTTTAAGAACGGTGGGAAATAAGGAGCCCTATCTATGAGGGGCTGGCAAAATGCACAGGAAATCATGAGCGCGCAATGTGAAGACAATTATAGTCCTCAGTGTGGAGTAGAGTTTCCGGATTTGGAAGTTCTGGCCATGGGAGTGACAGGGTGGAGAGAATAGAGGCAGTTGTCCCAAAATGGGGACAAGGGGGCCATCCCTGTGCAACTACCTGGATATGCAGCCCTTCAAACACATGCAGATCCAGCACTTAGAGAGATGTAGCCTGTGAATTAGCACCCCTACTCCCCAAAGGACACTTCCTCAGGGAAAAAGATGTCCCCAGTGGTCCGGGAATACCTCAAAGCTTGTGAGGTGTGCTACAAAGGCACTAGGGGCTGTTTGTGGTAGAGACAGAAGCAAGCTTTCCTGAGATATAGTCTTTACTATTTCAAGAAATTTCCCTCTGCTCTCCCACTCTCAAATGGCTCGAGGTCACTTGGCAGGAAGCCTTTCATTCCACATTTGGGGATAAAGGTTAAAGGAGAAGCGGTCCTAGGATAAGCAGCATATGAATGGAAACACCAAAACTGGAGTTCCCAAACTGTGTGCCAAGGTACCCCAGGGTGCCACAGCAAACTCGTAGGGTCTGGTGTTAAATTTCTGAGAGAAACATGGTGACATCTGTTGGACTTTATGCAGAATATAAGCTTCAGGTAATTCACACTTTCAGCATTAGATCTCTGCACTTTTGATGACGAATATTTTTCTGGGGTTGGGTTTTCGGAGGGTACTCTGATGAAAAAGCAAGTATCATGCCAGGAAGCAATGTGGAACAGGAAATGAGGGTGACTCCAAGGTTTGAGAAGTTGTGCGGTGCCCAAAAGGTGCTAAGTTTTTATGACAAGTATTAAAGTGTTTGGACCAAACTACTCAATACACAGAACTTTGGGTATTTGCTTTGGACTATGGGTGCTGCGAAAACAGTACTGAGATGCTAAGAGTGCTATGAACAGAGAATGTGTGAGAGCCTCTGGAATCTCTGCACAGAAGTTAAAATAACTGAGACTATGCCCATCCTGGAAGCAGGTTTTGAGGGTCAATTTCACGAAGGCACTGAGAGTGAAACCAAGCTACAGCACAAGAGAGATGGGAAACTGTGAGAAATGGAAGGGTTGACACACAATACAGGAATGACTTCATAATTTTCCCACAGCCTCATTCCTTCCCACTGACATTTCTAATGCCTGCCTTCAAGACGTGACCATACACACCACTCCAGAGATCCGACCTGTGTCCTCCCTTGGTCCAGGACATACCTTGAAAGACAGTTCGAGGTTTTCACCACCCCGCAGCGACATAAGAGGGTCATACGCTCCAGTGTTTTGGAAGTAATGTCTGTCCATGGCCACCACCTCTCCGGGCACCACAGGGCTCCTGGACACAGAAGACGGGCAAGACATTGTAGGTCAGAACCCAGAGCATAGCAGGCAAAGCTAGGGGCTGGGGTTTCCCAGGTGGGAGCTCCAGTGACTGAAAGAACAGGCTTTGGGCTCAGGTAGAATGCAATGTTTTTAATTGCAAGACTGGAGCAGAGCCATGATGTCAGAAATCCCAGTATTTGATGAAAACAGAGCTATTCTTGCTTAGGCCTTTTATACTCTGTTCTCAGGTACTGCTCCTAGAGAGGGCCCAGGGACCACATCTGAGGCTCCCCTGCCCTCTGGCTTGAGTCCCTCTGGAAAGATGTTTGGGAAGAAGGCCTTGGTTAAAATAAGGTACCCTGAGAGAGGTAGCACCAGGCCTGACACAGCGACATGGTCAGGCTCATTCCTCCTTTCTCTTTCTCACCCTCTTTTGTTTTCCTAATGACCATCCACCCTCTCCCCAATTCTATGATGAACCCACCAGGGACCCTGGAAGCAGCTAAGTCCCCACTGCTCCAGGGGAAAAATAAATGATTTATAAACACAGGAAGCTAGAAACCTTTAATAAGGGAATTCAGATCGTAATACCCCTCAGAGAGATTTTAAACAGAGAAAGATGTAGTCAGAAGGTTTTTGAAAAAGGGTCTCTTCATCTAGGAGAAACAAATTTTAATGCAGCCACACTCTGGGAATTTTTCAAAGTATAAATGACTAAGAGTTCAGATTTTTCTTAATTACTAAAGAAAAAGCAATGCATTAGCAAAGCTACTGGCCGCTAGGTTATAAAAATTCTACATTATACCAGAATACGAAAAACTGATGTTGTAATGATTATTCAGTACAATTTCCAATTCTGCCACTCCCAATTTGTAAGATCTTAGGTGGGCTATGTGTCTTTGAGCTCAGCTTCCTCACCTCTAATTGGGGATAAAATAGAGTTTCGTAATTGGGTTTCGAGGGGATGAAAAAGGTAAGCCATGTAAAATATGTAGCTCTGTGCATGCTACATTTTAAATGCTCACTGGATTTTGATGTTACAAGTTCAGCATTCCTTTTCTGACACCTGTGGGGTCAGTGTGTTTTTTAATGCAGAATTTTTTGGACTTTCAAAAGGGACATACACTATATACCACACATCAGTCGTAGTGGGGTCTGGGCCAGCACTCTTTAGTCAAATATGCTAACATTTCTTTAGTGAAACATACACATATTTTCACAGTAAGCAGTAAGTGGGATAAATAAGGTCAATGTAGACACCCGTGTCAGTTCAGGACAGCTTTTGCTGTCTAATGATTTTGTTTTTGTTTTTGTTTTTGTTTTTTGTTTTCTGTTTTTTGGTTTTTTTTGAGACAGAATCTTGCTCTGTCACCCAGGCTAGAGTGCAATAGTGTTGTCTCAGCTCGTTGCAACCTCCGCCTGCTGGGTTCCAGTGATTCTTGTGCCTCAGCCTCCTAAGTAGCTGACTTGGAGGGACTACAGGAGTGTGTCACCATGTCCAGCTAATTTTTTTTTTTTTTTTTTGTATTTTTAGTAGACATGGGGTTTCACCATGATGGCCAGGTTGGTCTCGAACTTCTGGCCTCAAGTGATCCGCCCGCCTCGGCCTCCCAAAGTGCTAGGATTACAGGCATGAGTCACTGCACCTGGCCTGCTGCCTAATGAATTATTAAACAAATGCTTGGTTTTTAGAGTTTTTTGGATTTTGCAATTGTGAATAATGAACTGTGGCCTTGTATTTAAAATATAGCATAGCAGTGAAGCCGGTGTTCTCAAGGGCTTGGCTGTCTGGGTTTAAATTCTGGATTCACCTCTCATTGGCTTTATAGTGTTGGGAAACTTTTAAAATCCTTATGTACCCCAGAAACCATGGAGGCAGACAACCAACCCCACTGTGTCCTTTCAGAATTCCTGACCCACAGAATTCATGAGCTTAATAAAATGGCTGTGTTTTACACCAAGTTTGAGGTGGTTTGTTATGCATAAGATATCTAGTGTGTCTACTTAAATAGAAGAGTCATCCAAAAACCAAACATGTGAGAAGTCACCCATACAATAGGATATATTTGAGACCTATGGTTCTTAGCATTGACCTGCTTGAATTCTTCCTGTTTGCTAAGACGGGACCTGAGGAATCCACACTGTACCTGATGAGAGAGCTGGGCCAAGATTCCATCTCAGGTTGCCACACTGGGGCATTAACTGATGCTATCTGGAAGAGCCTGGCAGAACTTTATGAATACAACAATATAATGATGGTAACACCTACATCTGGGTGCTTGGCACTCTCTAAGTGCTTTTCACATATTAGCTCATTCAATCTTCACAACAACCCTATAAATAAATACTAAAATTGCTCTCAATTTACTGATAAGGAAACTGCAGCATACGTTAAGTAATTTACTAGGAAACTGTGGAGGCAGGATTAGACCCCAGGCAGGCAGGCTGCAGAGTCCATCTTGAGGAGGCAACGGCAAAGCAGGTGTGAAATGGGGCCTCACCTGATGGGGCTTATTGGGGACTGGAGGGCCTTCCTCACATGCTCCGGCAAAGGTTCCCAATGGAAATCCAGCTTCCAGTCCAACACCCCACGCTGCAGGTCCTTCGAGGGGTAATACTGGAAAGTCTTCCAGTCAATCACATCTATCACCGGAGATACCACCCGGCTCCTGGAAAGAATTGGGGAATCAAACAAGGGACATAAAGCATTTACTTGCTGAGGCTGGAAACGTAGTCTGTACATGCGCTGCCCAGTATGGCGGCTACCAGACACCCATACCTAAAATGGGGTTTATCCAAATCAGGTGTGGAGTAAAATACACCCTGGATTGAGAATACTTTAGCATGGAAAAAAGGATGCAAACATCTCAATAATTTTTACATTGGTTACATGTTGAAATGGTAATATTTTGGATCTATTGGGTTTACTAAAATATATTATTAAAATTAACTTCATCTGTTTCTTTTTATTTTGTTATGTGACTATTAGAAATTTTTTAATTACATATTGTTATGTGTTATATTTATATTGTTATATTTGTATACATGTGTGATATTTATATTGTATAGCAGGGTTCTAGAAAATGTTTTTCCATAAGGAATTGGGGTCCATTGCTTTAAAGAGCATGCCAGTACTTTTCTTTCTTCAAAAACCTTTCTTCACAGCACTGAGAGATACAGAGAGGGGTTCTAGGCTCAGCTCTGCTACTAATGAAGTATGTGATCTTGAGATACCTGTTATACCTCTCTGGGCCTCAGTTTCCTCATTTGTAGAATGGGAGGTTGAACTACTTCCCACAAAGGCCTTTCTCACCTGCAATGCTCTAGGACTGTGGCTCTTAACTTCTTTTGGGGTCCTTGATCCCTTTGAGATTCAGGGGAAAACTGTGGGCCACTCCTGAGTGAAAACTTATATGTCCATGTAAAAACTACTGTGCACGATGTCAGAGAGTTTACGGACCCCTACTCTCAGGTCTAGTTCTTCTTCCTCCTTGTAGCATAAAACTTGATTGGCTTGAGAAATCAGGATTTCCAAGCCCTGGAAGCGTCCCTACTGTCAATGCATGCGTATGTGAACATGTGGTATCTATAACCAAAGTGCCTGAATCTTGGTTTACTTGCTCGTTTCCTGCTACTGTTGGTGATTTTTAGCCCAATTTTATTTTTATTTTTTATTTTTTTGCACAGGCTGGAGATATAACTGCAGAGTGATGTAGGAAATTGACGTGGGTCATATACTTTTTAACTAAGTGGGTGTACCAGGAGCTGCTATCCACCTAACCAATATCTCAATCACATTTTCTCCCCCGGCCTGTCATGATAATTATGTCTTAAATCTGTGCCATGGAATGAATCAGGCCTGAACTTCAGGGTGGCTAGAAGGTATCACTCTGAGAGAAGTGAGATTCCTGGGAGGGGAGATACCAGCCACACTGTGTTTACACTACCATCAAATTCCATCTCTGTTCCATCATCTTGGAGAGAGCCAGGGTGGTCCCATGATTTCATTATCTGCTTTAATCTATGGCTTTAGGTAACTGATATAAGTGTAAGGAGTTGTGGGGTCTATATTTAGAGCAGGGATCTGAATATGCTTTTCCTGCCTCTTTCACATTGTTTCTGCTGGAAGGCAAGGGGAACATAATCCCTCTGGGTCTCCCCTATTTTGGGGGTACCCTGCATTGACCTAAGAAAACTGAGAACCTAGACCGGGGAGGAAATGAAGGCACCCAGAGCCCGTTCCAGAGTCTCCACTTACTGTGTAATGAATCAGGCAGATGGATAAATTTGGCTATTGGCAAAGCATTTTGTGGAATTTTGGAATCAGGAGCTAGGGAATCGTGTGACTGAATTAGGAAGAAATGCATGAAATTTGTGCCATCTTCAGCAATCATAAAAGGACAAGAAAGGGACTTGCATTCAAGCATTCCCACAGTCAATTCATCCTAGACCTCTGTGCTGTGTATTTATTTCTTTTTTTCTGTTTTCTTTTCTTTTTCTTTTTTTGAGATGGAGTCTTGCTCTGTCGCCCAGGCTGGAGTGCAGTGGCGCAATCTCAGCTCTGCCTCCAGGTTCACGCCATTCTCCTGCCTCAGCCTCCCAAGTAGCTGGGACTACAGGCACGCACCACAACGCCTGGCTAATTTTTTGTATTTTTAGTAGACTTGGGGTTTCACCGTGTTAGCCAAGATGGTCTCGATCTCCTGACCTAGTGATCTGCCCGCCTCGGCCTCCCAAAGTGCTGAGATTACAGGTGTGAACCTCTGCGCCCAGCCTCTTTTTTTAAAAAAAATGGTCTCACTCTGTCGCCCAGACTGGAGTGCAGTGGTGCAATCTGGACTCGCTGCAACCTCCACTTCTCAGGCCCAAGTGATTCTTCAGCCTCAGCCCCCCGAGTAGCTGGGACTACAGGCATGAGCCACCATACCCAGCTAGTGTGTGTGTGTGTGTGTGTGTGTGTGCATGTGTGTGTGTGTGTGTGTGTTGAGAAACGGGATTTCGCCATGTTGTTGAGGCTGGTCTCGAACTTCTGAACTCAGAGTGATCTGCCAGCCTTGGCCTCCCTAAGTGCTGGGATTACAGGTATGAGCCACTGCACTTAGCCTGTGCTGTGTACTTCTTAACAAAGGAGTACAACAGAAGAGAAACATTCATTATGTTTCTCTTTTTGTTTTGTCTTTGTGGAAGCTCAGAGTCACATGTAAAACTTACTTCTAATAACTGTATTACCCCTGACTCCCAATACCCTCTTTTCCTTTCTGAAATCTTCTTTTTCCTCTATTTTAACTGTGTACAACAGTGATTAATCATGAGCCTCCCTGAGTACATTTTGGATAGAGATAAAGAATAAATGTCAATGAATGAAGTGAGGAGTGCTTTCTATTTTGGTCTTTATTCCTATGGACGATAGTGGCTGCCTAAGCAGGGCTAAATTACTGACTCAAAAAGGGTGATTAATTAAAATAAAAAACCCACAGTCTTCTATTTAGCTTTGTGGTTTTGTACCTACAGATGTGTCTGGTGTTCTTGGAATTCACGTAAAGCAAAATAGCGAGACTACCTCATTTGACTTGGAAGGAGCTGGAAGTGTCTGCTTACTTCATCATTCCCTCACCTGTGAATTGAGTTTTAACCCTCAGGCAGGTACAAGGTTGATCCTATGTTAAGCCTTTCTAAGTTCCAGGAGATCAAGTGCTTATATTTTAAAAGGCAAACAGAAGGTGTCAAGCTACCAACAAAGACTGGCTCACTGAAATATGTGAAATCAACGAATACATTACTGTCCAGATATTCAAGAGCTAACTGTAGTTTCAAGCTTCCCATAACCTTTTACCACGATAAAGAATAAGCCCTCGTTTATCTCATTCCTTGTTAATTCTCCTAAGCCTGGATGTTCCTCGAGGTCCATGATACATCAGCCATTTTGAAAGTTCATGCGTATTCTTGGTGTTTGTGGAAAGTCTCTTATACCAGAAGCAGAAGGCTCTGAATTCTCCCTTCCCAGAGCTCTTGCTGCTCAGGTATGACCGCAGGACTGGCACCAGCTCTTGCAGCGGCAGATATGAGGACGTGTCATGCTGAGGGGTATGAAGTACGATGGTGGCTGGAGAGTTTCCTTGGGGCATCTGAGCCGAAGAAGGCTGCTCCCTCTGGGGGGCCAGGAGGCGTCCTGACCTCCTGCTGCTCCTTGACGCTCGCACACGTGCACACACACACACGCACACGCTCGCTCCCCCCACACTCAGACTCTCACATGCTCACACACACACACTGACTCACATGCACAAACACGAGGGGTTCTTACACTGCTTTCCATCATTTAATCCCTCAAAGGGCAGAGTAGGAGGTGTTCTGCTCCCTGCCCCACATTGCTTCTCCCCACAGCAACCCTGGCTGATCCTGAAGGGCTGGATGTCTCGCAGAGAGGGACCAAACCCATCTTCAAGACCCATCTTCAAGTAAGAGATAACTTGGTCAGCTTCTTGAGATGATACTATCTTTCAGCCCCTTTCAAGGCTGTCCCTTTCCCCTTAGAAACCTTCATCCTTCCGGGGGGGTATGGCTTCCACTGCTTGGCTTGGGTATGAGAGCTGGCGGTCAACACAAGGCAGCTGGGAGCTGGATACAACAGCTAGTCTTGGTTCCCTTCGTTGTTACTTTGTATAGAAACTGGCCATCAATCAGCACCTCCCAGGGCCGCCCTAAAATCACTTGCTCGTAGGGAGACTCTGTGTAGGGTGGCTATGAACAGTTACAGGAGTTGTGCACTGTGCAACCCAAGAGAACACCTCTAATATCATCGTTACCGTAAATTTGCATTTTTATTTTGACAATTTGCAGACAGTTGGCATTAAGATGTCTTACTCTAATAAAAGCAGTATGTTATGACCAATTTTCTGAGGAATGGGAGTCAGGAGGAATGGTCATGGGGAAAGGATTTCTACCAATTCAAATAAAGTTGCCACATGGCTAGTAGGAACCTGCTAGGCAGGGACAGGGAACAAAGGCTGGTCAGCAGGCTCTGAATTCCTTGGCCAGGGTATGGAGGAGACTACGACTCTTTGAAATAGCTGATTTGTGGCTTATTGCACCATTCACTCACCACTCCTACCCCACCTTTCTTTAAATAAGAGCTCTTAAAGACCCTTTTTTGTCTTTTGGGCACTGTGTCCTCATCTGGTGACAGAATGTCTCCTGACACAAGCCTTGGAGACAGCTGGGCCCCTTTCCTCTCCATGTGAGGAGCTGCACCAAATGGCTTCCGCAGCTTGGCTTTGCATGAGGCATGTGGGTAACGTCCCTGGGGGAGAAAAGCACACGCTGAATGAGGCTGCTCTCCCTGCCACAGCTCACAGAGCAGCGCCATGTGGAGTGGAGAGAGTGGGACTCAGATACCAGAGGTGGCTTTTCTTCCAGATCCTCACCTGCCAAGGTCTACAAGCTGGACACTGGGGCCCAGAGAAAACAGTGGACAAGAAGCCATGAATGAGGTGTGGAGAGGACGAAAATGTGGTCACATCACGCAGAAGAGATGGAACCCAAAGAGGAAGGCAAGCCAGTAACACACCAGGATCAGAGGCCCAGTGAGTGTGTGTGTGTGGGGGGGTGTGGGTGTGGGTTTGTGTGTGTATGTGTGTGTGTGAGAGAAAGAGAGACAGAATGAGAGACCAAGAGACAGAGAGACAAAGACCATGAGAGAGGTAGAGAGGCAGACAGACAGAGACAGACAGGAGGGGAAAAGAGGAGAGGGGAAGGGCACAGGAAACTAGAGTATCTCTTAAGCACAAAGGGCTTCCCAGGGAGCCCCATTTTCTTTTTTCCTTTGTAGCCTAGGACACTGAGGTACTGCCGTGTCTTTCTCCCTTCACCTAGCTCTGTGAAATGGGCCCCGATGTGAGAAGCAGATACGAGGGACTCACAACAGCAGGTAATACATGTCTCACAACTGGGGTGGGGTTAGGGGTGACTAATATTTCTCCCTGACCAGCTTCTCCAACTCTTAAAAATAAAATGTATACAATAAAAAGAGCACTGGACCCAGAGTCAGAAGACCTGACTCTGCCCTTACACATCATGTCACCTCTCTGAGCCTCAATTTCTCCCCCTATAAAACAGAAGCTAAAATACCTGCCTGAGGCATCTCCTGGGGGTCATTAAAGAAAGCATATGAAATAAGTCTGTGAGGGTTATACACACATAAAGTTTAATGATATTAATTACTGCATTTCTAAATGTCTGCATAAAAGAAGCATAGAAAACAGCCCAGCTGTCAAGTGGCTTTGTGACCCTCAGGGGTCTTTTTTACTTTCCTGGAACTCAGGGCTCTCGACAGTGAAATCATGAGGTAGGACAAGAAGATCCTCATGGTCCCTCTGAGAGCCACCTGTCTGTGATAACAGATGGCAATTAGAGGAGAAATGGGCGAGATCAACTTTAGAGTCTGACTCCAGTGATAGACATTGCTGTGATTTCAAGATGGTCCTTTGCATGGAACACAATCAAAACTGGCAGCTTCAGAGGGCTTGTGCATTTTCTTTTCTTTTCTTTTCTTTTCTTTTCTTTTCTTTTCAGGATGGAGTCTCGCTCTGTTGCCCAGGCTAGAGTGCAGTGGCACGATCTTGGTTCACTGCAACTTCTGCCTGCCAGGTTGAAGTGATTTTCCCACCTCAGGCTCCCGAGTAGCTGGAATTACAGGTGCCCACCACCATGCCCAGCTAATTTTTGTATTTTAGTAGAGATGGGGTTTCACCATGTTGGCCAGGCTGGTCTCGAACTCCTGACCTCAGATGATCCGCCTGCCTCAGCCTCCCAAAGTGCTGGGATTACAGGCATTTTCGTGTCCTAGTTCTTGTCCTAGTGCTGAATTTATGTGTGTCTTCTTTTCTTATGAGATGTGAGTCAAGAGGCAATCTGTCTCATGAAACTGGGCAACTGGGCAACATTAATCTGTCTTGATGTCACTTGAGTTCTGATTATTCTTCTTTGTTAAAATGGAATGCTGAACTATTAACAATTTACTTTCTGTCATTTGAAACCGTCTCCATTTGGCAGGATGGTAACTCCTATGTCTCCAGGATTCATTCCGATGTGGTCCAGAAATTTTTTCTTATATTTGATTGATCATCCCGAACTTCAAGTGAGATAATAAACATTCACCACGGGTAGGCGTGAAGGATAGAAGTTATAGGCTTGGTTCTAGCATTGATCCTATCTTGCTGGGCAGCATCAAACAATTATTGATCATGGTTCCACTCTGCTACATGCCTACTTGAGCTCCAAGGGGTATGCCTGAGGTGGTTCAAGGTGGGCCAGCCACCAGGTTTCAGTTTTCCTGGGTGGGATATTCAGACTGAGGGTAATGGTTGACTAGACATGTTTAGGAACTGTTTGTCTTGAGCAAGGAAGTAGGAAAGAGATTGACAGTCAGATGGGGAAGGAGAGCAGAGAAATGATCAAGAAAAATGCTAAGATGCTTGTCTACAGGGTAATGTAATGCAATCCTCTCCAACTTCACATTTCCAAGGACTGGCCTTAGGTAGGAAATTAGGGATCCCTTATATAAACTGGGGAAACAAAGAATGCTGTTGAGTGATCACAGAACCTAATGCTTTCTTTTTACGGGTGAGTAATCTACGGCCTAGTGTAGGTCAGACTTTTTTCCCAGGTTATGTTATAAGCTTGATTAAAATTGCCGAATTTTCACCAAAGGCAATGATAGCCATAGTAAGGTGTTACCCTTATCATGCAATTTAATACAATTTTAAGTATTTGCAACCTCATAGAAGCTGTTCTCTAAGCCTCAGTTTCTTTATCTATAAAACAAGGTAGATGGACTAGAAGACCTCTAACCTCCTTTCCAACTCTAACTCCATATTCTTAAAAGACCTAAACATCTGAAAACCCAAAGGGAATAGATCACTCTCTAATGGAGACTCAGGAATTAGTAGGTGGGTTGTTCTGTGAGCGGATGATGCTGTAGACTATTTCTCCCAGTCCCATGTCTTGCTTTGCAAGCCCAGGGAATAAGTTACCTGTCACCAGCTATTCTGCTGAGGAGGGGCTCCAGCCAACCTGGGTGGCACTCGCAGTGGGCATCCATGAAGACCAGCACATCCCCGGTGGCCCTGGTGGCCCCCAGCATCCGGGCCCTGATGGCACCCAGCCTCTTGTTGCTCCTGAGTAACTTCACCCCCTCCAGCCTGGCCACATATTCGCTGAGAGCAGACTTGAGTTGTCCTGGAATCAACAGGGTTGTGGTCAATGGAATGACAAATGCCACAACCGATGAGACTGTGACTAAGATAATTGTCAGCAACTGTCTCTTGGAAGCTGTGGTGAGCACATGGGTCCTAAGAACCAAAAACATGATTACAGTGTGGTTGTTGCTGAAATGTAAGATGCTTCCTTAGGTTGGGGTGGGCCATGATTCTCTGCAGTAAAAACTAGAGGGATGCTGTCAGAAAACCAGGAAAGGGGAGAACTTGCTAACATTCTCCAAATACAGCAGCAAGAATGTGGCAGATACTGTTGGTGTCTGATGTGGTTTGGCTCTGTGTCCCCACCCAGATCTCATCTTGAGTGGTAATACCCACAATCCCTATGTGTCGAGGGAGGGACCTGGTGGGAGATGATTGGATCATGAGGGCAGTTTCCCCCATGCTGTTCTCGTGATAGTGAGTTCTCATGAGATCTGATGATTATATAAGTGTTTGACAGTTCTTCCTCCTCTCTCTCTCTCTCACTTGCTGCCGTGTAGGACATGCTTCCCCTTCTACCATGATTGTAAGTTTCCTGAGACCTCCCCAGCCATGCAAAACTGTGGGTCAATTAAACCTCTTTTCTTTATAAATTACCTAGTCTCAGGCAGTTCTTTATAGCAGTGTGAGAACAGACTAATAGAGTGTCCTACTCAGATTCCCTGAGCTCCCCTTAACAGTTTTGGTTTGGTTTGCATGTCCCCAGCTGCTGTGTGTGCTAACTGAAATCTGAACTCTTCTCTGGAGACTTACCTTGGGGTATTAAAATGGTCTCTGCTGCAGGTGCCAGACAGTCATGCAGGATGCTGCCCCGGGCCCCAATCATGGTCAATGACTGGCCATTGCAGCGTCAAAAGCAAGACAGACCCCGCAGTGCAGCCTGCGCTCCAGAGGTCCCCATGGGACCAGGCTATGGCTGGACTTCATCTGAAACCACATCTTTGTTCAGCTCTTCCCTCTGTCTCTTCTGCATCACCCACTCCCCTACAGGTTTCCCCTGAGAGTATACCCTCAAAAAAATCACATGCACATGACTCTCCATCTCAGGCCCTGCTTTCAGGAAACCCGACCTAAAACAGTGGTCAAGGAAGCCAAAGGCAAACGAGTCCATTAAATTTGGCAGCTGCTAGGAGATTAGTGGTGCTGGTCAAAGAGGTCTCATTGCAGTTGATGGGGGAGTCTGCAACACAATGGGTCCAGGAGAGAAAACAGGAGATGCAAAACTGAGACCAAGAGTCCAGACAGTGTTTTAGGAAGGTTGATTCTATAGGGGAAAGGAGAGAAAGAGGCTGAAGAAGAAGGTGATGAAAAGGATGAGAGAAACTTGTTAGGTTTTGTGTTTAAGATAAGAATAACTTGATCGTATGTGTATGTGTGTGTGTGCATGTCCGTGTATACACATGCCAAGAGGAGCAAGCCAGTGGAGATGGAAGGAACAATATGTTCACAGAGAAGCAGTGGTCTCCATGAAGTCTTGGAAATGGGGAGTCCCCCCAGCCCAGTGGACTAAGATCTCCTCACGGACAGGGGTTGTACCTAATGCATCTCTTCGGCTCCAACCCTTAGTGCAGGGCCTGGCCCACAGTAGGCACTCGGTACATGTGCATTGAGCAGAACTGAGCCAAAAAGCAAGAATTTCCCCCCAGTTCCCCAGCCCAGAGGTGGCCTTAACTGTGGATGCAAGTAGCCTGGCTGCTTTGGTAGCTGGATCTCTGGGGAGGCTGGAGAAGGTTAAGGCAGCCCTGCCCAAGAGCCCCCAGCAGACTTTGTACACTCTTTCCCTGGGAATCTGTCTTCTAAGCACCACAGACTTTCTGCACGGGGAACAATGTCCTGAGCAGTAGAGGAAAGGAGTCCCAGTCACTGGGCTGTTGCAAGTCTCACTGGTAAAATGCTTCGCTGATTTGTTACTTTGTGACTATTTTTCTGGTAAGATTGTCAGCCCTGGTCCACTCCCTAGAGAAGAATCTCTTAGTCAAGCTATTAACATTTCTGAACTCGCATATCTGAAAGGCAGCCCCTCAGTGACATCATTGGCTTTCACATTGCTAAATATAACATATTCCTCACCATTCATTCTCCCCTTCCGCTGTACTGACAGAATTTTGATGTTTCTTGGGGCAGCTAAAAACACGTATCTCCCAAGACTTCCTCTCACTGCTGGCAGCAGCTCTGGTCGAAATAAACTGAATGAGAGGATTCTGGGAAAACTATTATTTTACTATTTTTTTTTTTCCAAAGAGGACAAACTGGACTGGCCTCTGCCTATCTCTTCTTCACCTTTTTCCATTTGAAATATGTATGTGATGTCCAGAAGTAGAGAAGCCCTGTTGTGATTATGAGGTCAAAACTACCCTCTAAGCATGTTGAAGTGGAAAGCAGATGAAGGTGGGTATCCAATGGCATCGTGGAGCTGTCACGCCAATCCTGCATTGCCGCCCTACAAGCTTTCTATACCATAAGGAAAAATAAATCTCTATTCATTGGTTAAGTCACTGCAGCAGGTTTCTGTTCTATGCAGCCAAATACTGATATTCCCACCAAACATTAATTTATGAAGCTCTCCTTGGGCTGACTGCTGGTCTCTGTAGCTATACCTCTAACCCTTGTTAGTATTATGTAGGACAGACTTCTAGCAAGAGAGCTTCAGAATAGACTAAGGAAGAACTTCCGGACTGCAATGGTTGTTTGGTGTTCTCAGCGGGTTTGGAAGCGGGTAAGAGCACCCATGTCTGAGTAGTATAGTTCTCGGCAAAAGCTGGGATGATCCTCAACTCCTTCCTTCCAGAAAACAGCAGAAATACTGACTTCCACTTGTAAAGGGTCATCATGGGCTGGTTTTTGATTTTCTGATTTAATGATTCGGTGTGGGCATTACCACCCCAGACGAATACCCTGAAGCCCATCTAGCTGATTCTATCACACTACACTATGCCGTCATGACCATCAGCTTGGAAGCCCATCAGGGTGGCTCAGGGCAACCCGCAGCACCTTTTTCTGTCACAGTTTTCCTCAGAGGTAGAGTAGGGTTGATAAGCCCTGCCTCTCTGGGTGGCCAAGATGATTAAATGAAAACAGTGTGCAAGGTGCTGCTTGTCTGGGATCTGGGTCTTGGTAAGCACACAAAGGAGAGGGACCTGCAGAAATGGAACCAGTGCTGGCCTTGGTTGTGGAAAAGGCCTTGCACCCCAGTGTCAACAGGAAATACGGGGCCACTGGATGGAGAGCCAGCCCAGTGGTGAGGGGCAGAAGGGGCGATGGCCAGGAGGGGGCAGCCTAATTGCTTGGCAGGGGGATCCAGATCCCCTCTGGTGGGGCTGCCAGCTCTGGGGTAGCCCATTTCTCTGGGGCCCAGCTCCTCCACTTTCCATACTCCCAAGGGGCACAGACATAACACAGCTCATCAGATGGTGGGGGCCGGACCACAGGTGTGCTTTTGGGTGGACCCTGCCCCACTTGAGGGTTTGGAGAGTCTCGGGGCACTTTTCCAGCCGACCCAGCCCTGTCCCGCACCTGTTCATTAGTCCTGCCTAATATGTAGCCAGCTGCACCCAGGAACCCCAGGTGTTCTCAGAGCCTCTGGCTAATCTGACTCACTGCTATGGCCAGGCTGGGCCCATCCCTGGAGTGAGGACCGTAGAAAGAACTAACAGAGGCACCTGGCTATCCTAGCCCTTCTCCATCATTCCCCTTAGAAAAACGCAAATACTCAGCTTCCCTCGGAGGGTTCTGATCTTCCCAGAAGGCCAGGAGGGGTGTCCCTAGGTCATTTATTTGCACCAGAAATGTAGGCCTCAGGCCCAAGCCAAAGACTAGAGCAGAGGTTCTCAAAGTGTGGTCCACAGAAAACAGCAGCATCAGCATCACCTGGGAGCTTGTTAGAAATGCAAACTCAGCCGGGCGCGGTGGCTCAAGCCTGTAATCCCAGCACTTTGGGAGGCCGAGACGGGCGGATCACAAGGTCAGGAGATCGAGACCATCCTGGCTAACATGGTAAAACCCCGTCTCTACTAAAAATACAAAAAACTAGCCAGGCGAGGTGGCGGGCGCCTGTAGTCCCAGCTACTCGGGAGGCTGAGGCAGGAGAATGGCGTAAACCCGGGAGGCGGAGCTTGCAGTGAGCTGAGATCCGGCCACTGCACTCCAGCCTGGGCGACAAAGCGAGACTCCGTCTCAAAA